>NC_062280.1:93594810-93904715 GCF_902655055.1 Lutra lutra
TACGTGGTTCTGCCTTCCAGAAATCATCCCTTTACCACCTTCCTCAACCCCTAGGTACAGAAATGAGAATGAAGAGGGGGAAAAGAGATAGTTACGGGCTCTGGTTAAGTCTTACTAACTATATAATTGATTAAGGGAGCTACCTCTGTAAGTCAGACCACACCTCCACCACCATCCGCCCAGCCAGTTGATCTGAAATGAGATACTTTGGTTGATACTGGGATGGATCACTAAATCCCCAACTGCCTTTCTGAATAGAGCACTTGTCATTAGTGTTAATTCATGGGTCTGGTGGTAGTGGTTCTCACATTTTGCTCTATTAGAATCATCTGGTGGTAGTAGTTCTCACATTTTGCTCTATTAGAATCATCTCAGAGCTTTCAGAGATCCTGAACTCCAGACTGAGTGTAAATCCAAATCTCCAGGAGTAGGACCATAGTTTTCCTTAAATGTTCCCAGATGATTTCAAGAAGCAACCAAGTTTGAGAACCAATGGCTGGGCAGAAGGAGCGGCAGAAATGGAAACATTGTGGGGAAGAAATTATGTGGACTTTCAGAAGGACTGAGTTCAAGATCTCTGCACCTCAGTAACTTTGTTACTTTGGTAGGTCAATACACCTCTCAGACTTGTTTTCATTAGTCATAAAATGGGATTAATTATAACTGCTCAGACTAGCCCTCAGACTCTAAGGAATATTTGGATGATCACAGTCTTTTGTAGTTATGGAAGCACTTTCCAAACGATAACATACGGTTTCAATGCAAATTATTATTAATAGAACATCATAATATGGAAAGGCAGATTTTCAGACTCTCTAATCTCTCATTCCACTCAGTCACCATTGGCAAATTTGGAAGCTACATTAAGTATGATTGGCACACTCTCTCCAACTACATTTTTGGCCACTCTCTCCTCTATTTGTACTTATGACGTGATTCCTAGTGTCATTTACTGAATGCCCAGGACCACAGACATAGTAGCCATTTTGTCTGTTTCCAACATATTCAGGATGATGAGAGGAAGAAGGTGATTTGGGAAGCCAAAAGCTAATCTTTAACCCAGAATTTGGTGAATAGAAAAGTGTACTATATTTACTAAGATTTCAAGAACAAAAGTACTGTTCTCATTATTGGAATTACTCGTTATTTCCAGTATAGTATTGTCTTTTTTTCTGACTGGAAGTTTAATCTTCATGTCACCTATCACCTCTTTCTTCTGTCTTGGATTATTCTGCAGTTGCTTAATATCTTGACATGATTCTTACACATTTTAATGCTTATAGCTTTTGTTAAGCCTTTTCACGCAGAGACTAATTACTGTATTTCTAATTTTGACTAGGGCCCTAGCTTCTACTGACAGCTATTTTGTTGGCATGTTGGTTTTGGACTCACAATACCTCTACACCATGATTAGCACAGGGATAATATTCTTTTCCTTTAACATACTGTATTATTTGTGCTCTGATACTGTTCAGTTATTATCAACTCTTATCTTTGCTCCTTTATTAAAATATTTAATGATCTCTTACAGGATGATAATGGTATGAGTTTTTGCTAGGGATACTCTTGGGTGTATCATACTTTAAATCAAAGGAATGATTGTCTAAAAGTGAAAAATGAGGCCTGATAGGAACAAAATTAAACCACATGAGAGTTTATAAAGTCTATCTCTGTGTAGAAATGGCTCCTGACCTGACCCCTCTGTCCCCTCTCTTACATATTCTCCTCTATTCACTTCATAAGTACCTCATTTCCCCTCAATTCTTCTCCCAATATATGAGATAAAATGATATCATGTGTGAGTAATATTTACTTCCCTGGAAATAGTATAACAACATCAAGACTACCAAAACAAGAACTGAAGTCAAATATATAATATTTGTTTATAATTTAATAAAAACTTTAAAAAACTTGTAAAGAAAACTAGAAATTTTGTTTGTAGAACCTGATACAAATTTTGAAACAGAGAAATATAGTTTTCACTCTGTGACATAAGATTGAAATTTTAAAATATATAAAATCTTCCCAAGTTAATTTATAAGTTCAATGTAATCTCAACAAAAATTTAAGTTTGAGATGTTATAACTTAAAGAGTCTAAATTTCATCTCAGTGAACAATCAAGTAAAGATAGCCAATGCTGGATCATTTGGGTGACTTAGTCGGTTAAGCATCTGCATTTGTCTCAGGTCATAATCTCAGGGTCCTGGGATTGAGCTGCAAGTCAGGCTCCCTGTTCTGTTTCTCCCACCTCCTCTGCCCCTCCCCACTACCCATGTGTGCTCTCTCTTTTTCAAATAAATAAATAAGGTCTAAAAAAAGAGGGGGGGGGAGAGAGAGAGAGAGAGCCAATGCTATTTTTTTTAAAAAAGAGCAATAATAAGGAACTCTTTTTGCCTAACCACAAACCATGTAGTAATTCCTTAATAATTTGAAATAGAATGGTGTTAAGATTCAACCAATAGATCAGACTGGAACAAAGTGAACAACCCTTCTGACAGATATTTGCCAATGGAGCATTTAGTATATGGATACTGATAGCATAAATGAATAAATAATGCTTGGTCAGACATGAGGGTGGGGAACAAGTAAGGTCCCCAGATTATGTACCAAAAAATTCCAGGTGGATTAGGAATTAAAGTAAATAATAAAATCATATCTGAACTGGGAGAAAAAAAGAATATCAATAACTATCTGATCTAAGTGTAAGGAATAACACCCTAGGCATAATGGTTATGAAGGAAATCACAGCCAGAAGAGCTATCAATAGATTTGACTATTTAAAAAATAAAGTTCTTTGTCATATACAAGTTTAAAGACAAAAGACACATTGGGAAAACATTTGAAACATTCATGATAAATGATAAGAGCAATCAATCTATAATACCTTATACAAATACCAATACAAATTGATAAAATGAAAAAATTCTTAAGCCCAATAGAAAAATGGTCAAAATAACATAGCAAGCAATTCTTAGGAAAGGGAATACAAATGTCTAATAAATGCACAACATACACTTAGCTTAACCAATAATTCAAGCATTAGGCAACAGGAAACTATTTCTTACACTTAAGAGTGTAAAAGATAAAAACAATCTAATTCAACACTTAGAAGATGGTAAGTATGAAAACTGGTACAACCTCTAGTTGTCTGTCATAATGTTCAGAGTGCCATAATAGTTCTTATCTTTGTGTATTAATTCCATGTCTGCAGGGCTATTCTGAAACAATCAGGTATATACTTAATTTATTATGGTACATCACAGGTAAGTTTAATGTAAATGCAATAACTCAAAATGTCCAGAAATTGGAGGAAGATTGAAAATGAGTACACATCCACATAAAGCATTAGTCACTAAGTTATGTTTGCAAAGAATAATATGTAGAAGTACTCATAAAGTATCAAATGGAAATAAAATATGATGCACAGTGGGTTAACAAGATACAACAGTTATCCCACCATATGATCACATTTAACCATTGTTTGTGTAGTCAGGGCACTTCCAAGTGCATCACACATTTGACCCCTATTTGGTAAGAAGAGGAAGTATCACTTGCCTTTTTGGTCTGATGAAGAAATGGACTCAAAGCTGAGGTTTTATCATTATAGGTTCAGTACTTTTTTCCCTCAGGTTGCTAATACGTACAAAGAGCTACTTAAAAATAATTATAGAATGAGTTAATCTGAAATTGTTCCTGAGCTCCTCATACCATTAAACAAAAGGTAGTATGTTTTTTGAGTTGTTAGTATGTACCAGGCTTTTCCCTGGCCACGGAGATGCACTGGTGAATAAAAACAAGAGATTTTGTTTATCTTAGAATGTAATACTAAGGAAAAGTGTATGTAGGCCAAGAACAAATACACAAGTAAACAATACAATGCTGGACTTCACTAAGTGCTAAGGAGAAAAAAAAAGTGCTTGGTGGAGAATCAGGGTTTATGGAGTGACTGGGGAAAGGTTTTATTAGAGTGGTCAGGGAATTCTGCCAGGAGGAGGAATACTTGAGCAGAGACTTGAATTGTAAAGAGGAGGCAGCCATGGGAAGATCTGGAGAAAGGGGAAAGAGTGACCTGCAGTAGAAAAGAGCTTAATGAAAAACCCAGTGTATTAGGGTTCTCCTGAGAAATGGAACGAATGGGAGATAGATACACAAACACATGTGCACACAGATGAACACAGACATATACCTGTATAACATATACAACTGGCTCTGGTAATTATGGAGGCTAAGAAGTCCCAAGTATATAGTCAGCTGGAGACCCAGGAGAGACAAGTGTCATTTTCATTCATAAACATCCTTACAGACACAACCAGGATAATGTTTGATCAAATATTGGGGCATCCTATGGCCCAGTCAAGTTGTCACATGCAATTAACCATCATACCCAGTGAGATGAGAGCATGATGAGCAAGGGGGAGAGTGTTACAAGATTGGAGAAGAATGCCTGGGTCAGATAATTCAGGGTTGTATAGGCAGTGGTGTAGAATCGATCATGATCAGTATAGGATCAGTGTAGGTCCTATAGGAAGGCACTGTTGGGAGGAGGTCATTGAGAGGACATGACCACTGCCCATTTGCCCATGAACTGGACCCGGTCCCCTTTTCCCATCTAGGAGCCACTTCAAGGACATATCCTTGAGAGAATAATGCATTATTCAGATCATCTGGCTGGTACATGTGACAGGACCCTTTTAAAGCCTTGATATAAACTCCAAGAATTCTAGTGGGAGGGTATGGTGATCTATTTGTTTTATGGCTGTCCTTGTAAATAAGTACCATTTCCCTATAAAAACAGCCATCTAATTGAGTGGCTTGCCTCTTTCTTTGGTCTCTCTCTATCCTCCACACACACGGGACAGTTTTGAGTCTTAACCAAGAAACTCAATGTTGTAAACCAATAGGCACTCTGAGGAAATAGAACTGGAACTGACCGCAGATCAATTGCACAGAAGATGTAGGATTTATACTGACAGAGGGGTGGAAAAGAGCATAGTGTCAACCTGTACAATAAGATCACGATATAAAACAGATTTATATTATGACTGATATGAAAGACTTTTGTTCATTTGGTTATTCTATTCATTGTTAGGGAGTAGAGCTGAAATAACTTTTGCCAGTAGTACCTTTAAAACTAACATTTTAGACAAGTTAAATATAATCAATGTGAAGCTCATTTTTAGAATCTTTTTTTTCTTTTATCATACTATCTTATGTTTAATAGCATAAAGAACTCAGGAACAGTTCCAGAAAATTGAAAACCATCTAAATTAAAAGTATCAAAAATCATTTATACTTTAAAATTAACAATCAAAAGTCTAACCATAAAAGGCAAGTGGACAATAATGTCAAATCTTATCAGTATTGTGAGGCTAACGATAAATGCGACTGGACTGATCACAAATTTAAAAAAAATAAAATATTTATTATGAAAGAGTAAATACAAATCTGAAACCTTAGCAATGCAACATAAATGAACAAAAAAAGTCTGTTAGATTTCAGTGTTTGGTCTATTTAATTTTATTACAGCTAAACTCATCTCATCTTTTCCCTGTGAGCAGATTGCAACATAAATTGATATTTATGACATTTTATTACTGTTCTTAGTTCAGTGTTAAGAAAACATCTGAAAATGCTTTGTTATATATTCCTTTTGAGATAGGTATGAAAGAAGTCAGGTTCTCTGTTGTAACTTTGTTGTTTTTTTGTTTTGTTTTGTTTTGCCTTTTTGTTTGTTTGTTTTTTGCTTTCTCTTAACTTCTTGTATGCCAAAGTTTAACTGACTGGGAGGAAAAAAAAATTTCCTATTTAACCCAAATACTGGGGCTCATATTCATCCATTCTGGCTCCTTTCTGCTTCCTTTTCCCCTTAACATCTGAATTGCCCACCTTGCAGAAATCCAATTCTGACCAGCTCAGCTCTTGCTTTCTCTGTATTTCCTTCATCCTGCTATTGGAAAGTGCCCTGTGTATCCTGAGCTCAGGATCTTCAACTTCTGCTGGGCTTCTAATACTGTAAATAATGCTGAACATTCTTTGCCAGTATCTTGTCTTTCCCAGGTCTTTTCCCTCAAGACCCCTGCTCAGCATTCTGCCTCACACTCTGCCTTTGGCACCGAAAACAGATGCCTTCCTAAGTGTCCTCATTTTTTTTTTTTTTTCATTTCTCCCGATCCACTCTGGCCTTAATACTCACTAAATTATCCCCACAGCCTCCCATCCTTGCCACACCTCATACCCCAGTATAGAAGGGGTTTCTGGGTCATCTGAGCTGCTTTCCCCTCCTCTGCCTACATGTCGGCTACCTGCCAGCCCAGCTAGATGCAATCAAACATACTTCTCCCATGATCTTTTCCTCCCTGTCATCTTCAACTTCTCTGGATATACTTCAATCTCTTTTATCTAAAAAATTAATTAATTAATTAATAACATGGGAAACCTGGGTGGCTCAGCTAGTTAAACATCAGACTCTTGATTTCAGCTCAGGTCACGATCTCAGGTTGGTGTGATTGAGCCCTGTATGGGGCTCTGTGTTCAGGATGGAGTCTGCTGGAGAATCTTTCTCTCTCTCTGCCCCTCCCCCTGCTCATGAGCGTGCTCATCTCTTTCTAAATAAATAAGCAAATAAATGAAATCTTAAAAAATATTAACAATGACAACAAAGCCCAAACATATACCTCCTCTCACTATTAAGCACCCATACTGATTAAATCCCTTTCCAGAGATCTCTGCTTGCTTTTGTTTGGGACTCCACGTACTATTTCACCAAAATTGCTTTACTAGCATCATTAATGCTATTCCATTGAGCAACCTTCATCAGCCTGGGACATATAAACATTTAAAGAGTTAAAGGAGGAATATGAACCTATAAAAGTTGTTGAGAAGGATCCTTCAGGATGGTAGGAGGGAAGTGATAGGCCAGTGTTACATAAAACTCAAGGGAAAAGAAGTGTCAGCAAAGAGAAAGCAAGCAATATGATCCATGACTGCAAAATGATTTAAAGAAAAAAAAGAATTGCTACCCGTTCAGTGGAATAGCATTAATGTAAATAATTATTGGGTTACTATATTATGTACATGAAACTAATACAACACTGAAACTAAACCACTTCTCTTCATATTTATAGACACTCTTGTTGACTATCTGCTTCCATGTAGCAATCTTCCTATGACTTCTAAGTACTGACTGTAATTGTTGCTACCTTCTTCAGGTCCAGAACCTTCTAACTATGGTGATCATATGATAAAATGTCCTGATTTGGGTTAAGAGTGAAAGGGGACACTATTAATAACTTCACTGTGATAATAAGCATAGACTAGGACTCTCCCTAGCAAACAAATCATATGATTACTTTATTTAAAACTAGCTGACATTCTCAAAAAATTAAACATAAAGTTACCCTGAGACCCAACAATGACACTCCCAGGTGGCATTTTTATGCTCACATAAAAACTTGAACATAAATGTTCGTAACATCATTTTTCATAATGGTCAGAAAGTGGAAGCAACCCAAATGTGCATTAGCTGATGAATGGATAAACAAAAATACAGTATATCCAGACAATAAGATATTATTCAGCCATAAAGAATAATGAATACTGATACATGCTACAATATGGGTGAACCTTGAAAGCATTATGTTCAGTGAAAAAAACCAGACACAAAGGTTACATGATATATGATTCTATTTATATTAAATGTCCATAGTAGCCAAATTCATAGAGACGTGTATTTGTTGTTCCCCAGAGGTTTGGGCTAGGAATTGACTGGTAACAGGTATAGGGTTACTTTATGGGACAATGAAAATGTTCTGGAGGGTTCCTGGGTAGTTTAGTTGGTTAAGCCACTGCCTTCAGGTCAGGTCATGATTCTGGAGTCCCGCATTGGGCTCCCAGCTCCGCGGGGAGTCTGCTTCTCCCTCTGACCTTCTCTCTTCCCATGCTCTCTCTCACTCTTCCTCTCTCATATAAATAAATACAATCTTAAAAAAAATATGTCTTGGAATTAGGTAGTGGTAATGGTCCCAACCACTTTGTGGATATACTAAAAACTCCTGAACTATCCACTTTAAAAGGGTCAATTTTATTTTATTTTTAATTGTTTTATCTTTTATTTTTTATTTTAATTCCAGTGTAGTTAACAGTGTTATATAAGTGTCAGGTGTACAGTGTAGTTTTTCAACAATTCTATACATTACTCAGTGCTCATCATGGTAAGTGTACTCCCAATCCCCTTCCCCTACTTCACCCATCCCCCACCCTTCTCCCCTCTGGAAACCATCAGATTGTCTCTATAGTTAAGAGTCTATTTCTTGGTTTGTCTTTCTCTCTCTCTTTAACTTTCCTCATTTGCTTTGTTTCTTAATTTCCACAAAATCATATGGTATTTGTCTTTCTCTGTCTGATTGACTTGGTATTATACTTTCTAGCTCCATCCATGTTGTTGCAAATGGCAAAAATTTCATTCTTTTTTATGGCTGAATCATATCCATCACACACACATACACACACACACTGCGATGTCTTCAACATAAATAAATGTACACACACATATGTCTATTGATAGACACTTGGGTTGCTTCCATATCTTGGCTATTATAAATAATCTTGCAATAAACATAGGGGTATATATATCCTCTTGAATTAGTGCTTTTGTATTATTTGGGTAAATACCCAGTAGTGCAATTACTGGACATAGGGTAGTTCTATTTTTCACAGTGGCTGCGCCAGTTTGCTTCCCCACAAACAGCGTAAGAGGGTTCCTTTTTCTCTACATCCCTGCCATTACCTGTTGTTGTGTTTTGATTTAAGCCATTCTGACAGGTGTGAGGTGATATCTTATTGTAGTTTTGATTTGCATTTCCCTGATGATGAGTGATGTTGAGCATCTCTTCATGTGTCTGTTGCCCATCTATATATCTTCTTTGGAGAAATGTCTGTTCATGTCTTCTGCCCAGTTTTTAATTGGATTATTTGCCTTTTTTGTGTTGAGTTACATATGTTCTGTATGTATTCTGGATACTGCCCTTACCAGATATGTTATTTGCATATATCTTCTCCCATTCAGTAGGTTGCCTCTTAGTTTGTTATTTCCTTAACTGTTCAGAAGCCTTTTATTTTGGTGTAGTCTCAATAGTTTATTTTTGCCTTTGTTTCCCTTGCCTTAGGAGACATATCTAGAAAGATGTTGCTGTGGCCAACATCAGGGAAATTACTGCTTGTGCTTTCTCCTAGGATTGTTAGGTTTCAGGTCTCACCCTTAGGTCCTTAATCCATTTTGAATTTATTTTTGTGTATGGTATAAGAACATGGTCCAGTTTCATTCTTTTGTATCTAGTATCCAGATTTCCCCCTTGTCAAAAAGACTCTTTCCCATTGGATATTCTTGCCTCTTTTGTCAAAGATTAATTGACCATAGAGTTGTGGGCTTATTTCTGGGCTTTCTGTTCTATTCCATTGACCCAACTGTCATTTTTTTACGCCAGTATCATACTCTTTTGATTGCTACAACTTTGTGATATAACTTGATGACTAGAATTGTGATACCTCCAGTTTTGTTTTTTCTTTTTCAAGATTGCTTTGGTTATTTGAGGTCTTTTGTGGTTGCATACAAATTTTAGGGTAGATTTTTCTAGTTCTTTGAAAAATGCTATTGGCATTTTGATAGGGATTGGACTAAATACGTAGATTGCTTTGGGTAATATAGATATTTTAATAATATTTGTTCTTCCAACCCATGAGCATGGAATGTCTTTCCATTTCTTTGTGTCATCTTCAATTTCTTTCATCAATGTTTTATAGTTTTCAGACTACAGGTCTTTCACGGCTTTGGTTAAATTTATTACTAGGTATTTTTATTAGATGTGGTACAGTTGTAAATGAGATTGTTTTCTTAATTTCTCTTTCTGCTGCTTCATTATTAGTATATAGAAATGTGATGGATTGGGTGCCTGGGTTGCTCAGTCAGTTAAGTGGCTGCCTTCAGCTCAGGTCATGATCCCAGGGTCCTGGGATGAAGCCCTGCATCAGGCTCCTTGCTCAGTGGGGAGGTTGCTTCTTTCTCTGCCTCTGCTGCCTGGGGAAGGCTACTGCCACTCTGCCTGCTTGTGCTTGCTCACTCTCTCTGACAAATAAATAAATAAAATCTTAAAAAAAAAAAAGAAGAAATGGATTTCTGTACATTGATTTTATATCCTGTGATCTTACTGAATTCATTTGTTAGTTCTAGTTGTTTTTTGGTAGAGTCTTTATGGTGTTTTATGTAGAGTATCATGTCACCTGCAAATAGCGAGAGTTTGACTTCTTCCTTACTGATTTGGATGCTTTCTATTCCTTTCTCTTATCTTTTGCTGTAGCTAAGACTTCCAGTACTATGTTGAATAAAAGTGGTGAGAGTGTACATCCTTGCCTTGTCCCTGAGCTTAGGAAAGAAACTCTCAGACTTTTACTATTGAATATGATGTTAGCTATGAAATTTTAATATATACAGTCTTTATTATGTTGAAGTATGTTCCCTCTAAATCTACTTTGTTGAGAGTTTGTATCATGAATGGATGTTATACTTTGTCAAATGTTTATTCTGCATCTATTGAAATGATCATATGATTTTTATCTTTTCTCTGTTTGATGTGATGTATCACACTGATTTGTGGTAAAATCATAAAAGGGACAATTTTATTGTGTGTTCATTATATCTCAATAAAAATAAATCTTAACAAATAGTCCTTCCTACATTAGTGTCCCACATCCAGTTACCAGATTAAATTCCCATTTCTTACCTCATTGAATGGCACCACCCTCTGTACAGATTATAAAGCCTAAAATCTGGGAATCATTGTTTACATTTTTCTTCTCTCCCTGAATTCAGTGACAAGATCTTTTAATTTGACATTTTAAATCTCTTGGGATTCCTCATCTCTCCACTGACAATGTCCCATTTTAAATCCACATCCTTTAGTACCTTCTTAACACTTACCATCATTCATTCACTCATCAAATAGTCATTAAATGCCTATTATATGACAGATTCTATTCTAGGTACATGTCATGCATAAAGGAATAAAATGTAGAAATATTTGCTCTTGAGAAGCCCATATTCTAGCTGTCAGAGAGCAGTATAAACATAAAATATAATAAGTAAGTACATTATTATATGATATAAGGTAGTAAGTGCTAAGAATAAGACAGAGTAAGGGTAGATCAAGAGTGCTGGTGGGAAAGGGATTGCTATTTAAGATAGGGAGCTCAAAGAAAGTCTTATAAAAATGTTTCATTTGGGTAAAGACTTAAATGAGGTGAAGGTATAGTGCACCTAGAGGAATACATGGAGATATCTGGAGGGAAAAGATTCTCAGAAGATGAAACAATCGATACAAAAATACTTAAGAGGAAACACATCTGGAGAATTTGAGGACTGACTAGGAAGGAGGCCAGAATGGCAGAAGCACATTGATTAAAAGAGAGAAAATAGGTGAGGACAGAAATGTGATGGAAAGGACAAGATAAGCAGTACCTTTAGGTACTCTAGTTACCCTGGTTGTTACTCAGGGTTTTTCACAAAGCATGGTTAAGTTTTAAGAGAATTGTTCTAGTGCTGAATACAGATTTTTTGAGAGTAAGAGTAAAAACAGATATATTAGGAGGGTTTTTTTTTTTTTAAGATTTTATTTATTTATTTATTTGAAAGAGAGAGAAAGAGGGAGAACCTGAAGAAGGCTCCACACTGAATGCAGTGCCCAACACAGGGCTTGATGCAGGGTTCAGTCCCACTACCACAAGATGATTCCCTGAGCTGAAACCAAGAGTGGGGGGTGCTTAATTGAATGAGCCACCCAGGTGTCCCTTGGGAATTTTTTAAACACAAGATGGTGGTAGCAGTGAAGGTGGTTGGAAGTAGTAGGTTCTAGCCATATCATGACAGTAGAGCTATAGGGTTTGCTTTTGGATTGGATGCAGGGTGTGCCAGACACTGTCCTAGCGACTGGTCCCCAGTGAGCGACTGGCTCACTACTTGGTCCCCCAGAGTTTTGGCCTGAGCAACTAGACAAATGGAGATTCTGTTACCTGAGGTGGGGAAGGCTACTGATGAAATGAAGTATTGTGGTGTAAGACCAGGAGTTCAACTTCAGACATGTTAAGTTTGAAGTATCTGCCAGATGTCTTAGTGGAGGTATTAAGAAAGTAGTTGTATAAGTGAGGCTGCAGTGTGGAGGAATGGGCCAAGATTTATATATATCAGTGAGGCATCAGCATGTAGATAGCGTGAGTGTAGAGAAAGAAGACAAGAGGATCAAGAAGAGTATCCCAGGGCACTGTAACATAAAAGGTTAGTGAGAAGAGGTAGAATCAAGAGAAACAGACCAAAAAGAAATGACAAGTGAGTCAGAAAACCAACAAGATGTGTACCCTGGAAGCAAGGTCAAGAAAGGATATATAAGAAGAGGATTTATGTAAATCATTACCAATAGGTCACTTAAGATGAGCATTGAAAACTGACCATCAAATTCAGCAAACCCTACTTCAGTTGAAGTAGGTTTATAGAAAGAAACTGAGAAGAGAGGAATTGGGACAGTGAATCCTGACAACTCTTCTAAAATTTGCAACAGCTAGGAGCAAAGAAACATGGCAGTAGTTGGTGGGGAAAGCGGTCAAGAGGAGACTTCTAAAATGGGAAGAATATCAGCATATTTGTATGCTGATGGGAATGATCCATGAGTGAAGAAAAATGTCTTGGGAGAGGAAGGTTGAGAACTGCTTTGAGGAGGTGAGAGAGCATGGATCTTGGAATGGAAAGGACTAGCTTTAGGTGGGATCACAACAAGTTCATCTCTGGGGCTAGGCAAAGCTGTCAGAATGTGCAGACCCTGAGGATAGGTAAATGCGGTGTTGAGAGTGTCTAGAGGTTCTCTCTTCGATGCATCCTTTTTCTCAGTGAAGTTGAAAACAAAGTCAACATCCAAGTAGGAGGGAGTGGAGTGGTAGCATGAGGGAAGAGAAATAATAAAATAGTATCCAGGAGAGAAAGGGCTAAGTGGAGAAAGCATGATTGCTCTACAACACAAAGAGCCAATCTGAGGTTTCTGATCATGATTATCAAATAAGATCTGCCAGTGAAACTCGCGCTCACTAGCCTGTTTGTGCCTTGCTCACAGTCAAAACATCAGTGACTAGGGCAGTGCCGGGCATACGGCAACCACCCCACCCCACCCCACCCTATCTCTTGTCTTACCTCCCTCTAATTCATTCTCCACACAGATGAGAGATTACACTAAAACAGTATCATTCCTCTGCTCATATTTTCACACAAAGTAGATTCCCATACACCCCAGACTTTTTACCGCAATATAGAAGCTCTTCATAATTGGGTCTCTGAATAGATTTCAACCTTGCCTATTGTGTTTACCCTCATACCCTCCAACAACAACTACTTAAAAGTCCCCATAATATTCCTTGCCTTTTTTTTTTTTTTTTTTAACTATAGCCTTCACTTGATTAACTCCTACTAGTGTTTCAGGGACTCAGCTCAGAAATCATCTCCTTCAAGGAACCCCTGAAGGACATCTTACTGACCTCTTCCTAACATCATCACCTCCAATTCTGTGTTCATGCCCCTTTGTGACATCTAACACAGCAGTTCCCTTTGTATATTACACGTGTCTCTTTTCTTTGTTCCCCCAAAGTATTGTATGTAAATTCTAGAACAACAGCATGGTATTTATCTGTATTCTGAGCTACGACCATAGTGTTTGGCATATAACAGGTCCTCCAAAATATCCATGGAATGAAGAAGGGTAAATTAGAGTCAATAATAGTTGTCTATTTTCTATCCAGGCAGGGATCAGGGGATGTTAATACATAATATATAGCAGGATATTTCAAGACAGCCACTCTTGGTCTTTTTGAATACTTTGTTTAATTGTTTGATTCTTCCCTACCCCTAAATATACTTTATGGCATATCTTTGATTTATGCAGCTAAAACAGTTGTGATTTACTCAAAAAATTGATTTACAGATGCCATCAGTAGGACATATGCTTTGAGCAGTTTTTTAGGTCTGGAGTAAGGGGGTTTTGAGCCATGCTCATTCTCTTACGTACAATTAGCTAAGGGGGAGGAGGCATACACTCTGAAGTCCATGAGACCCAAGTTGGATCTCTACCCCTTCTCTTTACCTCTCTGACTCTCAGTTTCCTCCTTTGCAATAAACTTTCCTGTTGTACGATGGCATTTTGCAGATAAACAATGAATGCTAGCTAGCTATTATAATTGTGACCTAGGATTCTCCTTGTTTAGGCAGCTGCTCAGCATAATACGTGGCTTAGGGCTGAACAAAACCAGCTGTTGCATTTCATAAACTACCTCTTGCCCTGCTCTCTGAAGCCCGCCTCCTTATCCACCTGTAGGTCTTACACTCTATTTCCTCATCCTCTTTGCCTATTCTATCTAAATTAATGTTCCCTATTCCTCTCCCACTCCCTCTAGCTCACAGGTCCCTGTCCTCACTTCAGCTCCTCCTTTTGTTATCACAACTCTTCAGTTCTTCTGTGGTGTTGATCGCCATTTGTAATTTTAGAGTTTAAGTCCCATAATTGTCTTGTTCAATGTTACAGCTCCTGTGTCTCACCCAGAATTCAGTTCAGAGCTATTAGGCAATCTATGACTATCTGATGAATGGACAAATTATACTATATTTTGATCATAGTGGGCAACCAATTTGTATAGGAATTTTTTGGAGGTAACTTCAGTGAGATTCCTGGGAACTGTTTCTGCCCTCCTAATATGAGGAAGACATGTTTGTCAAACAGGATCAGCTCTAGGTACTAGGAGTCATGGTCTTCGAGACTTTCCTGCTACTCACCTACTCCCAAGATCTTCACCACTGAAGAATACTGACAGGTCAAAGAAGGTTCTATTCTTGCAGAACAATTTGTAAGCGTGGATCATCTTCAAAAGTTCTTAGTAATGCATAGTAGAGAGCATCTAGAAAAATAGGTAGTTTCTCAGAAGAAGCTTCTATCAAAGAAAAGAATACAATGAATATAAAATCTATTGGTCATGCCTTAAGATGAGAATCACAACCCAACTCTCCGCTTTCTGCCAGATGCTGAGGGAGCATGCCAGAATGCTTTAAAACGCTGATCATGCCCTGCAGTCGCTTCCAAGCTGGCGGGAGAAGTGGAGACTGACATCCTTGAAATCTAGTGAGAATACAAGTCGACATAAATTATGGGCTAAACTGTGTTTTACAGAGGAGTACTAAAGTTACTGTAACTTTAGTCAGAATGCCCAAGGAGAGGGAAGATCACTGAAGGCTGAAAACTTCCCAAGCTGAGGCTTGAAAGAGCTTAAAGAATAGGGAGGCGTGGCCAACCGTGGAGGGGCTGGTAAAAGAGTAGCGCCCCCTGCTGGTAGTACGCTTGCCGTTCACCCAAGGAAGGAAGGGAACTGGGCCTTGGAAGGGGAAAGTGAGAGCAATCCCAGAACTGGGTGAGCTCTAGGTCAGGCAAATTATATGCTGGGCCGCCCACCTGCAAAACTTGTGGCTTCCGGGCCAATTCTCTGCGGACTCCTGCCCTCTCCGGAACAAAGCAAAACTAAACGAACACCACCATCACCGTAATAACTGCAACAAAAGGAAACAATAAATTCTCTACCCACAGGATTGGCAGCAGGTGGAGATTCCACGGCCTGCCAAAAGGAGCCATAAGGACAAGCATTTATGAAAATGGGTCTGGCATTTCTGATAAAGGACGAAAGCTTGAAAACAAATGACAACAGGACACAGAACATGCCTGTGTGTTAGTGTGTGTGGTGGTTCATGCACGGTGTGCGTGCGTGGGTGTGACTAAGTGGGTATGTGTATGGTGTATGTTCATGTTGTATGTATGCTATGTGGTGTGTACTTACATGCACTGTATGGTATATATGTGTGTGTGCATGGTGTCGGGGGCGGGGGACATGTTTCCCTCCCTCTCCTGGCACCTGCTTAGCTGTCCTTGGTTCTTGGCTGCCTGAAGGATGTTTGGGGCACAGTTCCCTTTCCCTTTTCCACTTCTGGCACAATTGGCATCCCCCTTATGACCAGTGCCCACCTGTGGGGCACTCCCTCCCACTAATTTCCTCCCCAGTAGTGGGAGCAGAGCCACGTGCCCACTGTGAAGTGGGAAAGCAGAGGAAGTGACTTTGATGGACCATGTTGTGCTGGAGGCCTGGTGCTCGCAGATTCGAGGGGCTACAGCTCCCGGGTGCAGGGCCTCCATGCGGGGCTTGTTCTGATGAGACAATTTTTCTCATTAACCTTGATAACTCTCTGTGATAATATGGATCTGTTTGCTCTAACGTAAGAGTTGTTTGTTGTTGCTGCTGTTGTTTGTTTTTTTTGTTTTTTTGTTTTGTTTGTTTGTTTTAAATCCCTTTACACTTTCCAGGGAGGAGAACACAGTGCGAACCTAGTGGCTCCTGCAGCTGCGAGGCTCAGCTGTTGGGGATCCAGGTTGCCAGCTTTGCCAGCTTCTGGATTCTCCTGGGCAGACCTGGAGGGAGGGATACAACAGTCCCTGTTTTCTTTTTTTTTTTTTTTTTTTTTTTTTTTTTCTTTTTTTTTTTTTTTTATTTGACAGAGAGATCACAAGCAGGCAGAGAGGCAGGCAGAGAGAGAGGAGGAAGCAGGCTCCCCGAGAGAGCAGAGAGCCCGACGCGGGGCTCGATCCCAGGACTCCGAGATCATGACCTGAGCCGAAGGCAGCGGCTTAACCCACTGAGCCACCCAGGCGCCCCAACAGTCCCTGTTTTCTGTACTCTGGCCTTTCTCGGACATAAAACTCTCAACAAATACAGACCGCATGTTGGAGAGAGTGAGAGGCTCAGAGATTTAAGTATTCAGAGAGGGCGGGAAGTGCAACAAGTCCGCTCTGCCCCCATTCCCATTTCAGGGCCTTTAGTCTGAGGCAAAACCCAACGAGCAGCTGCGGCTCTTTACAATCACCCGCATTGTTCAGATACTCCAGCCTCGGCCCAGTTGTTTGCTGTAAAGTAGTAGGGCACCCTTATAATCATCTAGGGCATCTTTCACTTCTCCCCAGTTAACATGAATTTCTATGTCATGTCCTTCTCATAGGGTATTTATTCTCTCCCCTCGATAGACTGTGAGCACTTTGAGATAGAGGCTATCTTTTTCATCTTTGTTTCCTCAGTATTAGTATGGTATCTGGCATGGAGTAAGCACTTGGTACATGTTTGTTGACTTTTGATATGAATGAGAATAAGACAAGAAATTTGGAAGTACATTAAGTGCCTGAGGGAATTCAGTTTCAAGGGGAAGTTATTAGCATAAGTTGCATGTATCCATTTGGGGCCTAATGTTGTATCCTCAGATCTGCTCATGTAAGCGCTTGAGTACCATCCCAGAGTTTCTCACTGAAAGAGAGGCAAAGGCAAGTTGATACACTGAGACTCAAGTCCACTATCATACAAAAATAGGACCCCAAAATTTAATGTATTAACAAATTAAATACTTTTATGAAAACCCAATGCAAGATAATTATGTTGTTTATGAGATAAGGACAGCACTCATTTTTTTAAAAATTCACTATACACCACAGTAAGTATGCTCCAGATAAAGGACACAAATGAAATGACCATCTTTCACATAAACTAACTTAGAAACTGTATCAAAATTCTAAAGTAAAGCTCCTTCATTAATAAGATGCTCAGGCAGAAGCTTTTCTTGATCTGATGCTCCCCGGCCACATACACACCCCAAACACCTCCTGCCCTCCACCAGGCAGAAACCAGTCAATAGCCTTTGCTTATAGACTGATGCTTAACTTTAGAAAGATGCCATTGTTTGAAGAATACTCATAATTCAATAATGAGGCCAACAAAGATGTCATGTCAGGTCATAGGGCAGGGGGAGTGGAATTTAAGAACGCTCCAGGCATTGGCCTTTCCACAGAATGCAGGAGGTGTCAGCTGGCCACTGCTATGGAGTTGGAGCCAATTTTGATGTTCGAGGAAAGACTCAGACTAGACAGAGAAGGATTGCATTCTCCCTTTCAACAGGGGTGGTTCTGAAGCTTAGTGAACTATAGAGAATAAGATCCTTTACAAGGATCTTATAAAGCACCAAGTCTGTACCCCATTTTATAGGCAAAGAAACAACAGGGATTCTGGACAACAAGGACAAGTGGCATCATTTTAAACATAAGTAACTCAATATTACACCAAAAGAGATACATTTTTTGGCCATAAAATTAACTGAGAGCAACTCAGGTGGTTGTTTAAGCTACTAAAGATAATTGTAAAGATTACAGCAATATACACCATGGATTAAGAAGGGAGTAATGTTCTTTATCTAAAGATTCTGTTTCCTGAATTTGATGTGAGGAAAACTATTTGGTTCAAGTTGTGCTCCATAAAATGATCTCTTCCTACTATATGCCAGGCATCCTGCCAGGCTCTGGGGATAGAGCTCACAGACTAGTGGAAGGGGTATATTTTTGATAGTAGGGTTAGAGTTGACCAAAGACAAGTTTTCAGAAAAACTTGGCCTCCAGCTTTTTATGAGCATACCAAATTTACAGGTTTTGGATGAGCAGAAGAAGCTGAAATGGTTGCAAAGAAATGGAGTTCCCTTCAAATGGGTCCCAGTCTTTTACAAATGTACAGTTACATCTGAAGTCAATGAAAATCATCATGCTGTTGGTTTATGCTTTGAGGAAGCCTAGCAAGCACCAGGCAAAACTAGTGGTCTCCATTTTTGCTTTTATCACATGGCTTTCAACTCACATCAGCCTTAGTTTCTTGTTTAGTTAATGAGGTGAAGATCTAATAAAGTGAGATAATGAGAGTAATGTGCCTTACATAGGGCTTGGCATGTGAAAGACATGCAATAATATTGTAGCTTATGCCAAAGAGAGAATGTTTAAACTAATAGCAGATAATACTTTAATTTTGTTTATGCGTTACCTCCGTGCGATAAGATAACATTATTATCCCCACTTTGCTAATAAAAAACAAAGGTTCAGCAACATAGAGAAATCTGCTTAAAGTCTTGCAGTTGGTAGGTGTGGATCATGAATTCAAACCCAAGGCTGTCTAAAACTAAGTTAGTTTTAATGATGCATTCTTTTTTTTTTTAAAGATTTTATTTATTTATTTGACAGAGAGAGATCACAAGCAGGCAGAGAGGCAGGCAGAGAGAGAGGAGGAAGCAGGCTCCCTGCTGAGCAGAGAGCCCGATGCGGGGCTCGATCCCAGGACCCTGAGATCATGACCTGAGCCGAAGGCAGTGGCTTAACCCACTGAGCCACCCAGGCGCCCCTAACGATGCATTCTTAATGATACTTTAGCCTGTGGGAGAGAAAAAAGTCTGAAAAGAGCTGTCTGTTACCTGATCCAAGGAATGAGTTGACCTCACTGAAAGAGAGGCACTCTTTTTTGATGCTACAGTACATTATCACTTCGGCTTTCATAACATTATTTCATAAGGTAAGAGTTAAAAACTGGATCTGTGATTAGTTGCTACATCCATCACCTCCCCCCTTTGCTTAGCACTTAGTTGGCTTCATTCATTTATATTATTTGTCTCTTTTCTTTGGCATCTGACCTTATGGCCCTTGAATATTCCTTTTTATATTTCTTATAAAAGCACTCTAATATATTACACCAAGTCCATACAGGTAAGTTCATAGCAGATTTACTCAAAGAGAAAAACAAAGAAAAACCAAAAAATGGAAACAACCCATATATCCATTAAAAAGTGAATGTACTATAAAAATTTTTTTTAAAAAGTGAATGTACAAAGAGTTGTGGTGTATCCATAAAATGGAATGTAGTACTAAAGTGGAATGAACTACCAATATACATAAGAATATGGATGAATCCTGAAAACAGTATGAGTGAAAGAAGTCAGACATAGAGACATAGGGGGTTTGGAGGTGTTGAAAATGTCCTCTATCTTGATTGTGGTGGTGATAACACAGTGAAATATTTGTCAAAAGGCATTATTCTGTATACTTAGAATAGATGCATTGAATTACATGTAAATTATATCTCAATTAAACTGAGTTTTAAAATTGGCTCTTGTTTGGGTTGCCTTGGTACCACAGTGGGTCTCAAGGTAGTGAACTCAAGACCCATATATGACTCCCCATCAGCACAAAGTCTGCTTGACTTTCTTGCATTCTCTCTCTCTCTGCCCTTCCCCCATACACATTGTTTGTGAGCTCTCCCTCTCTCTCAAATAAATCTTTAAAAAAATTCAAAGAAATAAAAATAAATAGAATTGGTTCTTGGCTTTGACCAGGACAAGGATGAATGAGAGGATAGGTCTTGGAAAAAGGAAAGTACTACATAATGGGAGAAGGTCTAACTATGCCCACTTGGCAAAGTGCTGAGGGCTTGATGGTAACAAACCTCCTTGTGTCTCTGAAAATATCTGCTAAGCAATATTTGCCTGAAAAATTCTAGTCCAAATACTCTGTATTTATTTCACAGGGACAGTAAAAGAAAGCAATATAAGAAACACACTCATACTATGGTGGAAAGCATATTTAAGGAAATGACCCTTCAAAAAGATTGTAGCATGCCATGATTCTGGAGATTTTACCAGGAGCTTGAGCCCATGGAGGCAAAGGACTGGGTGCAGAAGTGCTAGGAAGGAAGAAAGGATTGATTCTGAAAAGGCAGCTGGCATTAAAAGAAAATCATACTACTCCTTCCTTGAAACAAAGAAAATTCCCAACATTTCCCAGGAGACTGGGTTAAGGAATCTAGTTCTCCAAACAAGCTAGATAATATATAGCCCAACACCACAAGAACCATAATTGAACATTGGAAAACATTCCATGTGGAAGTTTCTGTTTGTGATGTTTGATCTGGGCTTGACATCTTGCCAAGATGCAAATAATGGAAGAAACTTAAAGATTAGCTAATGGGAATGTAGGTAGTTTACATACAAAACCTGGAATTATGCTTTATTGTATTGATAATTCACACAAATCCCCAGTGTGGTACCTGGCATAGAATGGGAAGTAAGTAAATCTTTGCTAGAACGAAGAGAGGGAAAGAGATATGGAAAGAAGGACCATATTTTAAGCTTCAGGTAACTCCATGTATTTAAAAACAAAAATAAATGAATTAGATAAAAATGTTTAGTATGAAAAAACATTGTTTTTGAAAAATTTATGTCACACCTTCCATCCTTATCCCCTCCAATAATCTATTGATAATTGAGTCAAAATATATATTTAGAATAATTTTAGGAGTCCATAATTATGAAAGGCATACATCAGGATAGGTGCTCAGAATGGATTTCTATCTCTGCATTCCTCCCTCAGCAAACTGGGTGAGGAAAGAGAAAACATGCTTACACTTCTTAGTGGATGTCATGCCCTTAACTAGGCATCCAACTTAAGGAATCAGAAATGGGCCATAATTATTGAGTAGCCATGGTAGTTGAGCTGACGGATGATCAATGGACTTCAACTCAGATGTGCAGCTTGATTGACAGAAGAAAATTGTCATTCAGGATAATGGGGAACTTGAATCGGACTCATGATGTTAGAAAGTGAGAAGAGGGTAAGCCTTCCCAAATGAGAAAAAATAATCTCTTTGGTGAGTCTGTCTTTTTAGCCAGATCCCTTTGATAGTCAACAATATAAAAGTTTGCATTTTCAAATGATCTTTTTCAGTTGGGATTTTATCAACATTCTTTGTTGGTATTATGTAGTATCTTTTCTCAGAAAGAGGCTAGAAATTGCCTTCTTTCCTCCAGGAGAGAGTAACTGAGCATTATAAAGGTTTTCTGCTAAAAGCATGGGGCCTCAGATAAGTAATCTCATGCTTTACCCATGATAAATAAGCTATTAAAAATCAAGAAGAAAAGGTAACAGTTGGAATGTCTGAAATGCACAATGTTGTAGAAACCTCATTTGTAAGACCACAAGTCTTCTTCATTGTTTAGTCACAATGCTGGAGTCTTCTCTTTATATTTTTGTTTGGGGATTTTTCTCTTCCCTAGGCTGAAGTGCTTTGTGCATGAGACAGAAAAGCTGCCAGGACTAGTCCATCTGGCTGGCCAAATGGATTGCGCTCACTGGAGCATTGCCAGATGTGTATCAGAGGAAAGTTTAATTTCTGGGCAGCCTAAGCCCTTGGTTCCTTTCTCAGTTTAATGGAAATCATGCTTCCATTTTCCAGAAACTCCTGCAACTGGCATGGTGTCATCACCCAGTCTTGCCTCCCAGTCTCAGTAGAGATCACCCTCCTCAAGAGTAGAACCTCTCGGGGTGCCTGGGTGGCTCAGTGGGTTAAGCCACTGCCTTTGGCTCAGGTCATGATCTCAGGGTCCTGGGATCAAGCCCCGCATCGGGCTCTCTGCTTGGCAGGGGGCCTGCTTCCTCCTCTCTCTCTGCCTGCCTCTCTGCCTGCTTGTGATCTCTCTCTGTCAAATAAATAAATAAAATCTTTAAAAAAAAAAAAGAGTAGAACCTCTCCTCTCTGTCATCTCCAAAGCAGTGAAATAAGTTTAACAAAAGGGTTTATGCCAAGTGAAAAATCACTATGTTACATTTGATTACATTTGTCTGACCTTGAACAATTTTAGGAGCCAGAGTAGTCATTTTAGTTAAGTAATTTAGTTTAAATTGCTTAATTAAGAAATAAAATTTCATGGAATTCCCTAGATTAATTTGCACTTATACTTAAGAGCATCAACATTTATAATCAATTTAAAGAGGAAATAGGCCTAGAGTATTTTATAGTTTGTAGTGAAACCTAATTGGATTCATTTGGGCTGAAATAGGAAATACAGAGAGATCTGATATATTTTTAATTTCCCACATCTTAAGGACAAATAATGGGCATTTAATCTTTGTGAGGCACTGAGCTTTAGACTTGAAATTGCAGAAATTGTGGATTTCAAAGATAAACTGGCTGATTCTCCTGCATTCTTACCTTTTGGGGAAGGCATACAGCAAAGCAGGATTGTGGCAAGAACTCACAGGCTGGGTTGGCCTATACATGGTGAGTAGATGATAGCCACCGAGGAGAGTGTTTGGGACCAGGATGGGTCTGTTCTTGTCAGCCCTCTGTATGTGTTCTCTACCCACACCTGTCACTCACATCTTTCTCTCAAAACAATATTTTAAATGAGACTGTCAGATTTGAGTGTTTAAGAAGATTCTGCCTGAGGTCTAGGGAACGGATTTGAGGGGAAATGGATGGAAAAAACAAAGAATCATTTTTAAGCTCATCTGTTTATCGTAGTCATAGATCCTGAGAACCTGAAAGGAGAAAGCAGTAAAAGTGCAAAAGAAGAGATATTCTTCTTAGAATATCTTAGAATTTAGAGGTAATATCAAAAGGACTTGGTGATCTACTGGAAGAAGATGTGGGGGAAAGGAGAAACAAGGGAGTGGGAGAAAGCAAGGATGATCGGTAGGCTTGTGCCTGGGGTGACGGCTAGTTATCCATACATCCCAATATTCAAGTTTGTCCAAGTCTTTGCTGGTTAAGGCCTATAGTACTATCTTTTTATACTTTAGTGTGTTCTATTTTGGCAGATAGATTTGTATGGTCACTGTAGTAGAAGAATGACAATCACATAGAGAATATTAGGAAAGAGGTATGTTGGAAATGGAGATTTTGGACTTGAGATGTCTGTGGTATAACCATTCATTCACTTCCTTCAAACTTTTGCTCAGGGACGCCTGGGTGGCTCAGTTGGTTAAGCAGCTGCCTTCGGCTCAGGTCATGATCCCAGCGTCCTGGGATCGAGTCCCACATCGGGCTCCTTGCTTGGCAGGGAGCCTGCTTCTCCCTCTGCCTCTGCCTGCCATTCTGTCTGCCTGTGCTCGCTCGCTCTCCTCTCTCTCTGACAAATAAATAAAATCTTTAAAAAAAAAAAAAAAAAAAAAAACTTTTGCTCAAATCTCTCTTTCTCAGTGAGGTTCCCTTGACCATCTAATTTAATCCTTCAATGCTCCCCTTTGTCCCATTCCTGATCCCCCTTATCTTGCTCTATCTTTTCTTTAATTTTAGCATTTAACAGCTTCCCTATGTATAATCATCTTGATTAGCATGTTCATTGATCATTGCCTATCTGTTATGATGGGAGCTCCTTGAAATAAGGATCTTGATTTCTTCTGTTCACAGATGTATTCCAAGTACCTAAAACAGTGCCTGCTATTTAATATGTAATCAATGACTATATTTGAATGAATGAATGAATGAGTGAATTGAAAGAACTCAACAAATACATGTTGAGAACCAACTATTTTTTGAGCTCTTGTGTGTCTTAGTCAGAGATGTTCAGTAAATCCCAGGATGCTCAATAGGAATTGAATACACACACACACACACACACACACACACACACACACAAAGAAAGTGAATACATGTGACTCTGAGGCTTGAGAGATGTTCTGGGCTAAAGTTATAAAAGTGTGTATCAGGACTAAACAGATTGTGTTTGCACTTTGGTGTGATTAATACCCTTTAGCAAAATCATTTTCAGAAGGGGCACAAGATTGAGCCTAGAGATTAGCAACAATTAGGAGAAGGTGTGGGGTCAGAAATTTTAAAGGAGAGAGAGTAGGAATAGCCAATGAAAAAGCACAATAAAGAAAGGGCAGTGATATAGAAATTGAGGGGGGACTAAAAAGAATTTTTATAAGGAGGGAGTTATAAAAACTATGAAATAAACCACATTGTTCAAGTAAAAGCAGAATTGCCATTGAATTTATTAGAATAATGGTTGCAATGGAATGAATTGTATTCACATTTGGAATCACCCCTAATGTGACTGTATTTGGTGATAGGACCTTTAAAGAGGCAATCAAGGTTAAATAACTTCATGGGGGGGTTGCAAAACAAATAGGACTGGTACCCTTGAGAGACACCAGGACTGCACTCACACAGAGGAAAGGCCATGTGAGGACACAGAGAAAAGGCAGCTGTCTGTAAGCCCAAAAGAGAGACCTCAAGAGAGACCAACCTTGTTCTCATTTGGATCTTGGACTTCTAGTCTCCAGAACTGTGAGAAAATACATTTCTGTTGTTTGAACAGCCCAGTCTTTGGTATTTTGTTATGGGAGGTTTACCAGGCTAATAAAATGGCCATTATTGATACTGGAATAATAACATTTTCAGAGATAGTAAAAGCTGATATCATAGAGCAGTAGGGTAGGGAGAGAATGGGGGTGAATACATTCCCCTTTATTTAGAATTGTGGCTAATTGTGGGAGAAAGAAATAGCCCAGGAAACAGAGAGGCTGTGTTGAAACCCTAGGAGGGCACAATTAAATCATGGTTACCATATATTTCCAAGAGATGAGTTGATCATCTTCACACTATAATATGCATAATTATGCATGTTGATTAGAGCATATTTCTTTGTTTTGTAACTGAAAGAAATCTTGGGAGAGTTTTTAATTTGAACCAGACAGGAGAATCTTGCAAGGACATTAGCAATGAAGTTGGCATTGGCACTCTATTGGTATTTTAGAGTCACTGAATCAGCTGGATTTCATGATCTAAATTATTTCATGTTGATGCTATGCCCCAAGTTCTAGAATGTTTTAGGGTTGTTTTATATCTTCTCAATCAGGATTATTTAATGCACATTTTGTTTTTTTTCCCCCAGTTTATCACTGACAATTTAAAGTCAGTACTGAGTTTTTCTTCTGGAGGGCACAGTTTACTCCTCCTAATAGAACTTTCCTGAATTAGCATGTTACACTTTTCAAAGTGAGTTAGAATTTATTGCATCCTAATTCCTCTCTCCCTATCAAGGAGTTTTCTCTTACAGACTCCACATCTTCCCCAAATCACCCATTTCCCATCACAATACAAATGCATTGTTAATCTCCAATATTCAAAATAACAATATTAAAACATACCCATGTTGTTCTACCCATGTTGTACAAGGTATCAGTAACTGTTCTCCTGTCTTCTCCACAAAACTCACTTCTTAGATGGTCTCATGGTGATTCTTAGGTATACACATCATCACCTCTAAGTTGACAACTCCTTAACCTTCCTCTGGGGTTTAGTCTGGTAAACCTAGGCATTGAAAATTAACAAATCCAAAAAAGCAAGCATTTTGATTCTCACTACCATCTCTAATCCAGTCCTTACCATTAAAATTCTATCAATAAACAACTTAATTGACCTAGGTGCTCATGCCAAAACTCATCAGTCACCCTTGAAACTTCTTTTTCTCAGTCCATCACCAAACTTGTGTTTGATCTACCTTAAAATGAGACATCAATTTAAAAATCAAAACAACGGGGGGAGGCGTCAAGATGGCGGAGAAGTAGCAGGCTGAGACTACTTCAGGTAGCGAGAGATCAGCTAGATAGCTTATCTAAAGATTGCAAACACCTACAAATCCAACGGGAGATTGAAGAGAAGAAGAACAGCAACTCTAGAAACAGAAAATCAACCACTTTCTGAAAGGTAGGACTGGCAGAGAAGTGAATCCAAAGCGACGGGAAGATAGAACACGGGGGGAGGGGCCGGCTCCCAGCAAGCGGCGGAGCAACGGAGCACAAAATCGGGACTTTTAAAAAAGTCTGTTCCACTGAGGAACATCGCTCCAGAGGCTTAACCGGGGTGAAGCGCACACGGGGTCAGCGTGGCCTCAGGTCCCGCAGGGTCACAGAAGGATCGGGGGTGTCGGAGTGTCCCAGAGCTTACAGGTATTAGAACGGGGAAGCCGGCTAGAGATAGAGCCGAGGAGTGAGCTCTAAGCTCGGAGTTACCT
Source organism: Lutra lutra (assembly GCF_902655055.1). Classification (NCBI taxonomy): domain Eukaryota; kingdom Metazoa; phylum Chordata; class Mammalia; order Carnivora; family Mustelidae; genus Lutra; species Lutra lutra. Next base: position 93,621,576 of record NC_062280.1, read on the forward strand.
TGAACCGGTCGCAGGCTTGGTCAGCTTGGAGCGTGGCTGGAGGCCAGGGTGACGGGAGTAATTGGACGCTGTTCTCTGGGGGCGCACTGAGGAGTGGGGCCCCGGGCTCTCTGCTCCTCTGGGCTGGAGACCGGGAGGCCGCCATCTTCATTCCCGCCCTCCGGAACTCTACGGAAAGCGCTCAGGGAACAAAAGCACCCAAAAGCAAACCCGAGCGGATTACTCAGCCCGGCCCTCGGTAAGGGCAGTGCAACTCCGCCTGGGGCAAAGACACTTGAGAATCACTACAACAGGCTCCTCCCCCAGAAGAGCAACAAGAAACCCAGCCAGGACCAAGTTCACCTACCAAGGAGTGCAGTTTCAATACCAAGGAGAGCAGCGAAATTCCAGAGGAGGAGAAAGCAAACCACGGAACCCATGGCTTTCTCCCCATGATTCTTTAGCCGTGCAGTTAATTTAATTTTTTTTTCATTTTTTTTTTCTCTTCTTCGGCTAAATTTTTTAAACTTTTACCCTTTTCATTTTAAACGTTTTTTAACTAGTTTATCTAATATATATATATATATTTCCTTTTTCTATTTTTTCTTTATTGGTTTTCTTTTTTTAATTGCTTCTTTTTTTTTTCTTTCTGAACTTCTTTTTATCTCCTTTCTCCCCCCTCACGATTTGGGATCTCTTCTGATTTGGCTAAAGCATATTTTCCTGGGGTTGTTGCCACCCTTTTAGTATTTTACTTGCTCCTTCATATACTCTTATCTGGACAAATGACAAGGCAGAAAAATTCACCACAAAAAAAAGAACAAGAGGCAGTACCAAAGGCTAGGGACCTAATCAATACAGACATTGGTAATATGTCAGATCCAGAGTTCAGAATGATGATTCTCAAGGTTCTAGCAGGGCTCGAAAAAGGCATGGAAGATATTAGAGAAACCCTCTCGGGAGATATAAAAGCCCTTTCTGGAGAAATAAAAGAACTAAAATCTAACCAAGTTGAAATCAAAAAAGCTATTAATGAGGTGCAAACAAAAATGGAGGCTCTGACTGCTAGGATAAATGAGGCAGAAAAAAGAATTAGCGATATAGAAGACCAAATGACAGAGAATAAAGAAGCTGAGCAAAAGAGGGACACACAGCTACTTGACCACGAGGGGAGAATTTGAGAGATAAGTGACAGCATAAGATGAAACAACATTAGAATAATTGGGATTCCAGAAGAAGAGGAAACGGAGAGGGGAGCTGAAGGTATATTGGAGAGAATTATTGGAGAGAATTTCCCCAATATGGCAAAGGGAACAAGCATCAAAATCCAGGAGGTTCAGAGAACCCCCCCTCAAAATCAATAAGAATAGGTCCACACCCTGTCACCTAATAGTAAAATTGACAAGTCTTAGTGACAAAGAGAAGATCCTGAAAGCAGCCCAGGAAAAGAAGTCTTTAACGTACAATGGTAAAAATATTAGATTGGCAGCAGACTTATCCACAGAGACCTGGCAGGCCAGAAAGAGCTGGCATGATATATTCAGAGTACTAAACGAGAAAAACATGCAGCCAAGAATACTATATCCAGCTAGGCTATCATTGAAAATAGAAGGAGAGATTAAAAGCTTCCAGGACAAACAAAAACTGAAAGAATTTGCAAATACCAAACCAGCTCTACAGGAAATATTGAAAGGGGTCCTCTAAGCAAAGAGAGACCCTAAAAGTAGTAGATCAGAAAGAAAGAGAGACAATATACAATAACAGTCACCTTACAGGCAATACAATGGCACTAAGTTCATATCTCTCAATACTTACCCTGAATGTTAATGGGCTAAATGCCCCAATCAAAAGACACAGGGTATCAGAATGGATAAAAAAACAAAACCCATCTATATGTTGCCTACAAGAAACTCATTTTAGACCTGAAGACACCTCCAGATTTAAAGTGAGGGGGTGGAAAAGAATTTACCATGCTAATGGACATCAGAAGGAAGCAGGAATGGCAATCCTTATATCAGATCAATTAGATTTTAAGCCAAAGACTATAATAAGAGATGAGGAAAGACACTATATCATACTCAAAGGATCTGTCCAACAAGAAGATCTAACAATTTTAAATACCTATGCCCCTAACGTGGGAGCAGCCAACTATATAAACCAATTAATAACAAAATCAAAGAAACATATCGACAATAATACAATAATAGTAGGGGACTTTAACACTCCCCTCACTGAAATGGACAGATCATCCAAGCAAAAGATCAACAAGGAAATAAAGGCCTTAAATGACACACTGAACCAGATGGACATCACAGATCTATTCAGAACATTTCATCCCAAAGCAACAGAATACACATTCTTCTCTAGTGCACATGGAACATTCTCCAGAATAGATCACATTCTTGGTCCTAAGTCAGGTCTCAACCATTATCAAAAGATTGGAATCATTCCCTGCATATTTTCAGACCACAATGCTCTGAAGCTAGAACTCAATCACAAGAGGAAATTTGGAAAGAACCCAAATACATGGAGACTAAACAGCATCCTTCTAAAGAATGAATGGGTCAACCAGGAAATTAAAGAAGAATTGAAAAAATTCACGGAAATAAATGATAATGAAAACACAATGGTTCAAAATTTGTGGGACACAACAAAGGCAGTCCTGAGAGGAAAATATATAGCGGTATATAGCATTACAAGCCTTTCTCAAGAAACAAGAAAGGTCTCAGGTACACAACCTAACCCTACACCTAAAGGAGCTGGAGAAAGAACAAGAAAGAAATCCTAAACCCAGCAGGAGAAGAGAAATCATAAAGATCAGAGCAGAAATCAATGAAATAGAATCCAAAAAAACAATAGAACAAATCAACGAAACTAGGAGCTGGTTCTTTGAAAGAATTAATAAGATTGATAAACCCCTGGCCAGACTTATCAAAAAGAAAAGAGAAAGGACCCAAATAAATAAAATCATGAATGAAAGAGGAGAGATCACAACGAACACCAAAGAAATACAGACAATTATAAGAACATACTATGAGCAACTCTATGCCAACAAATTTGACAATCTGGAAGAAATGGATGCATTTCTAGAGACATATAAACTACCACAACTGAACCAGGAAGAAATAGAAAGCCTGAACAGACCCATAACCAGTAAGGAGATTGAAACAGTCATCAAAAATCTCCAAACAAACAAAAGCACAGGGTCAGATGGCTTCCCGGGGGAATTCTACCAAACATTTAAAGAAGAACTAATTCCTATTCTCCTGAAACTGTTCCAAAAAATAGAAATGGAAGGAAAACTTCCAAACTCATTTTATGAGGCCAGCATCACCTTGATCCCAAAACCAGACAAGGATCCCATCAAAAAAGAGAACTACAGACCAATATCCTTGATGAACACAGATACAAAAATTCTCGCCAAAATACTTGCCAGTAGGATTCAACAGTACATTAAAAGGATTATTCACCACGACCAAGTGGGATTTATTCCAGGGATGCAAGGTTGGTTCAACATCCGCAAATCAATCAATGTGATACAACACATTAATAAAAGAAAGAACAAGAACCATATGATACTCTCCATAGATGCTGAAAAAGCATTTGACAAAGTACAACATCCCTTCCTGATCAAGACTCTTCAAAGTGTAGGGATAGAGGGCACATACCTCAATATTATCAAAGCCATCTCTGAAAAACCCATTGCAAATATCATTCTCAATGGAGAAAAACTGAAAGCTTTTCTGCTAAGGTCAGGAACACAGCAGGGATGTCCGTTATCACCACTGCTATTCAACATAGTACTAGAAGTCCTAGCCTCAGCAATCAGACAACAAAGGAAATTAAAGGCATCCAAATCGGCAAAGAACAAGTCAAACTATCACTCTTCGCAGATGATATGGTACTATATGTGGAAAACCCAAAAGACTCCACTCCAAAACTGCTAGAACTTGTACAGGAATTCAGTAAAGTGTCAGGATATAAAATCAATGCACAGAAATCAGTTGCATTTCTCTACACCAACGACAAGACAGAAGAAAGAGAAATTAAGGAGTCAATCCCATTTACAATTGCACCCAAAACTATAAGATACCTAGGAATAAACCTAACCAAAGAGACTAAGAATCTATACACAGAAAACTATAAAGTACTCATGAAAGAAATTGAGGAAGATACAAAGAAATGGAAAAATGTTCCATGCTCCTGGATTGGAAGAATAAATATTGTGAAGATGTCTATGCTACCTAAAGCAATCTACACATTTAATGCAATTCCTATCAAAGTACCATCCATTTTTTTCAAAGAAATGGAACAAATAATCCTAAAATTTATATGGAACCAGAAAAGACCTCGAATAGCCAAAGGAATATTGAAAAAGAAAGCCAACGTTGGTGGCATCACAATTCCGGACTTCAAGCTCTATTACAAAGCTGTCATCATCAAGACAGCATGGTACTGGCACAAAAACAGACACATAGATCAATGGAACAGAATAGAGAGCCCAGAAATAGACCCTCAACTCTATGGTCAACTCATCTTCGACAAGGCAGGAAAGAATGTCCAATGGAACAAAGACAGCCTCTTCAATAAATGGTGTTGGGAAAACTGGACAGCCACATGCAGAAAAATGAAATTGGATCATTTCCTTATACCACACATGAAAATAGACTCAAAATGGATGAAGGATCTCAATGTGAGAAAGGAATCCATCAAAATCCTTGAGGAGAACACAGGCAGCAACCTCTTCGACGTCAGCCGCAGCAACATCTTCCTAGGAACATCACCAAAGGCAAGTCAAGCAAGGGCAAAAATGAACTATTGGGACTTTATCAAGATCAAAAGCTTTTGCACAGCAAAGGAAACAGTGAACAAAACCAAAAGACCAACTGACAGAATGGGAGAAGATATTTGCAAATGACATATGAGATAAAGGGCTAGTGTCCAAAATCTATAAAGAACTTAGCAAACTCAACACCCAAAGAACAAATAATCCAATCAAGAAATGGGCAGAGGACATGAACAGATATTTCTGCAAAGAAGACATCCAGATGGCCAACAGACACATGAAAAAGTGCTCCACATCACTCGGCATCAGGGAAATACAAATCAAAACCACCATGAGATATCACCTCACACCAGTCAGAATGGCTAAAATTAACAGATTAACAGATGCTGGCGAGGATGCAGAGAAAGGGGAACCCTCCTACACTGTTGGTGGGAATGCAAGCTGGTGCAACCACTCTGGAAAACAGCATGGAGGTTCCTCAAAATGTTGAAAATAGAACTACCCTATGACCCAGCAATTGCACTGCTGGGTGTTTACCCTAAAGATACAAACGTAGTGATCCGAAGGGGCACGTGCACCCGAATGTTTATAGCAGCAATGTCTACAATAGCCAAACTATGGAAAGAACCTAGATGTCCATCAACAGACGAATGGATAAAGAAGATGTGGTATATATACACGATGGAATACTATGCAGCCATCAAAAGAAATGAAATCTTGCCATTTGCGACGACATGGATGGAACTAGAGGGTATCATGCTTAGCGAAATAAGTCAATCGGAGAAAGACAACTATCATATGATCTCCCTGATATGAGGGAGAGGAGATGCAACATGGGGGGTTAAGGGGGTAGGAGAAGAGTAAATGAAACAAGATGGAATTGGGAGGGTGACAAACCATAAGTGACTCTTAATCTCACAAAACAACTGAGGGTTGATGGGGGGAGGGGAGTTGGGAGGGGGCATGGGATTATGGACATTGGGGAGGGTATGTGCTATGGTGAGTGCTATGAAGTGTGTAAACCTGGCGATTCACAGACCTGTACCCATAGGGATAAAAATATATTATATGTTTATAAAAAATAAAATTAAAAAAAAAAGAAATATTTATAGAGCACACACACACAAAAAATTTGTAAGAATTCAATAAGGTGAATCAACAGTGTCTGGCTCATACATCAGTAAATGTTAGAAAATGTCATCTCACAGTATACCCACATCAAATTAAATAATATATGTGATAATACATTGTGATCCAGGAGACTCTTATAATAATAACTCTTATAATAATAATAAAATATGATATTTAAAAAAAAATCAAAACAATGCTAAATGAAAAAAACAAAAACCCATGATCCTCACAAAGGCTGGTGCAGGTAGCCAGGGGTAGTGCTTACTGCCCAAAGCTTCCAAAGGGTTCACTTGTTCCATGTGTCACCAGTGGTCCCAGCACAGCCTCCATACCCATATGTGAAGTGTATGTGAATTAAAAAAAAAAAAGTTTCAAGTTTGGACAGTAGACTCCTTCCCATCTTTGCAAATCCCCTTCCTCTCCAAATGTCTCAAGTTCATCCCCACAGCTGACATGGGCTCACCACTTGGCTGCATTGAGGATAATCTGCCAGTGATTTAAAAATGTACAAAATGGGTAACATCTATATAAATAAGAAAGGGGAGCCAGGCCTCCTGGGTTTCTAGGCACCGCCTCTGCCTGCTTCTCAGCTGCACCACGGGGCCCAGGACTTGTTCTGCCTAATTTTCCCACAGCACGAGGAGGCTTGCAGCCTTTGGTAGGGTTTGTTCTCGCTGAGACAGCTAAACCCACTAGGTGTGTCCTGATGCTTCCCAGCCCGGCTAGGAGCATTCGCCAGGGGTGAGCCCTGCCCGAAGTCATCTGGCCTGCCCCACTAGATATCTCATTTGCTCCCCAATCTGTTCTGAAATGAATGAACTAGGACCTCTTGAGGCCATAGCCCTTGTGGCCACCATTGTCTACCCCACCTGCCAGTGAGCTGGAAAGCAGGTGCGTTCTGGATGCATTTGCTAGTTGATAAGGACTTGAGGTGACTGGCAGTGAGAGTTTGTCTTTGAGCAGTACAGGGGTGTAGGAGACAATGTCCTGAGCACTCGGTTGGGCCAACAGGTCTTTTCCATGCCGTGCTGCAGGAGCACAATGCTGGGAGGTTCAATGAAGGACTTGATGATGCTGAGATTATACAGCTGGCTGACCTTGAATAATGTTGGGCCTTTTTTTTTTTTTTTTTTCTGCGCAGGCACACCTGCTGTATTGCAGCTTGCTATTTGAAGGCCATGTGTGGCAAGTTCCTCGCTAGAATCCTGGAGACCCTGGGGCGCATGCTCATCGATCAACTCGACACACCCTTCGGCTCAGTGGAAAGATGGGCTGTTCGTGATACCATACGCCAGGAGTATCCTCTGCACACCCTTGGAGTAGGACCTGAACACCGTGTGCAACCTGCCCTGGCCGGACGTGTTCAAGAACTCCAGCTTGACCCACTGGCCCCCCTGCAGGTTGGCAGTCATCTAGTAGTAGATCCAATTACTATAGACTTACTCGGCCTAGGCCATGTCGTCCCGCACACACTCCAGGATCTTGCCCGGGCCCACGTTGCTGTAGTCTACCAGCAAGAATTTGAGCAGGTAGTTGTTGCTCTTGACCAGGCTGCCCTCGGTCCCCATCCTTGCTCATGTGCACACAGGAGGCAACATGCTCGTGGTGCTGGCTGGGTAGGACGCAACGGGCTATCTGTGGTCATCCTCAGACCAACCTACTCATGGTGGTTTATGAGGCAGAGCAGGGCGGTTCCGAGTCAGCACCACCCGCCTCACCTCAAACTGAGTGAAGTTCCTGCTTCTGCTAACAATCTCCATGCTATTGACACGTCTTTCATGGGCAGCTGAAGTAGTCTCTAAAGCAGTATCCTTGCTTCTTCTGCTCTTGCTTCCATGATATATTCTCCATATAATAGCCAAGATGATACTTAATAAATACAAATCATATCTGGTCTCTCCTGTCACAGTCATTAGTACTACCTACTGACCACATTGCCCCATTTTCCTTTGGATACTTGGTAGGATTGTGTTTACCTCCCCTCTTGTGGATGAGTGGGGTTATGTGGCTTGTTCTGGCCAATTTTTTTTTTTCTTTTTAAGATTTTATTTATTTGAGAGAGAGCATGCATGAGTGGGAGGGGGAACAGTAGGGGGAGAAGAAGACTCTCCACTGAGCAGAGAGGCTGATGCCCCAGGACTCTGGGATAATGACCTGAGCTGAAGGCAAAGGCATAATGGACTGAGCCACCCAGGTGCCCTTAGCTAATATGTTTAAAGTAAAATTAACAACCGAATTACTGAGGCAGAGTATTTAATTGCTGTTTTAAGACCCTCCAGAATCTACTCTTCGCATTGCTGTAGAGACTGGCATGTTTCAGACAGTGGTGACTTCATCAGGTTGAGTCCTAGAGTGAGGATAAGGATGGTCACCAGAGTGTGGAATATCTAGCCAACCCATGATAGACACACAGTGCAATCATAAGAAATGTCTGTACTTTTTTTAAGGAACTGAAATTTTTTTTTGTTACTACAACATAACTTCCTTATCTTTTTTTTTTTAAAGATTTTATTTATTTATTTGTCAGAGAGAGTAGAGGCAGGCAGAGTGGCAGGTAGAGGCAGAGGGAGAAGCAGGCGCCCTGTGGAGCAAGGAGCCCGATGTGGGACTTGATCCCAGGACCCTGAGATGATGACCTGAGCTGAACGCAGCCGCTTAACCGACTGAGCCACCCATGCATCCCCTAACTTCCTTATCTTTATTGATGTTCTCTGCTGCTTGAAACATCCATATAGATGGAGTTCCAAAAACAAAAATAAAACTGGTGGCATCACGTTACTTGATTTCAAGCTTTACTACAAAGCTGTGATCACCAAGACAGCATGGTACTGGCATAAAAACAGACACATAGACCAGTGGAACAGAGTAGAGAGCCCAGATATGGACCCTCAACTCTATGGTCAAATAATCTTCGACAAAACAGGAAAAAATATACAGTGGAAAAAAGACAGTCTCTTCAATAAATGGTGCTGGGAAAACTGGACAGCTATCTGTAGAAAAATGAAACTTGACCATTCTCTTACACCGTACACAAAGATAAACTCAAAATGGATAAAAGACCTCAACGTGAGACAGGAATCCATCAGAATCCTAGAGGAGAACATAGGCAGTAACCTCTTTGATATCAGCCACAGCAACTTCTTTCAAGATATGTTTCCAAAGGCAAAGGAAACAAAAGCGAAGATGAATTTTTGGGACTTCATCAAGATTAAAAGCTTCTGCACAGCAAAGGAAACAGTCAACAAAACAAAGAGGCAACCCATGGAATGGGAAAAGATATTTGCATATTTTGAATAAGATACAAATCACTTACCATGGTCTGTCAGCCTATGTGACTTGTCCCTTGCCTACTTTTTGATTCTTAGTTATTATACTCTAGACACACTCTTCTTGGTGTTTCTCCAACTTACCCACTTCTCTGGTTTTCTGCACTTTCTGTTCTCTATTCCTGGAACATTTCTCTCTTCAGATCTTTACATGGCTAACTCCATTACTTCATCATTCAATGTTGTCCACTTAGACTTTCTCTCTTTAAAATCTGTCCTCTACCTCCTCACCCCTATTTACTGATATTTTAAATTTCTGAATTAGCTAAAAAATAACAGGGTGTGCTAAAGTAACAACAACAAAACTCCAAAACCTCAGGAATTTACCACAACACATATTTGTTCCTTGTGATCACTAAATGTCTAACTGAGGATAGCAGTGGATCTCTGTTCACTGCACCAAGGGAGGACCCAGGCTAATGGAGGCTGCATTTCATCACAAACTTCTAAGAACCCTGTGGCATAAAGATGGGAGCCACACAGTATCTTGCACAGCTAATTAAATGTGATATCCCTGAAGTGACTCATGCTATTTCAACTAACCTTTGGTTAAATGGCCTGCCCTGACCACAGACTGTTAAGATGTTGTCCTGGAGCAGAAAGTAATCTTCAGTGTCATTCTGGAGGAGAGAAAAATCAGATTCAGGAAAGCCACATTAGTGACTGTTATAGCTGCTGTGTTGATTAGCTACTGCTGCATAAAAAGTCACTACTAACGGGTGCCTGGGTGGCTCAGTGGGTTAAGCCGCTGCCTTCGGCTCAGGTCATGATCTCGGGGTCCTGGGATCGAGTCCCGCATCGGGCTCTCTGCTCAGCAGGGAGCCTGCTTCCCTTCCTCTCTCTCTCTGCCTGCCTCTCTGCCTACTTGTGATCTCTCGCTCTGTCAAATAAATAAATAAATAAATAAATATTTAAAAAAAAAAAGTCACTACTAAGATACTTTAAACAAATTTCTTCCAAAAAAAAAAAAAAATCACATGTGTGATATTTGTCATAAACAGAAACCCTCCCCAATATAAAGCTTTATTTTATTGGCATATCATTCTTTTTTTTACTTTTCCTTTTTAAAATTTTATTCTTTTTTCAAATATTTATTTAAATTGTAGTTAATTAACGTGTAGTGTAATATTGGTTTCAGGAGTAGAATTGAATGATTGATCACTTACATAGAACACCCAGTGCTCATCACAACTAGTGCCCTCCTTAATGTCCATCACCCATTTAGCCCATCCCTACCCCCGTCCCTCCAGCAACCCTCTGTTCTCTATAGTTGAGTGTCTTATGGTTTGCCCCCCTCTCTTTTTTTTCTCTTCCACTATGTTCATATGTTTAGTTTTTTTATATTCCACATATGAGTGAAATTATGTAGTATTTGTCTTTTTCTGACTTATTTTGCTTAGTATAATACACTCTAGCTCCATCCATCTTGCTGCAAATGGCAAGACTTCATTATTTTTCATGGCTGAGTAATATTCCATTCCGTATGTATGTTTGTGTATACACACACACACACACACACACACACACACACATATGGAGAGAGAGAAATATCTCCATAGCCTTTTTATCCATTCATCATTAATTTAGCTTCTTTCCATAGTTTGGCTATTATTGAAAATGCTGCTATAAATATCAGGGTGCATGTATCCCTTTGAATATGTATCTTTGTATCTTTTGGGTAAATACCTAATAGCACAATTGCTGGATCATAGGGTAGTTCTGTTTTTAATTTTTTGAGGAACTTCTATACTCTTTTCCAGATTGCATTCCCACCAACAGTATAAGAGGGTTCCCCTTTCTCCACATCCTCACCAATATATATGTTGTTTCCTGTGTTGTTAATTTTAGCTATTCTGACAGGTGTGAGATGGTACCTTATTATTTTGATTTGTATTTTCCTGATGATGAATGATGTTGGGCATATTTTCATGTGTCTGTTAGCCACCAGAATGTCTTCTTTGGAAAAATGTCTATTCATGTCTCTGTCCATTTCTTAACTGGATTTTCATTTTGGGGGGATACTGAGTTTGGTTATAGATTTTGGACACTAATCTTTTATCAGATACGTCATTTGCAAATATCTTCTCCCATCCTGTAGGCTGTTTTTTAGTTTTATTGATTGGTTCCTTTGCTATGCAGAAGCCTTTTATCTTGATGAAGTCGCAGTAGTTCATTTTTACTTTTGTTTTCCTTGCCTCTGGTGATGTATTAGCACACAGTTCTATAGGTCAGAAGTTTGGGTGGTTTTAATTTGGGTCTATGCTCAGGATATCATAAAGCTAAAATCAAAGCTGAGCTAGGCTCTTGTCTGGGGAAAGATCCACTCACAAGCTCACTTAGGTCATCTATAGAATTCAATTCCTTACAGTTGTAGAGCCGAGGTCCCTGTTCTTTGCTGGCCATTCTCTGTTGCTGGAGAGCACTGGCATCCTCCCATGTGACCTCCTGACCAGACCAGCAATGGGACTTGAAGTCCTTCTTATTCTTCCACTTGTACCAGTGAGGCCTCACTACCCCTTCGGCTTTTCTCAGCTCTTCAACTGTATTGTATTATTTTCATATCTCTCATTCATCTCTTTTTCTTTTGACATCTAAATCTTATCCTCTTTAATCCTTCTTTCTCCTATCATTTATAAAGCCAGTCTCATTCTTTTCCTCTAGCACAAAATCAACTTTTTGTCTATCTGAACATTTCAAATATCTGACTTCCTAGAAGTTTTATGATATATACACTTTCATGCTACATTTGCATAAGTAATATAGGTCCTTACCTCAGCCTCACTCACAGGGAGATGCTTTGGCCCATGATGAAATTGATCTGCAGCATGAATTTTTCCTTGGAACATCCAATGCAGTCTTGTTTCTCTGATGCTGTCTCTAGGAGTCTTCACAGAAAATATAAGGTTACAGTGACTATTCCTTTTATTAGTCTTATGTGTCTGCTCCTGGACTTTCTCTACATCATCATCTAAATGTAATCTCTCATATATACATATGTGAAAGTACACACACACACACATACATATGGAAGTTTATATATATATATATAAAGTTTATATATATATAAATTTATATTTATATTTATATAAATGTAATTTATATTTATATTTATATAAAGTTTATATAAATATATATAAATATATATATAAACTTCCATATGTGTGTGTGTGTGTGTATACATACACACACATACATATATATATAAAGACAGAGTGCCCTTTCCATATACTACCTCTGGAAATTTTCCAGACTAGGTTTTATCAATCTCAGTGAAGTGGAGGAATATGGTATTTCTCCCTAAGTCTCTCTAAGATAAAATACTTGCTCTGTATTTATACTCCATCCAATTAGAACCTTGTCCATGAGGAGGGGACTTGTCTTTCCATCTTTGTAAAAATATTGGTTAATATTTGTTTATGCCATAAGAGAATATTACATCAGCAAGTACTTGTATGGTTTGCAAAACTTCAGGAAATATACAAAGTTATAGGGTTCCAGGATACTAATCCTCTAGTTGCTGAATAGAGAATATAATCTTTATCTGAGAGACAGATTTTTATTATATCTACTTTGTACAAATTGATATTGAGAGATTATCATATTTAAAGTGTGTTCTCTGCATTCCCTTTTAAATATCAGACCATTGTATTTCACTTTTTCCATGGACTTTCAAGCAACCTTTGCCCAGGGATGCCTACTTAAACTTTTTCCTTTTCTCGGCAAGTGTTGCTATTTGAGACCACTCTTCTGTGTATCATACCATCTAAGTTAGAGTTACTAAATTGCACCCTGGTATCATACCTCTGGCTTTTTTTAGAGGTCTTTGAGAGGACTGTCAATGGTTCTTCTGCATTTGATGTGAAATAGGGGCTGAAAATGTTCACTTTTATATCATATATATTCCCCTTTCAATGTAGGATATTGAAAATTTGATATGAAAAAAAAAAAACTTTGTTTTCTTGTGGAACAAAATACATTAAGACCTCACCCTATTTTCCTCTGCATATTGGGTGCAGAGAAATTGGGTGCATTTAAAGTTCAATCCCAGAAGCTGTGTTGATCCCAACTGTTAGAATATTGCCTATAGCTTCCCAATGGAAACCTTTTCAGGCTACTACATGTTCAGACAGTGTAAACTGCATCCTCATACCTAAGATGTATGCATGACCATGTGAAAGAGATAGAAGGAGAAAGAGGATATGCTGAGGTGGGGGAAAGCAGATGAAAGGAGGAGCATCAGGATCCAATGAAACCACATGCCATCAGACAGATTGTGGCTCAAATCCTACATCTACCATTTGATTGTCAGAACTTACATTATCTTTTGTAAGTTTAGGTTTTCTCATCTGTAAATTGGTAATGGAAATACCCACCTCATAGTTATCAAGAAGATGAGTAAAAGTGCCTAAATAATTAATACAATGTATGGTTCTTAGTAAAAGCTCAATAAATGGTAGCTGTATTCTTTTATTAAAAAATATAATTATTTTTATTAACATATAATGTATTATTTGCCCCAGGGCTACAGGTCTGTGAATCATAAGGCTTACACATCTCACAGCACTCACCATAACCCATACCCTCCCCAATGTCCATAACCCAACAACCCTATCCCTAACCCCCCAACTCCCAGCAATCCTCTGTTTGGTGAGATTAAGAGTCTCTTATCCTTTGTCTCCCTCCCGATCCCACCTTGTTTCATTTTTTCCTTTCCTACCCACCATGCCCCCCACTTTGCCTCTCAAATTCCTCATATCAGGGAGATCATATGATAATTGTCTTTCTCTGATTGACTTATTTCACTCAGCATAATATCCTCTAGTTCCATCCACCTCATTGCATATGACAAGATTTCATTTTTTTGATGGCTGCATAGTATTCCATTGTGTGTGTGTGTGTGTGTGTGTGTGTGTGTGTGTGTGTGTGTACACTACTTCTTCTTTATCCGTTCATCTGTTGATGGACATCTAGGTTCTTTCCATAGTTTGGCTATTGTGGACAATGCTGCTCCTAACATTCGGGTGCACATGCCCCTTCAGATCCCTACATTTGTATCTTTAGGGTAAATACCCAGTAGTGTCATTGCTGGGTCATAGGGTAGCTCTATTTTTAACTTCTTGAGGAAACTCCATGCTGTTTTCCAGAGTGGCTGCACCAGCTTGCATTCCCACCAACAGTGTAGGAGGGTTCCCCTTTCTCCGTATCCTCGCCAGCATCAGGAAACAAGTCGTTTCCTGACTTGTTAATTTTAGCCATTCTGACTGGTCTGAGGTGGTATCTCATTGTGGTTTTGATTTGTATTTCCCTGATGCAAAATGATGTGGAACACTTTTTCATATGTCTGTTGGCTGTCTGGATGTCTTCTTTGCAGAAATGTCTGTTCATGTCTTCTGCCCATTTCTTGATTGGATTATTTGTTCTTTGGGTGTTGAGTTTGATAAGTTCTTTATAGATTTTGGATATTAGCCCTTTATCTGATATGTTGTTTGTGAATGTCCTTTCCCACTCTGCCAGTTGTCTTTCAGTTTTGTTGACTGTTTCCTTTGCTGTCCAAAAGCTTTTGATCTTGATGAAATCCCAATAGTTCATTTTTGCCCTTGCTTCCCTTATCTTTGGCAATGTTTCTAGGAAGAAGTTCCTGTGGCTGAGGTTGAAGAGGTTGCTGCATGTGTCCTCCTCAAGGATTTTGATGGATTCCATTCTCACATTGAGGTCTTTCATCCATTTTGAGTCTATTTTTGTGTGTGGTGTAAGGAAATGGCCCAGTTTCATTTTTCTGCATGTGGCTGTCCAATTTTCCCAACACCATTGTTGAAGAGACTGTCTTTTTTCCATTGGACCTTCTTTCCTGCATTGTCAAAGACTAGTTGACCATAGAGTTGAGGGCCTATTTCTGGGCTCTCTATTCTGTTCCATTGATCTATGTGTTTGTTTTTATGCCAGTATCATACTGTGTTGATGATGACAGCTTTGTAATAGAGCTTGAAGTCTGGAATTGTGATGCCACCGACCTTGGTTTTCTTTTTCAACATTCTGCTATTTGGGGGATTTTCTTGTTCCATATAAATTTTAGGATTATTCCATTTCATTGAAAAAAATTGGTGGGATTTTGATAGGGATTGCATTAAACGTGTAGATTGCTTTAGGTAGCATAGACATTTTCACAATATTTGTTCTTCCAATTCATGAGCATAGAACATTTTTCCATTTCTTTGTGTCTTCCTCAATTTCTTTCATGAGTACTTTCTGGTTTTCTGAGTACAGGTTCATTGCTTCTTTGATTAGGTTTATTCCTAGGTATCTTACAGTTTTGAGTGCAATTATAAATGGGATCAACACCTTAATTTCTCTTTCTTTTGTCTTACTGTTAGTGTATAGAAATGCAACTGATTTCTGAGCATTGATTTTATATCCTGACACTTTACTGAATTCCTGTATAAGTTCTTGCAGATTTGGAGTGGAGTCTTTTGGGTTTTCTGCATAAAGTATCATATCATCTGCAAAGAGTGATAGTTTGACTTCTTCTTTGCCAATTTGGTTGCCGTTTACTTCTTTTGGTTGTCTGATTGCCAAGGCTGGAAATTCCTAGTACTATGTTGAATAGCAGTGGTGATAGTGGACATCTCTGCCATGTTCCTGACCATGGGAGAAAATCTCTCAGTTTTTCCCCATTGAGAATGATATTCATTTTGGGTTTTTCATAGATGGCTTTGATGGTATTGAGGTTTGTACCCTCTATCCATATACTTTGAAGAGTTTTGATCAAGAAAGGATGTTGTACTTTGTCAAATGCTTTCTCACCATCTATTGGGAGTATCATATGGTTCTTCTTTCTTTTATTAATGTATTATATCATATTGATTGATTTGTGGATGTTGAGCCAACTTTGCAGCCCTGGAATAAATCCCACTTGGTCGTGGTGAATAATCCTTTTAATGTACTACTGAATCCTTTTGGCTAGTATTTTGGTGAGAATTTTTGCATCCATGTTCATCAAGGATATTGGTCTGTAATTGTCCTTTTTGAGGAGTTCTTTATCTGGTTTTGGGATCATGGTAATTCTGGCTTCATAAAATGAGCTTGGAAGTTTTCCTTCTATTTCTATTTTTTGGAACAGTTTCAGTGGACTAGGTATTAATTCTTCTTTAAATGTTTTGTAAAATTCCCCTGGGAAGCCATCTGGTCCTGGGCTCTTGTTTGTTGGGAGATTTTTGATCACTGCTGCAATCTCCTTACTGGTTATTGGTCTATTCAGGTTTTCTATTTCTTGCTGGTTTACTTTTGGTAGTTTATACATCTCTAGGAATGCATCCATTTCTTCCAGATTGTCAAAATTGCTGGCATATAGTTAGTTGCTCATAATGCATTCTTATAATTGTTTATTTCTTTGGTGCTGGTTGTGATCTCTCCTCTTTCATTCCTGATTTTATTAAATTAGGTCCTTTCTCTTTTCTTTTTAATAAATCTGGCCAAGTGCTTATCAATCTTATTAATTCTTTCAAAGAACCATCGCCTAGTTTTGTTGATCTGTTCTACTATTCTTTTGGTTTCTATTTCATTGATTTCTGCTCTGATCTTTATTATTTCTCTTCTTCTGCTGGGTTTATGCTTTATTTGCTATTCTTTCTCCAGCCCCTTTAGGTGTAGAGTTAGGTTGTGTATTTGAGACCTTTTTTGTTTTTTGAGAAAGGCTGGTATTGCTATTTACTTTCCTCTCAGGACTGCCTTTGCTGCATCCCAAAGATTTTGAACAGTTGTGTTTTCATTTTCATTTGTTTTTATGAGTTTTTTTTTTAATTCTTCTTTAATTTCCTGGTTGACTCATTCATTCTTTAGTAGGATGCTCTTTAGCCTCCATGTATTTGACTTCTTTCCAACTTTGAAACTCTAGTTTTGAAGCTTTGTGGTCTGAAAATATACAGGGAGTAATCCCAGTCTTTTGATACTGGCTGAGACCTGATTTGTGACCCAGGATGTGATCTATTCTGGAGAATGTTCCATGGGCACTAGATAAGAATGTTTATTCTGTTGTTTTGGGGTGGAATGTTCTTAATATATCTGTGATGTCCATCTGCTCCAGTGTGTCATTTAAGGCCTTTATTTCCTTGTTGATCTTTTGCTTGGATGATCTGTCCATTTCAGTGTGGGGGGTTTTAAGTTTCCCTACTATTATTGTATTATTGTAGATGTGTTATTTTGATTTTGTTATTAATTGGTTTATAAAGTTGGTGCTCCCATGTTAGGGGCATAGATAATTAAAATTATTAGACCTTCTTGTTGGACAGACACTTTGAGTATGATATACTGTCCTTCCTCATCTCTTATGATAGTCTTTGGCTTAAAATCTAATTTGTCTGACATAAGGATTACCACCCCAGCTTTCTTTTGATGTCCATTAGCATGGTAAATGGTTTTCCACTTCCTCATTTTAAATCTGGAGGTTTCTTTGGGTCCAAAATGAGTTTCTTGTAGATAGCTCTTTTTTTTTTTTTTAAATCTTGTTAATCCATTCTGGGTAATGTATGGGTCTTATTTATTATTTTGTTTGTTTTTTTAGGTGTTTGTTTGTTTGTTTGTTTTTTATTTTATTTTTTATAAACATATATTTTTATCCCCAGGGTACAGGTCTGTGAATCGCCAGGTTTACACACTTCACAGCACTCACCATAGCACATACCCTCCCCAATATCCATAACCCCACCCCCCCTCTCCCAACCCCCCTCCCTCCATCAACCCTCAGTTTGTTTTATGAGATTAAGAGTCACTTATGGTTTGTCTCCCTCCCAATCCCATCTTGTTACATTTATTCTTCTCCTACCCCCTTGTTTGTTTTTTAAATCCATTCTGATACCCTGTGTCTTTTGAATGGGGCATTTAGCCCATTTATATTCAGGGTAACTATTGAAAGATATGAATTTAGTGCCATTGTATTTCCTGTAAGGTGACTGTTACTGTATATTGTCTCTGTTCCTTTCTGGTCTATTACTTTTAGTCTTTCTCTCTTTGCTTAGAGGATCCCTTTCAATATTTCCTGGAGGGATGGTTTGGTCTTTGCAAATTCTCTTTTTTTTTTTTTTTTTTCTTGTCCTGGAAGCTTTTTATCTCTCCTATTTTCAATGACATCCTAACTGGAAATAGTATTCTTGGCTGCATATTTTTTCATTTAGTGCTCTGAATATATCATGCCAGTCCTTTCTGGCCTGCCAGGTCTCTGTGGATAAGTCTGCTATCAATCTAATATTTCTACCATCGTATGTTACCTCTTTTCTCGAGCTGCTTTCAAGATTTTCTCTTTGTCACTAACACTTGTAAGTTTTACTATTTCATGACAGGGTGTGGACCTATTTTTATTGATTTTTGAGGGGGATTCTTTGTGCATCCTGGATTTTAATGCTTGTTCCCTTTGCCATATTAGGGACATTCTCTATTATAATTTGCTCCAATATACTTTCTGCTCCTCTCTCTCTCTCTTCTTCTTCTGGGATCCCAATTATTCTAATATTGTTTCACCTTATGGTATCACTTATCTCTTGAATTCTCCCCTCCGGCCCAGTAGTTGTTTGTCTCTCTTTTGCTCAGCTTCTTTATTCTCTATTATTTGGTCTTCTATATCACTAATTCTCTCTTCTGCCTGATTTATCCTAGCAGTAAGAACCTCTATTTTTTATTGCACCTCATTAATAGCTTTTTTGATGTCAACTTGGTTAGATTTTAGTTCTTTTATATTTCTCCAGAAAGGGATTTTATTTCTCAGAAAGGGATTCTCTAATATCTTCCATGCCTTTTTCGAGCACAGCTAGCACCTTGATAATCATTCTGAACTCTAGTTCTGACATATTACCATTGTCTGTATTGATTAGGTCCCTACCCATAGTACTGCCTCTTTTTCTTTTCTTTCTTTTCTTTTCTTTTCTTTTTTTTTTTGTGTGTGGTGAGTTTTTCTGCCTTGTCATTTTATCCAGATAAGAATATATGAATGAGAGGATAAAATACTAAATGTGTGACAAAGACCCCAGAAAAATATATGCTAACCAAGTCAGAAGAGACCCAAAACCAAAGGGAGAAGAAAGGGTGAAAAAAAAATTTTAAAAAGAAAAAATAAATATATATTAGACTGGTGAATAGAACAGAGCCACCCACTTGATTTTGGGTGTTTTCTGGTCTCTTAGAAGAAACTACCTCCCCAAATTTTAAAGAAAGAAAAACTTTCATATATACAAAAATAAGGGTGAACACAATGATGGCATAGAACATGACTGTAATGATGAAAATTTTAAAAAGATTCTAAAAAAGGAACTGATAAGTTGGTCGGAAAAAGGAAAAGAAAAGAGGAGATGACATGATCAGGCTGGAGCTAGATTTAGGGTATATTTTGATCTATTAGAAGAAATTATATCCCAAAATTTTAAAGAAAAAAAAAGACCTGTATGTATACAAAATGAGTTCAAATACAACAAGGGGATAAGAAATGACTATAATGATGAAAATTTTAAAAGATTTTTTTAAAAGGTATTGATAAGATAAAACAGTTAATGTTAAAATAGGAAAGAGGAAAAGCAAAAAATAGAATAAGAAAAAATTAAAATTAAAAAAATTTAACTTTGCAAGACTAAAGGATCATGGGGAAAAAGTTGTGAATTATATGTGTTGCTTTCCCCTAGCTCTGGAATTTGGCAGTTCTTGTTGATCTGATTGGTGAACTTGGTCTTAGCTGGATGTTCTTGCTGATCTTCTGGGGGAGGGGCCTGTTGCATTCTCAAATGTCTATGTCTGAGGCGGAATTGCACTGCCTTTGCCAGGAGTAATATCCTCAGACTAAGTAATATCCTCAGATTCCCTCTGGGGAGCTTTTGTTCCCTGAACGCTTTCCATAGAGCTTTGGAGGACCGGAATAAAAATGACGGCCTCCCAATCTCCTGGTCATAGGAGCTGAGAGCTCAGGGCCCCACTTTTCAGTGCACCCTCAAAGCAAAGCTGTCTATCCCTCCCACTCCCTGGTCTCCAGATGCGCTCCAAGCTCACCCGGCCTGTGACCGAATGTTTCTGTCCCTGGCACATGACCCTGTTTGGAGTCTGCAAACATAGCAGATTTCTGCCACTCGTTCCCACACCACTTCTGCCAGAGGAGGAAGGAGCGGGTCTCTCCAGATCTGCCACTTGTGGGGTCCCTGCTCGAAGAGCAGTGGCCCCGACAGTGCCCCAGATCACAGTTTAAGGTAATCCTGAGCTGAGAGCTCCCTCCTGAGCTCTGTCTCTGTAGTCAGCTTCCCTGCTCCAATACCTGGGAATTCAGCCACACTCAGACACCCAAAGTCTTTCTGTGACGCCACTGGTCCTGAGACTACACTGTCCCCGTGAGGGCTCCACCCCTGCTTAGCCTCTGGAGCAATTTTCCTTTCAGGAAGACTTCTAAAAGTTCTGTTTTTGTGCTCTGCTGCTCCACCGCTTGCCAGAAGCTGGCTCCTCCTGCCTCCCTGCAAGGGTCTATCTTCCCATCTCTTTGCATTCACTTCTCCGCACATCCTACCTTCCTGAAAGTGGTCGATTTTCTGTTCCTAGAATTGCTTCTCTTCTCTTCTATCTCCTGTTGAGTTTGTGGGTGTTCAGAATGGTTTGATAAATATCTAGCTGAACTCCTGGGACCTAATACTATTTCAGTTTCCTACTCCTCCACTATCTTCAGTAGCTCTGTTCATTTTATTAATATTATTTAAGAAGAAAAATGGTGGAGGGAAAAGCCCAGCAAAAGAAGTCAACAACCTCAAAATGGACCTATTAGAGAATTGTTATTAACACACTTTATGAGATAAGGTTGTACAAAGTCTCAAACTCCAGGAAAACTATGCCGTGGTAATGTTTTTCCCCCCAAGAATTCTTTTTTTTTTCTTTTTCTCTTTCTATTCTTTCAGGATTCATAACTAATTGTGGCCATCCATTTGCTCAAGTGTGTTATTTCATTCTTTTATTCACCATTCATTCTTTCATCATTCATTCAAAGGCATTTACTATAATCTGTTTTGTCCAGATACTAAATTAGGTGCTGGGACATAATAGTTAATGTAGCCACAGCTCTGCATTTATGGAAAGCCCAGCAAAGAGAAGGAGACAAAGTCTATTACAAGTGGTAGCTGTACATGCCTCTTCTTATTGCAAGCAACAGTGACCCTGTGAGCTATTTCACACAAAGGTCTTAATGAATCCTTCTAGGATTATTTATGACTAATGAAAAGCTCCTAAAGAGGGGAAATCTTAATCCAAATACATGAATCTCCAATGACAGAATTTCTGTTAATGTGGCACTAATAGTAAAACAGATATTTAAATCAAATATTCTGCCAAGAACCCCTCAAGTCCCATGACGCAGTTAACTCCTATTCTGCCAGTAAGGCTTTGATATTGTTTGTACACAATGGTTGTTCAACAGTAAAGGATGTTTTCAGTCCCATGCCCCAAAGTGACACTTTCCCTCCTTATATATAAGCTCAAGACTAGCAGAGTCAGTTCTCTGTTTTAAAGATGAAAAGCTATTCTTGACTGGATGAGCAAATGGGGATCCATAGTTGGAGGAACAAGAAGCCCTTTTAACTCTAAGCTGAGATAGTTACACATGGAAATATGGAAAATATAATAAAAGTACAAAAGGAAATGTGATGATTCAAGTTGAATGGAATTAAATGTAAATGTAAAAATAGTCCTCAAATCTTGCTGCACATTGGAATCACCTGAGGACTGCTTTAAAAATGTTCATGCTTCATTTTAGACCAACTAAATAAGCATGCTTGGGATCTGGACATTGGATTTTTTTTTTCTTTTAGATCTCCCAGGAGATTCTACTATATGGCCCATGTTGAGACCATTGGAGCAGAGCTGAGTCACAGGGACTGAAGACAAACCCTGAAGGAGCAGCCAGATTTTGATACTTGGAGAGGAGTAAAAATAGCAAGTCTCTGACAAGAGACTAGTGTGAGAATGAATAGTCATACCTGAGTATGCCCCCACTTTGGGCTGTGAAGAGATTGCCTGCACTAAGCTAATGCCTCCAGAAAGGGAGAAGATAGGTCTGGGTTGGGTATACAGGAATTCTTCTGCCACAGATATCCTACTTCAAGTTCTAATATAGTCATGAAGGTTTCCTTGGTTACCTTTTTGGAACAAAGAATATTTTGATTGCAATGAGTTTGAGGTACTTTTGGTGTACCTGGAAATAAGGGGGGGGGAATGATTTAGCAATCAAAACTAAATGATAAAGGGATAAAGTTTTAACCAAGAGGTTTTTTTTTTTTTTGTTTTTTGGTTTTTGTTCCTCCCCCCCGCTCCATGGATCTCCTAAAGGAGAGAAAGAGCTGAAATACTTAAATGAGGCACAAACCTGGGTCACAAGTCAGCGCCTCCAGAGACCAGGCAAGTAGCACAAATTGTGGTAGACTACTCTGAGGCTCCCCTTACTTAGGGCCCTTACCTCAGGAGTTCTGCTGGACAAGGTAGGAATTTCCAAAGAGAACCATGAGAGGAAGTGATCATAAGTAAAAATTAATTGTATATTTTTTCATTCTTTCCTTCTTTTCCTTTTTTTTCCTAATTTAATATATCTAGATCATAATTGGTATTCCTGTTTTGTTCCATCTATGTTGTCTTATTTCAAAGAATATGAAAGTATTTTTAGGAAGTTCTGTAGTTTCATTTACAAAGTTAACACCCTAATTTCTCTGTAGGACAGTAAATTCTCCAGATCTGAATTCTGACAAGGTAGAGTTTCCAGAAACCTGAATTGGGCAGTTGTAAATAGACATCTATATAGTTAGAAGTTATTCCAGTTAGTGTTTGACAAAATTATGCTGGCTAATTGAACATAATAAAAATTTTTAATTAAAAAAACCCTTAATAATAGTTAAGGCTATTACCCATCCTAATTGTTTGCATTGTCAAGTTTGAAAACTCTTCCTAGTAAGCATAAAAGCATAGCTCAGTTAAGGGTACAGTCTTTTACTAGGGAGTTGACCTGTTAGACTCTGTTCTATCTTCAGGAATGCAAAGAGAGAAAATTGAATTTATCAAAATTTGTCTTAGGATGAGTATCACTTGTAGTTAAAAGGAACAATGTTATAGGATACTTTGGGTTAGGATGGTGAGGCTGCGGACAGCATAACTGAATAATAGCAGATGGTAACTACCTTCTAAAGGCAGCTAAATGCAAGGGTTTATCTTACTGAGTGAGTTTCCAAATTTGTCTGCTGTCCTCAGCATTTTTCCTCTTTCCTCCCTTCACAGCCCTTTATTTCTTCTCTATATATACATGGAATAAATATTTTTTAATATTTTTATTGAAGTATAATTAATATAGTATTATATTAGTTTCAGGTATATGCTATAATGATTCAACATTTCTCTACATTATCCCATGCTGATCACAATAAGTGTGCTCTTAATCCCTTTATTTCACCCATTCCCCAACCCACCTCCCCAGAGCAAATATTTTTTAAAATAGGAGTTTAGAGCTGTTCTTGGTGTTAGTCTTATTTGTATGGTCATATTATCATCTCCATCTCTGACTTCAGCCTTATCTTCTTGAAGACTATTCGTGCTCTGAATCCTCCTTTTTGTACCAATATTTTGCCTTTTGTACCTATTTCATTGGACAGATTATAAAATGACCCCCACCTCCCAAGCCTTCTACCTCTTTGTCTTCATGGTCTTTTATAATTCCCTTTCTTTGACTGTGGGTGGGACCTGTGACTTGATTTTTTTACCAACAGAATATGACAATAAAGGATGTCATGCCCATTAATACATTGTTATTTAAAAGGACCTTGGTAACAAACATGCTGTAGAGACTCACCCTGTTAACGTTAGCAGCCATTAGGAAAAGCCTACCCAGTGAGGAATTGTAGGCAGGTTCTAAGAACTGAGGGCAGCCCCAGCCTCCAACAGTAAGAAGCCAGGGCCCTCAACCCTGTCTGTATCCATGAGGAAGGTGAAGTCTACCTACAAAGGTAGTAGGTTTGGATATGGATAATTTCAAGCCTTCAAATGAGAACTCAATCCAGTTGACAACACACTGGTTGCAACCCTGTGAGACCTTAAATAGGGGACTCATTTAAGAGGTGCCCAAATTTCTGACCCACTAAAACTGTGTGATAATAAATATATGCGTTGTTTTAAGCTCCTAAGTTTGTAGTAATTTGTTACACAGCAACAAAAAACCATTATACCCATTCAGAAGTACAAATCAGAATGATGCTAAAGAAGACCAGGTATGAGCGCTAAGACTCCATCTTAACTGTAACATTTGTTCTGAGGTTGGAGTTCTGTCTTTCAATAGTTCATTTACAAAAGGTTTGGTGTGTGGAGTTACCACTTTGACTCACTAGAGTCCTGTCAAGCTGAAAAACAAGTGGGAATCGGGCAATTTGAGTACATGTTTGACGATTAAACATAGTTTACATCTTTAAAGAAAAATAGGTCAATGCAATTCACCAACTGTTCACCAGCATAAGAAAGATTAGTTTTACCCTGTGGATATTGGATTGTTATTATAGTTACTGTAATTAATATAAGAAGAAATGAAAACTCCACTGTTTGAGCCAGACCAGTTCATGTCTTTTGAAAGCTATTTAAGGATAGATTGATCACCTGAAAAAAAGCAAATGAAAAATGCCAGCTACTCAACTCAAAACAGTATGTGTATGTATATATACATATACATATAACTATGTACTGATTAATCCCATCTAAATTCTATTACCTACCTTGTAAATAAAAGATTAAGAAAGTTCTTATATATGCACACATTTTAAAAATGATGACACTAAGTTCAGCTGCATTACTGTCGTCTGTAGAAAGAAAGTGGCAGTCCTGGATGACAGATGAAATTGTCTAATACAAATAAAATATAGGGTGTGGAAAGAAGACTGTTGGGAAACTCTCCAAATGCAAGATGATATGATCCCTTCACCCAGTATTCTTTATATGACACTTCAGGGACATTACTTCATTTCAGTTACTGTTTTCTAGGGCAGTCCAGAGTTGAACATAATAAATCTGGAAGAAAAACTGGAGACATTGAAATAATGTTTACATAGTTAACAATAAGTTTGTTTGCCTATAGTTTTATAAGGATGTTCATATTAATAATCTCATGAAATGTAAGCCTGAGACAGTACATTCTCCATTCTCCATTTGGAAAGAGAAAGAAAGAGATTGAGAAAGAAAAAAGGAAAGAAAGAGAGCAAATGAGCACAAAGCCAAGATGAGAGTGGAAATTTTACACTTTCTTCACTAAGGACTTACCGTCATCCTGTTCCATTTTATTAACACCTGTGCATATTTAGAGACAGAACTTTTGTCCATCTACCATGAAGACACACCAAGGAGAATGAAGAGACTCAAATTTGTCAAGAAAATCCTGATTCTTTATATCATCAGTCGTTCTTCCATAAGTGTAACCACTAAGTTTTGAATCTTTGAGCCCTAGACTTGGTTCTTTGAGGAAAAAAGTGGAGTCCAAAGAGATGATGTGTTTTATCCAACAAGAGTAAGAGTTGATCTGTAGTAGAAACCACCTACAATTCCCTGAGATCTTACTCTGTTCTTACCTCTTCATGCACATCATCCTTAATGCTTCCAAAAAGCTTTATGTATGTGAGGAAATGGAGGCTCAGAGTATTTAAGGTACTCACTTATAGTTGCACAGTTAATAAATGGAATCTGATTTAAAGCTAGGTCTTTTTAATTCTAACATCTATACTCCTTTCATTAAAATATGCTACTTGTTGAGAATCCAGTTATCATCATTCCTAGTGATAGTGACTTTCTGGTCAATGAGTCTGAGTCCAGAGTTCTAGATCATAGATAAAGTTAAAATAGGTCTTTATCTTATGAGGATTTATCCAGAGATTGTTTTCTGTCACAAATAGTTAGAGTATGGGCTTGTAAGAGGACAGAAGGACTGCTGCTCTCTTGCAGTGTGTATGTGTGTGTGTGTGTGTGTGTGTGTATTTGTGTGTATGTGTATACACCCGGTCGCATTAGTCTCTCTGATGTTTCTGCATATATATATATTTTTATTTTTTTATTTTTTTTAACATTTATTTATTTATTTATTTATTTGAGAGAGAGAGAGAGACGGTGAGAGAGAGCATGAGCGAGGAGGTCAGAGGGAGAAGCAGACTCCCCGTGGAGCTGGGAGCCCGATGCGGGACTTGATCCCGGGACTCCAGGATCATCACCTGAGCTGAAGGCAGTCGCTCAACCAACTGAGCCACCCAGGCGCCCTATATATTTTTATTTTTAAAATATTTTATTTATCTTTTTGACATAGAGAGAAGGAGATCACAAGTAGGTAGAGAAGCAGGCAGAGAAAGAGGTGGAAGCAGCCTCCCTCCTGAGCAGAGAGCCCAATGTGGGGCTCAATCCCATGACCCTGAGACCATGAACTGAGTTGAAAGCAGAGGATTAACCCTCTAAGCCACCCAGGTGCCCCTCTGCATATATTTTAAATTATTTTTTACTTTTTGGCTTTTATTTGAATTGTAGCTTTTCACTGTCTCTATATGCAGGCTTTCATCAGCATGTATTAAAGATGCCTGAAAAAAATTAAGATGCCTATTAGAACGTTCACAGTGACTGGACCAGCATGAGCCATTTCAATCCTGGCTAGACTGTTTTTTCCTTAGGGCATCAGTCTGGAGTCATGGAGCCTGAACTTCCTTGATGTTTCCCTTCAGAAAGAGAAACAGAATTTCACAGCCACCAAAGGACCCTATCAAAGACACCAGACTTTGGGTGGAGCCAGGGGTACAGTGTGGCACAGTGAAGCACAGTGCATGTTTACAGGACCATTGGAAAGCTTTTCTTGGAATTTCAAGAACAGAAGGTGCAGACAGACACAGTAGTCCCTCAGCCATGCTTTAATGAACCAGGGCCCTTGGCTGCCTGGATGCTCAGTAACAGGACGTCTGTGTGGTGAGAGTACAAGCAAAGGATTTTCAGGTTTTGCTTGGACATATTTCTAAAGAGAGGGAAATAGGACTCATGACACTTGAGGTAAGTTGACCCTGCTGCCACCATCCTTGGAAAAATATTTGTGGGCAGAAATCTATGTTGTTTATAAAAATGACATGGGCAGCAGCTTCAACCTCAGGAGGCTTCATAGAGATAGACACAGAGGAGGATTACAGAAGCTAAAGCTTTTGTTTAATGAAAGATTACAAAGCATTTAGGTCGGATCAAGTTGTCCTGAAGCTTAACTGCTAAAATGTGCCCCTTTGCTCTGTGAAGAATTTTGCTCTTAAACTTAGTGCTCAAATATGAAGATGAAGATGAGGCTGTATTTGGAATAACCACAGATGAGACCATTGGTCTCTTTCCCTTCTATTAATATGCATTCAGGAAACATGAAGATTAGAAGAGATTCCAACATTAGTTTTTCTTTTTTTTTTTAAGATTTTATTTATTTATTTGACAGAGATCACAAGCAGGCAGAGAGGCAGGCAGAGAGGGGTGGGGGGGACACAGACTCTCCACTGGGCAGAGAGCCCAATGCGGGGCTCGATCCCAGGACCCTGAGATCATGACCTGAGCCGAAGGCAGTGGCCCAACCCACTGAGCCACCCAGGCGCCCCCCAACATTATTTTTTCTAGTAACAAGGGCAAGTGCTTTTTAAGTACTAGAATGTGAAGAGGAAATCATGCAGCAGGAAAGTGGTTGCAACAAGGTTAACACTATAGATATTTTAATAAATTTATATATTTTTGTGTTGGAGATTGCCCAAGTTATAGACTGCCCATTTGGAGAGAATAAAAAAATATAAGTTTAAAAAATTCAATCTGTTTTCCTCTTCTGAGGCTGAATTGGATTGACTGCATGGCTGATCTAGGGACTGCAAAAACCTACACTTTCAGGAGGTGACTTCAAAAAAAAAAAATGAATTCACCAAAACTCATCCAGTTCATCAACTATTTGTAGAATTGGCCTTTGTTCAGCTAGGGATCATTCCTGATCTTCTCTATGTCAGAAATATTTTCTGCCTCAGTGAATCTTTCCCTTTCATTGAAGGAAATGATAAAATTCCTAAAGAATCATGTGTAAAAGTAGACATGTGTGACTTATTAATTAAGGCATTAATATAATCACAGAACATCTACTAGATGACTAGATTTATTCTGAGCACTGGAAATCCAGTGATAAGACAAATTTCCTGCACTTAAGTTGTATTAAGGAAGACAGAAACTAAATAGTTGAATAAACAAGTGTATACAAGAATATATGTTTATAGTGTGGTGAATGTTACCAAGTAATTGAAAGTGAGAGGGAGTGTAGGAAATTGAAAGTCTGTTTTAGAATGGATGTCAGAGTAGGCTTTTCTGGGGAGGGGATATTTAAGCAGAGATCTGAAGATATGTAGGAACGAATAGTGTGAAGAACTATAAAATAGTGTTCAATAGAGAGGTAACAGCATAGGAAGGAAATAGCAGATGTAAAGGTCTTGATGCAAAAACTAGCTTAGAGTGTTTCAGAACCCTCAAGGAGGTCAACATAGCTGAAGTGGAGAGGGTCAGAAGGAGCAAAGCAGGAATTAAGGCTGGAAGGTAGCAGAGGCAAGTTGTGTAGGCCAAGGGAGTCTTTGGAAAGCAGCTGGGCTATTCTAAATGTGATGAAAAGTAGAAGAATACTGCAGGGGAAATGACATAATCTAATATATGATGTTAAAGAGCTCCCTAGTGACTGTGTAGAGAATAAACTGCAATGTGGTGAGAAGAGAATCATGGAGACCAGTTGTGAGAGTCTGTTTCTAATGTCCATGAAGGAGATGGTATCTTAGAGATATGTGATGTTTAAAGAAGTGAGCAGAAGTAGTAGGACATGGATATATTTTGAGAGTAAACCCAACAGAGCTTTGTGATGGATTATATGTGGGTAAAGTAGAGATGGGGGAAAGAATAATGAAAGGAATGGAGCAGTCTAGAATTTTAGCAGCACACAACTTTCAACCAATGCATAGGCTATGACTGAGTCTAGGAAGTGAGTGAATGTTAGTGGCTGCAATGAGGAAAATAGTGAAGAAACCAATGTTTATAAGGATTGAGGTAGGAATAAAAAGTTTTGACTTGAACACGTTATGTTTTAGATACTTCTAAACTATTACTATTCACTGCTCAGAGATGAGTCCAGCATCAGGGAGAGGTCTGGATGGGGTATACAAATGGAGTATCATCCGTGTATAGATGCAGAAAATGATAAGATCACTGAAGGAGATAGAGAGGAAGGGCAAGGACCAAAATTGGGGGCAGGATAATATTTAGGAAAGAGTAGAGGAAAAGAAACTGGCAACTAAATTAAAGGGAAGTCATCTGTGAAACAAACAAATTTCACTGAGAATAAAGTTTGATAATAGATAACATAAGGACATTGAACTGACTGATGCATTAAGTGACATTTTTAAGAGTGAGGGAAAAAACCTGATTACAGATTTTTTTTTTTTAAAGGCAAGTTAGTGGAGACTGAGTGTAGATAATACATTCAGTGATTTTTTTTTTCTATAAAAAGGAGAATAAGCTGACAATTACTGGATGGGAATGTAGCGTCAAGAGAGTTTTTAATAAGATATTTGTACGCTGTATTAGTCAGGGTAGGCTAAGTTATGCTGCAGTAACAAATTAGGCCCCCAATTCCAGTGGTTTACTACAACAAAAGTTTATTTCTCACCTAAGCTACATATTTAAAGATGGTAGGCTGGAAGGTCTGCTACCCACAGTTTCTTGAGGCCGCAGCCTGACTGAGGCTCCATAGGTCCTATGTGTGCACAATCTCAAATATGAAAACTCTTTAGTTGCTATAGCAGAAGAGTAAGACTAGAACACTGTACATGGGCTTTTTCACTCTTTAGTCTGAGATGGTTATATATTTACTTAGAAGTAATTACATGGCCTGCCTAACGACTGATAAATTTAGGAAAGCAATTGAAATCTTTAATGAGCATCATTGCCTCTACCACATAAGTCATTAGGAATCACACAGTAAGGGGAGTAATGAGATGTAAGAGCCAAATTCCTGAGCAGGCAGGAGGAGTAAAAGTCAGTTCCCTTTTTGGACAGACTAGTTTTAACAACTCTGTTTGAGCAAGGATGTTTCACCTGCTATATCAGAAACTTGGTTATTGGATACTGATTATAGAGACTAGGAAATTTGATGATGGAAAGATGAGATAATTATCTTCTGAATACTTTATTTTCTTGAGGAATTACAAAAAGCAAGTTTCATCAATTAAGAATGAAGAAAGGGAGTGATTTTTGTAGATTTTAAGAGAATGTCTATAAATAATGGTCTCTGATAGTGGAAAAACATGTTTACTAGGAAAATGTGATAAGATGGCAGAGGCAGTATACTATAATGGTTAGTCTGCATAGATCCTGGAGCCAGACTATCTGCAAATCAGTCTTGGCTATGTCACTTATAACTGTGACCTTACTTACTTAACAATTAAGTGCCTCAGTTTCCTGGTCTCTAAAGTTGGGATATAATAGGACTTACATCATAGAATTGCTTACCATACCCAGGGCATTGCATAGACTAAAACATACTTCTAGTATGTCTGTGAAGAAGGCTCATTTACTTATCACAGAGCTTTAACCTAAGGGACAGGCTTCAGATTTGCCACACATGCAGAGGCATTCTGTAGAAACACGAGCAAGGAGACACCATCTTTTCACCCTCCCTTGGTTTTACCACAGCTCACTCCCAGAAAGGAGCAGGTAAACTCCTCTGAAGTCTCAATTCTTGTACCTGTCACCCAGGGAACACCTCCAGTTCTAGTCTAGAGGCCATCATTGCACTATGATATGATTGTGAACCTACAGGATTGTATATATTTGTGTACTTTTTAATTTTTATTTTTTAAAGATTTAATTTACTTATTTGACAGAGATCACAAGTAGGCAGAGAGGCAGGCAGAGAGAGAGGGGGAAATAGGCTCCCTGCTGAGCAGAGAGCCTGATGTGGGGCTTGATCCCAGGACTCTGGGATCAAGACCTGAGCTGAAGGCAGAGGCTTCACTGACCCACTGAGTCAACCAGGTGCCCCTTGTGTACATTTTTAATATGTTGCTTTCAAATGATTGATTTCTAATTAGCCAGAAAGTTGGTGCTGAATGAGATCACTCCATTTTGAACACTCAACAGCAAGGATCTATCACGAACAAATCACACTCAAACAAAGGTTTGAGAGACAACTAAGAGCTGGGCAAGCTGCCTAAATCATAAAGTTCATCTCCTACACAAGGTCATTCCCTCAAGACGGAGAGATAGCTGTCTCACATAGAAACAGATATCAAGCAAAATTAAGAAAGAGAGGAATATGTTATGAATAAAAGAATAAGACAAAAACCTCAGGAAAGGACCTTAATGAAATGGTGATAAATAATCTACTTGATAGACAGTTCAAAGTAATGGTGAAAAAATATTCACTGAATTCAAAAGAATGGATGAGCACAACAAGAATGTTAACAAAGAGAGAGAGAGTATAGGAAAGTACCAAACAAGTTATAGAACTGAAGAATATGATAACTGAACTGAAAAATACACCAGTTCAACAGCAGAGTGGTTTAAAGCAGAATAATTTATCATAATTTTGAAGAAAGAATGGCTGAAAAATTACCAAACCTGGGGAAGGAAACCAACATTGAGATCTAGGAATCACAGGGTTCCAAGTAAGATAAACCCAAAGAGATCCATATCAAGACATATTATAATCAAAATGTCAAAACTTAAAGAGAGAATTTTTAAAGGGGTGAGAAGAAAACAACTACTTAAATACAAGGGAAGTTTGCATAAGACTATTAGTTGATTCTTTCCAGTAGAAACTTTGTAAGGCAAAGAAGAATAACATGATGAAAGGAGTAAAATTAACAACCAAGAATACTCTACCCAGTAAGGTTGTCATTCAGAATTGAAGGAAAGATGAAGAATTTTCCAGACAAGTAGAAGCTAAAAGAATTCATCACCACTAAATTGGTCTTATAAGAAGTGTTAAAGGAACTTCTTTAAGCTGAAAAGAAAGGGTATTAATTAGTAACAAAAATACATAAGAAAGAATAAATCTCACTGGAAAGGTAAATATGTAGTAAAGGTAGTGAATCACTTATAAAACTAGTATAAAGTTTGAAAGACAAATGCAGTATAAATAAGATTATAATAATAGTTAAGAGAGACATAATATTAAAAGGTATCAAATTTGACATCAAAAACATAAAATGTGAGAGGAAGAATAAAAATATTGAGCTTTAGAAGAAGATCAAGCTTAAGTTGTTACTGACTTAAAGTAGACTGTTAGAGTTGTAAGCATTATGGTAACCACAAACCAAAAACTTTTAGTAAATACACAAAAGATAAACGTATAAAAGCATATCACTAGAAAAAGTCATCAAAGCAGAAAGAAAGAGGGCAAGAAAGACAGGAACAGAGAAGAACTACAAAACAGCCAGAAAACAATTAACAAAATAGCTATAGGTGATATTGAAATATAAATGGACTAAATTTAGATATGAATGAAATAATTCTCTAATCAAAAGACAGTGGCTGAGTAGATTTTTTTAAAAAGCAAGATATTCATCTATATGCATAGAAGAGATTCACTTGAGATCTAAAGATATGCACAAACAGTGAAGGTATGGAAAATACTCCATGCAAATGAAAAAAAAAAGAAGTTTGGTGTAGCTGTACTTATATCAGACAAAGTGCGCATTAAAACAAGGACTGTAATAGAAGAGAAAGAAAGCCATTCCATGATGATAGTGAGGTCAATTGAACAAGAGGGTGTAACATTTGTAAATATGCACTCAACATAGGAGCACCTGAATATATAAAGCAAATATTAACAGACATAAAGGGAAAAATTGATAGCAGTACCATAACAGTAGGGGACTTTAATACTTGCACTTACATCAATAGATAGATCATTCAGACAGAAAATCAATAAGGAAACATCAGTCTTAAAGGATATATTAGACAAAGTAGATGTAATAGGAATATATATAACATTCCATCCAAGAGCAACAAAATACACATTCTTCTCAAGTACACATAGAACATTCTCCAGTCCAAATCACATGTTATGTTTAAAAACAAATCTCAATAAATTTAGGAAGACTGAAATTATATCAAGCATCTTTTCTGACCACAATGATATGAAACTAGAAATCAATTATAAGAAGAAAACTGAAAAACACAAATATGTGAAGATTAAACAACATGCTCTAAAAACCATGGGTCAGTGAAGAAATCAAAGAGGAAATAAAAAAATATCTGGAGACAAATGAAAATGGAAATGCAGCAATCCATAATCAGTGGAGTTGAATGGTATTGCAAAAGCAGTCCTAAAAGAGAAGTTCATAAGTATTACATGCTTATGTCAAGAAACAAAGACATTTCAAATAATCTAACATTACATCAAAAGAAACTAGAAAAGGAACAAATGAAGCCTGGAGTTAGTAGAAAGAAGGAAACAATAAAGATCAGAGTGGAAATAAGTGGAATAGAGACTAAAAAAGCAATAGATCTAGATCAATGAAACTAAGCAGATTTTTTTTTAAAGATTTTATTTATTTATTTGACAGACAAAGATCACAAGTAGACAGAGAGGCAGGCAGAGAGAAAGAGGAGGAAGCAGGCTCCCCGCTGAGCAGAGAGCCCGATGTGGGGCTCGATCCCAGGACCCTGAGATCATGACCTGAGCTGAAGGCAGAGGCTTTAACCCACTGAGCCACCCAGGTGCCCCCTAAGCAGATTTTTTTGAGAGTATAAACAAAATTGACAAAATGTTAGCTAGACTCATGAAGAAATAAAGAAAGAAGGCTCAAATAAAACCAGAAATGAAAGAGAAGTTACAATTAATGTCACAGAAATATAAAGGATCATGAGAGACTACTATGAACAATTATATGCCAACAGAGTGAATAACATGGAAGAAATGGATCAATTTTGAGAAATAAACAATCTTCTAAGACTGAATCACAAAGAAATAGAAAATTCAAAGCAACCAAATACTGGTAAAGAGATTGAATTAGGAAACAAACCATAACCACGTCCATACAAACAAGAGTTTAAGATGTCTTCCCTGGTGAATTCTACTAAAGATTCAAAGAATATTTAATGACTATCCTTCTCAAATTCTTCCAAAAAATTGAAGAGGAGGGAATGCTCCCAAATTCATTTTGCAAGGACAGCATTACCCTGATACGAAAACTAGACAAGTATGTTGCACACACACACACGAAAGAATAATAAACCTGATGAACATAGATGCAAAACTCTTCAACAAAATATTAGCATACCAAATTCAATAATACATTAAAGGATTATATGCCATGATCAAGTGAGATTAATTCCAGGAATGCAAGGATGGTTCAACATCAGCAAATTTATTGAAGAGATACACCATATAAACAAAATGAGAGATAAAATAGTCAATAGATGCAGAAAAAGAACTTGATAAAATTCAAAATAGATTTATGATTTAAAAAAACCCTGAGGGCACCTAGGTGGCTCAATCATTAAGCATCTGCCTTTGGCTCAGATCATGATCCCAGGATCCTTGGGTCGAGACCTGAATCAGGCTCCCTGCTCTGCAGGAAGCCTGCTACTCCCTCTCCCACTCTCCCTGCTTGTGTTCCCTCTCTGGCTGTCTCTCTCTTTCTGTCAAATAAATGAAATCTTAAAAAACAAAAACAAAACAAAAACCACCTCAACAAATAAGGTGTGGAGGGAACATACCTCAATATACTAAGGGCCGTGTATGACAATCCACAGTTAACATACTCAAAAGTGAAAAGCTGATAGCTTTTCCTTTTTGATTAGGAACAAGACAAAGATGTCCACTTTTGCCACTATTATTCATCATGGTGTTTGGAAATGCTAGTCACAGCAAGTGGACAAGAAAAACAAAAAACTTTCAAAATGGTAAAGAAGTAAAACAATCACTGTTTGAAGATGGCATAGAGAATCCTAAAAAGTCCATCAAAAAAACTGGTACAATAAATGAAATAAATGAAAATCGTGGGGTCCAAAATCAATATATAGAAATTTGTTGCATTTTTATAAAATAATAAAATATCAGCATGCTTGAGAAAATAATGCTATTTACAATTGCACAAAAAGGGAAAAAAAAAAAAAAAACCTAGGAATAAATTTAACCAAGGAGGTGAAAGACCTATACACTGAAAAGTATGACATTGATGAAAGAATTTGAAGAAGACATAAAGGAAAGATATTCCATGCTCATGATTAGAATAATTATATTTTTAAAAATGTCCATATTACCCAACACGATCTTCAGAGTCAATGTAATCTCTATCAGTGTAATCCTTATCAAAATTACAGTGCCACTTCACCAAAGATCATAAAGGTGGTTTACAAATAATCTTAAAACTTTTAGGGAGCCACAAAAAACCCAAATTGCCAAGGCAATCTTAAGAAAAGACTCCTCGATTTTCATGCTCACTTATTTTAAACTATACTACAAAGCTGTAATAATCAAAGAAGTATGGTATTGCCATAAAAAGAGACATAAAAATCAATGGAATAGAGAGTCCATAAATAAACCAACTCATATATAGTCAATTTATAGCATAGCAGTCAGGAATATATAGTGGGGAAAGGACAGTAGTCTCTTCAATAAAAGATGTTGGTAAAACTGGACAGCCACACATAAAAGAATGAAACTAGACCACTACCTTACACCATACACAAAAATTAACTCAAAATGGATTAAAGCCTTGACTATAAGACTTGGAAATGTGAAACTCCTGGAAGAAACATAGCAAGGAACTTGACATCAGTCTTGGTATTGAATTTTTGGATCTGATGTCAAAGAAAAGACAACAAAAGTAAAATAAGTAGGACCATGTCAAATTAAAAAGCGTCAGTGCAGCAAAAGAAACCATTAATAAAATGAAAAGAAACTTACTGAATGGGAGCAAATATTTGCAAAGGATATATCCAATAAGGGGTTGATATCCAAAAAATATAAAGAACTCTAACAACTCAATAACAAAAGCAAAATAAACAAAAAACAAAAACAAATAGTAAACAACAGACCAAAAAAACCCCATTAAAAAACGACAACAACAAACAGACAGAGGATCTAGACATTTTTCTAAATAGGATATACAGATTTTCTAAATACGATATTCAGATCATATACAGAAAAATGAAAAGATGTTCAACATCATGAAGTATCCAGGAAATGCAAATTAAAACCACAATGAGATATCACCTCACACATGTCAGAATAGCTATTTTCAAAAAGACAAGAAATAATAAGTGTTGAAAGGCTGTGGAGAAAAGGAAACCCTTGTACACTGCTGTGGGGATGTAAAGTGGTGCAGCCACTGTAGAAAAGAATATGGAGTTTCCTCAAAAAATTAAAAATAGATCTACCATATCATCCAGTTATTCCTCTTCTGGGTATTTATTGAAAGAAAATGAAAACACTAACTCAAAAAGATATGAGTACCCCTACATTTTATTGAAGCATTATTTACAATAGCCAAGTTATGGGAACAACCTAAGTGTTCAGAAGTGCATGGATTGATGAAGATACAGTACATATACAATGAAATATTACTCAGCCATAAAAAAGAAATCTATCCATTTGAACAATGTAGATGGACCTTGAGAGTATTGTGCTAAGCACAAAAAGTCAGAGAAAGAGATACCACGATGTCAATTGTATATGGAATCTAAAAAACAAATAAGCGAACAAAATAAAACTCATAGATACAGAGAGCAGATTGGTGGTTATCAGAGGGGAAAGTGGTTTGGGAGTCGGCAAAAAAGAGTGAAAGGGGTCAATTATACGGTGATAGATGGTTAACTAGACATACTGTGATTATCACAATACAAATAGCAGTTATTATTTTGTATGCCTGAAATTAATGTTACATACCAATTTTACCTCAACTAAATAAACAACCTCCTCTTTTGGAAGTGAAAGGATATTTTTCTGTATCAAAAAAAATTATATTTTTTAGATAAAGGTCACATTATTTTTCCCATAGGTTACTTTTTCCTCTCTTTTATAATCCCTGAGTATTTGGACCTTGATTTTTAGTGGGAAACAGTAAACCAAGGACCTCTTCTTCAATTATCCTGCCTGCTTACACACTGCCTTCTTAGTTGCTAATGATCTGAAACAAATGTCACTAAGTAAAAAGGAAGATTAATTCCAATGAGACTGTGTGAGTATGCCAAATCTATTTTCTTTCCTCATGCAGGAATCTGTGAGGAGGCCAACAGCAGAATCTGTTATTGTGTAGTAACAATAGGACAATTTTCTCCATATTTTTCTTTGCCTTTAGAAATCTTTTACATTGACGTTTCTTTCTAGAAATCCTCTCTAGCTTCCTTAATAACCCGGGCTATGGAAATGCTTATAATATTTGATACTAGATATTACTCTAATTCATTGGAATTCCTCATCCTATGACTATTAGATTTCTGACTTAAAAAGCAATCTCCCAGTTCTGATAGCCTCTCCCATTTCTCACTAAAATATGTTTATAAATACATGCAACAAAAAATATAGAAACAGCAAAAGATGAAAACTCAGAAAAAAGAAACTAAAATTGGAAAACAATATGCCAAAACCAGAGAAAATTTCTAATTGTTTCTGTTGCAGATGGGACAAGATGCAAAGATCCTCCACGTTTCATTCTTCTTTCCCTGGATATATTCTTCTGTAAGACCTGGAGAACCAAGGAAATAAGCAGTTCTGTGGCATCAAGTCTATGATGCTTACCTCATTTGAGTGATGGAATTGTGAGTGATTTTGATGTTTTTTGCTGATACTTTTTATCTTCTAATATTTTTATCTAAATAACTTTAAAAAGAGAATATCTACCTATCTATCATTTATTTATCATGTAATGGCAGATGATAATGTCAGATTTATGGTTGTCTTTGGGATTAGGAGTTTGGGTAATAATTTTATCTTTCTATGTTATTATTTTGAAACATTTTTACTATGTTCAGGAATTACCATATAATTAGGGAATAGACTGTAGTTTTTAAAAAATTTATATGTTAGAGGACTTTGAGGAAATTTTTTTCATTACCTCTTATTCAAGTCAGGTTTGCAACAAAATATTTTCTACTTGGTGTGTGTATGTGTGTGTGCGTGTGTGTGTGTTTTACCACTAAAGTGAGAAAGATTACCTTTTTTATGAAGATTAATATATATGTAACTCAAACTGGTGGTCTGGGTTCTTACTCAAAATTGATGGTATGTTTGGGTGGGTCAGCCTTAAAATATATTCTAGGTAGTATGCAGAACTCACAACAGTGGTTCCAGAGGGCCATTAAAGAGCTAGATTGTCTAGAAGTAAAACTGAGGATGGCTTCTTAATAAAAACAACTTGAACAATGTGGAAAAAATATTGAGATAATCTGTAACTAATAAAATTTCTTTAGATGCATGAGGGGCTGTGGCATATCTTAAGATATGAGTCATCCTCAAAACAACTAAAACTGAGTTATAAGAGACTTGTAACTGCTGATTTGGAAGCAACTTCTTTAAAGTTATTATTTTATAATTATGGTAGTTATTATTTAGGCATAATTTACATATATTGAAATGTACAGATCTTAAGTGTGAAGTTCTAACAGTTTTGACAAATACATAGATTGTGTAATCTGCATCTATATCAAGATATGAATATTCCCATTCGCTGGGCTTCTTCCCAGAAAACTTGATTTCTTTCCAGCTTAAGGTTTATCTGGATATCCCTGTCCATCGTGGTAGACATAAACATCCATTCCTGTGGGCTTGTGTTGGAGTGAGATTGCTAGGTCATGGGATATGTGTTTGTTCTTAGTGGGTATTGTATAAATTTTTTTCTATGTGCTGGTATCAATTTGCACTCTCCCTGCTAGGTAAGGAATTCACAGTTGTTCCATCTACTTGCCAACACTTAGTATTGTTCATCTTTTTAATTTTACTTATTCTAGTGAGTATGTAATGGGAATTCATTGTGGTTTTCAGTTGCATTTTTCTGGTGACTAATAATGTGAGTACTTTCTCATTTGTTTACTGGATATTTTGACACCCAGTATTACGAAAAGCCTACCAATCACAATATATTTTAAATGGTCTGTTTTCTTGTCTATAATTATGCCCTGTCAACTGGTCTGTAAATTCTCTAAAGGTAAGGAATACTTTTAATGGATTTTATTCTTGATACTTAGCATATTGTACTAGCGTATTGCAGATTCTGAAAAAAATTGGTTGAATGAAATAAGGATGCTTATTAACTTTTTCTATGTCCCAGATGCTTTTTATGTATTACATCAATTAATCTCTATATCATTACAGATGAGGAACTTAAAGCTTAGAGAGCTTTAAGTATTTGTCATGACGACAGACCTAGTAAATGGCTTGCATTGCTATAGTCTGAAACCAGGACTTTCTTGTTCAAAAACTATTTCCTTCATTCCTTTGAATCTACCACAATGGCTTCAGATTAGAAAGATGTCTTTCATTATACTCTGAACCTATTTACTGCACAGGATGACAAAGAATGTTGTGCTCCTCTACAACATCCACATTACTTTTCTTTTTTCTGGGCGCACAGCTAAACTATATGTCCCAGGCCCCTTAAATTAGTTTGGGTCAGTGACCAAGTTATGAGAATAGAATATGATGTAATATTGTGCATGGTATGTCCAGGTCTCATCCATAAAAATCTCCCACATGCAATCTTCCACTTAATGTTTCTGTGGCACACTTGAAGTCCACGTGTTGAAGATGGTGGTATCATAAGGTATAAGGAGGCTTGACCTATGAGTAACTGTTTGGAACAAAAATCCCTCTCCTTTTCCTATCACATCAGTCTTTCCTCAGTGAACATTAAACTCTCATCATGATAGACCACAGAGATTTCAGGGTTTATTATAGCAGCATAGCCTACTACAGTCTTTTTCTCAGTATTGGTGATGCAGAGATGAAGAGCTATTTGCTTTAGAGAATGTAAGTTTTGTAAACAAAGAACTCTAACACAATAGGACAAAGACTATATAAAGGTACAGACCAACATCTAGAGCAAATAATGAGAGAGATCAATTCTGCTTTGTAAACTTAGGGAATATGTCACTGAGGGGATTACACATATATATGTATATCTGGGTCCTGGGAGGATCAGAAGAAAGTGATGGGCATTTTTGTTTATAGAAACAGGGTGAGGAAATGTGTGGAAAGCTAAAAATCATACTGTATTCCTTCCTGGAGATTTGTGAAGTTTTATGTGGCTAGAATTCAAGTTGCATAAAGAGAATAGTAAGAGGGAAGTCAAAATAAATTGGTAGGCAAAATTGAAGCATCTTATATGCCATGGAAAAGAATTAGAAATTGGTCTTATGATCAATGGAGAGCCATCTCTTAAGAATTGACGGGAGAATAAACTGGAAACAGGAGAATCATTTCAAGGTATTGCAATTATCTTCATAAAAAAAATAATGAGGATCAGAACTAAGACACTGTGACTAAGAATTAAGAGGAGGTAGATTCTTTAATTAATACTATTATGGAGGCAAAGAAAATAACATTTAGACTATGTCTTTGGCTGAATATCACCCACTATTAGAAAAGTATTACATAAATCAAATCCAAATGAATTTTTTTAAGGATTTATTAATTTGACAGAGAGAGAGTTCACAAGTAAGCAGAGAGGCAGGCGGGGGGTGGGGGAGCAGGCTCCCCGCTGAGCAGAGAGCCCAATGCGGGGCTCGATCCCAGAACCCTGAGATCATGAACTGAGCCAAATGCAGAGGCTTAACCCACTGAGCCACCCAGGCACCCCAAATCTTTTGTGTTTTCAAGTCTCATTGTATAGTTCATGTTTTTTGTTAAAAAATGTCAATTTTTTATTTCTTTCTCTAACTTCTCAGAACTTCCAGAAACCTTGTTCTACTTAAAATGTGCTCATCAATAACATTATATCAATGAAAAATATTTATGATGCTATAATTGTTAATTCCTTATACATTCTTCCCCAATTTATCATTTTGTTATCTGTTTTAGATGGAAGAAAAACGATTTAATTCCACAAA
This sequence comes from Lutra lutra, assembly GCF_902655055.1. NCBI lineage: Eukaryota > Metazoa > Chordata > Mammalia > Carnivora > Mustelidae > Lutra > Lutra lutra. Next base: position 93,662,892 of record NC_062280.1, read on the forward strand.
TACTTATTGAATTTCTATAATGTTCTCAGCACAGTAGGAGGCACTAATGATAAAGAGAATATAGACCTCAATCTCAGGCTTTAAGGAATTCCCAGTCTAGTATGGGTAGGGAGACAGTGGACTGGGAAGAATGAGACAACTCCAGATAGCTACAATGCAGTTTTAGATAACTACTGAAACGTAGTATTATGTGGTTCAAAGTGCTAAGAGGGTTCAAAGGAATGATGTTACTGATTAAGAATGGTACGTATGGTTCTGTGGAAACCACACAACGTAGTACAGGTTTCAGGGACAGGATGCTGCAGTTGCTGATAATGATAATGGAGGACAAGTTCTTTTATTCTATAATTCTATAATTACGTAATTCTATAATTACGTTAGTTGCTGTTGACATATATATGGGCACATGGCCAGGCAAGCTATTCATCCACATGCATGCCTGGTCTCCTGCATTAATGATTCCAATCACTAATTATGTAATAAGAATAATGAGAACTGTTAGCCAAAAAGTCAATTTCCACTGTTTGTTTTGCTTCTTCAGGGGAATAAAGGCAGTTTTAGAAAACCTCCTTTGAATTTACAGAATAAAGCAAACACACAGGAGGAAAAGTATCACCAAGGATTAAGGAAGCTTATGCATCAGGATCAGAGTAGGAAACACCCAGAAGCTTAGCAAAAGGAATAAAAGAGCAGTTTCTTCACTTCTGGCTGTGAAAATACACTCACAAACTGAATCACGGTGGAAAAGATAGGCCGTTGTATGACAAGGAGGAGGTAGGAAAAAAAAAAAAAGCAGCAAGCAGGATTTTAGTCTGGTTTTTAGAGGATTAAATAAGGTTTATGCCAGGAACATGATGAAGTAAATTTCTCAAAGGGGTAAAATTTTGGCAGAAAATCAGAATCATGTATTTAGAAATGAGCACTATTCTTTAACTGTAACAATAAAAACTCTAAATTATTCAACCTGGAAATGAATTTTGGAAAGAATATAACAGATGTATTCATTCATTCATTTATTCTCCAACGTATATTGAATGTCTATTATAGACCTGACACTGTAGAAAAAAATGGTAGGAAAAAAAATACTGAGATAGTGTAGTTACTCTCAAGAAGTTCAGGTGGGGTGATTCACAGGAAAACAAAAACAGCCAAAAAACATGGTGATATGTATTTTGAAAATATACAAGAGGTGGGGAGAAGGGAATTCTTCATTTGCCTGGGACAGTCTGGAAAGGTTTCACAGAGGAGAAATAACAAAACAGCCTGGAACTGCGTTGTGCATGATGAGTAGAAATTGGCCATGAGGAAAAAGTGGGAATTGATATTTAAGGCAAAGGGGGAAAAAAAAATAAGAAGGAGATCATACATCAGCATTAATTGTTGTAGACAAGATTCATTATAGAATGCTAAAATTAGTGAATAAAAGCTTTAGAACAAACAAGACTTACATTGTCTCAAAGTACATCCTCCAAGATCTGTAATAACTACAAAGGCAATGATAGAAATTTTACAGTAAAAAAACCCTGCAGAAAACACCTAATAGATAGAGGTCAATATCATCAGTAATTGAGACATATCAACATTGTGGACCCATGATATGACACACTGAGAAGAACACAACATTTCTGTGCTGTTCTTGCCAAGAACACATATCTTCAGTTCAATTATGAGAAAATATCAGACAAACCAAAACTGAAGAATATTCAGCAAAACAACTGGTCAAAGCTCTTCAAAATGGTCAAGGATATGAAAGATAAAGAAAGACTGAGGAACTGTTACAGACTGCAGGAGACTAAGAAGGAGTTACTCCATGCAAAGTGGGATCCTAGATAGGACTGTGAACAGGAAAAAACGTTAGGGAAAAACTAGTGAAATTTGAATAAGATCATTTCACTTAATGAATATTATCTCAATGTGAATTTATTTTATTTGCTATATGGACTGTTTTTATATAAGATGTTAGGGGGAGTAAAGAATATATGGAATATATTATTTTTTCAACTTATAGTTCTGTAAGTCTTTGGTTCAAAATTTAAAAGTAAAAGAAAAGAGCTACAGGTTTAAGATAACAAATGTACATATGAGAGGATGAGTACATTGATAGAATCTTGTTATTGGATTCTTGTGGGAGATGAAGTGGGCCAAGTCCTTACTTAAGAACTTGGTTTAATCCTGTCAGGGATAACCAGCTATTTGGGAGGTTTAACACCAGAGCGATGTAACCAGATCTGAGTTTTATAAACATCCTGGCAACAGCATGGACAGAAATGTAGGGTCGCTGGAGTTGGGGACACTGTTAAACTAGCTATAGGCCCATGGAAAGATGGCGGAGACTTGTACTAGGCCAGTTACCCAGGTGATGTAATGGAACGACGGAGTTCCACAATAGTCTTTTGAGACATTCTTTGTCATTCCTTTGTTAAAATTATACACGAATGTTTCCTAGGTCTATTCTCAGCACCCATCAACATATAACTATATTTGCAGCCTCTACTATTGTCCATTTTATCCTGATAGGAATTCACTCACTCTCTCATTTGTGCTTCTCCTTCCTGACTTCTGGCTTGAAGTTTGATGCCATTACTTGGAGATCCCAGTTGCTGCTCTTACAGAGCACATCAGATTTCTTTCAGTGAATCATCCAACCTGACAATGGTCCTTTCCATCTCTAGAACATGGTCCATGTAGGCAACAAGAAACAGAGACAAGGAAATTCCACTCTTCCTGTGCTAAAGTTGTCAATCCATCTAGTTGGTCAAAACCACTTAGGACTCAGGATCAAACAAGTTCTTAGCCAGAGTTGCAATATTCTTTTGCTAAGAGAAAGAGAGTGGGAGGGAGAATTGGAAATAGAAGGGAAGATAGGGGGAAGGGAGGAGAAGGAGAGAAAGAAAGAAGGAAGGGAGGAAGGGAGAGAAAAAGAAGAAATGGAAGGAAAACAGGAATGAGATTGTCAAGGAGAATTTCTTGAATCTCTAAGTGAAACAAAACAATACAATACACCTTCCAAACCATTTCTCATTTTAGGATCTTGTCACTACTTTATAGTGTTTTACCACTCTTTCCAAAATTCAGCTGCCTGTGCTTCTGCTTGAGGCTGTGTAATTCTGTTTTGTAATTTACTCTAGAGCTTCTATTTTAAAAGGCTCGGAAATGGGAAAGGCTTCAAGTTAAGATAAGAAGACTGGCAAATGTATTCTTCAAAACTTCTACTTTATCCTGTACCTTCTATTAGTTTTTTGAATTCTTACTTGCAGATGGAGCCCAAATGACCATTAGGTAGCTTAATAATAAAACAGATTTGATGTGGCAAGTAGAGGAAATAATAAGGTGCCTTCTCCAGTGACTTACTCTTTACACTGTTCTAGGGATTAAGGATATATGCCTTTTAAATTAAGTATAACTTCCAGTTCTTCCTAAATCTTCTGTTGAAGCAAAGACTCCTGATAGAAGAGCTGCCTTGTGCCACCACTGTGTAAGTGTGCTCAGTGTTATTAGATCTCTATGATTGAGTAGAGGAAGTAGAAAGCCTGAATATGCCTGACACCTTTGAAGGAAAAGTGGTATAGGATCCAGGGAGGAGATCCTGCCCTTCCAAAGATAGCAGGCCTCCAGGTATTAGCAGAATACCCAATATACTCCCACTTCTGCCTCATTGCTTTGCATGAGATTGTCTGAGACATTAGTTTGAAGAGAGAGCTGCCCATTGCCTTGAACTCTAGTATAAGTAAGGAGTAATCTTGGTCTAAAGTGAAAGGGAGTAGATTTCACTTTTTTTAAAAAAAGATTTTATTTATTTATTTGACAGAGAGAGAGAGAGAGAGAGATCACAAGTAGGCAGAGAGGCAGGCAGAGAGAGAGGAAGGGAAGCAGGCTGCCCAGTGAGCAGGGACCCTGATGCGAGGCTCAATGCAGGGCTTGATCCCAGGACCCTGAGATCATGACCGAACTGAAGGCAGAGGCTTTAACCCACTGAGCCACCCAGGCGCCCCTAAAGTGAAAAGGAGTAGAAAAGAACTGCAATTACTTAAGGAAAAAAAATTAAAACACATTAAAAGTCATCTCAGTTCCCAAATTGAGATGGGGAACAAAAAGTAGAGGAAAAAGAATCTCTAACCAGGAGGGCAGTGTAGACCACCTAGCAGCTGGGAAAGATGAATTTGAAAGACAGTATAGATGCACAGCCATCTGTTTGCCTGAATCCTTGGATCTAGTTACTGAGATGTAGCTTTGCTCCCTTAACCTAATGTAAAAGAACATGATAAATGTAATCAAATTTAGCAAGTTTGGTATTAAAGTAACTAAAATTCTTGGCCTCTTTTATGGTCTTGTGATAGAGAGGGGGAAGCCACTATAAATGGGAAGTCCGATAACAAAACTATCCCAAGGAGAAGTAGAGGGTGTGTATCTGTTTTTGGAGAATTGTTGCCCAGATATTATGGGAGACTCCTAACTCCTTCTCAAACTCCTGATTAATTGGTTTTTATAAGGAAATTAGGAAAATTCAGAAAATTCAAGAGGAACTATAGACAAAAAGACTTTTAGCAAAGTCCTTTTATTTTCTACTCAAAATGATAGTTATAATCAGATATTACCCATGCTGATTTCAGCTTGGTGTGAATGAAATCTTTCGCCTTTATTTCTCAAATGTCAGAGTATAGATTTAGGATCTGTTCTATTTTAGGGGGAGGAAACAAAAAGAGATTCATCTGCAGTTAAGCTTGTGGACCATGTTTCTCCCTCTTGAGGGAACTCGTAATCCTCTGTCATACCCAAGACCATTAATGGACATAATAACCTGTTTCATCATTCCCATTTTCATTTGAATGTAAGAGGTAGGTTGTCTGTTTTCTGCTACCCAGATTTTACAAGCAGGCAAAATTATCCAGACATACAAAATATAAAGTCCAAAGAACATTATCTGTGTACCTCCCCATTCTCTTGCTGTAAATCACATTCTAGGATGTGCCATGCTGTTCTAGAGACAGCACTATATTATACTTCTAGATCTGGAAGGAAACACTGTCACATGGAAAGTGGCCAAACAGAATTGTTCATGGCACATGGGATAGCGTTCCAAAGAAAAAACTTCACCTATTGAACAATTCTGCCCTGAGTCAGCCTTGACTCCATGGTAAGAATCCTAATAGCACAATGGGAGTGGTCCTCTCTGCATCATATTTCCACTACTCATGACTATAGAATAGTAGAACAATTGTACCATTTGATGCACTGTCTCTCCTCCAGTAGTATGAAGGGCTGCTGTTGGGATGCAGAGGTTGTCTGTAGGGATTGTTGGGATTTTTAAAGAATTACCAAGAACTAATTTGCATGGAAACTTTATTAAGTATAATGTGCTATTTATTAAAAATATTACCAGTGATGACTTATCCATGGCCTTTGGAATATGAGGAATTATCTTGTCATGTATTATAGTAAATCCTCTCTCTCCTTTACCTAATAGAAAACATTTTTAGTAGGATTTTAAATAGATCTCTCAGGATCTATTTTAAATATTCACCCTAATACAGAATGCTATAAACATACATCTTTTATCTACAGTGAGCATTTTCTCTTTTTTTCCTTGGAGATCCTGGGACATAGATACAGAAACTGCTGGGGAATGTGAATGCAGAAAGCCGTGAGTGTGAATCTACCCTCTTACTTTGAAGTAGAAAGTTAAAGTTAAGAGGTTAGTTGGTTGTTCTGAGTTCATGGGCAGATGAGAGGCAAAGCCTAGACTCACACTGAGTCTTCTTCATTCTCTCTATCCTGCAAATTCACACAAGGAATGAGAGATAGGAATTCATAGCACATACAGTGAATCATATTGCCATCTAATATTATGCTCCTGCTAGGAGATGAAATATTTGGTTTGGTGGAGAATAAATAGGTGCTCCTGGGATTCAATCATAGGCCAAGTTACATGTGCATAAGTCATGGACATCCCTTCTTTAAACAATATCCCTTATTTAAACAATTATTTAGTGGATACCCACAGCATGCCAGACACTGTAGTAGCTGTCTAGGGATATTAGAAGTGAGGGTGAGAATCTCCCTTCCCTGGTTTCAGGTTTCTGTAAGAAGAGACATCACTTGGTATCTTTCTGCAACCCCCCACATAACTTTTCAGGAGGGCAGTGACCTACCTTACTGAAGTAAGTTCCTTGAAGAGTTTCAAGGAACTCAAACCCTTTCTCTTTTTCTTCTCTCTGGAATCTGTGTGGTCAGCTCTTGGTTGTGTGATAAGCTTAAACAATAAAGGTTCTATTTTAATGGGGGCCAGTTTGTGATTTCCCCTTGACTTAGGGTTGGGCTGTATGGCTTAAACTCTCAAGTTCAACTTGGGCTGATATTGGAAGATCATTTTAGATAGCTAGAATATTTGTCATTTCTAAACCTTAACATGGCTGAGACCTGTTTTACAGAGCACTGATAATATTCTAATGGTAAAATCTTAGGTTGCACTGGATTTGCTCTCCCAAATTCCATTCCATATTTAGGAATATGGTGAGTACTTTGTATTTCTGAGGCCAATGGAAAATTTCTCTTCAGAAGGTTCTCTTTTTTGTCGTTTCTTCCTTAAAAAGATCTTGAATGTATGCTCTGACTTTTTTTTGAAGGAAATATGAACTTTTTATTTTTCATTTTTTTTTTAAGATTTTATTTATTTGACAGACAGAGATCACGAGCAGGCAGAGAGGCAGGCAGAGAGAAAGAGCAGGGAACCAGGCTCCCGGCTGAGCAGAGAGCCTGATGCGGGGCTCGATCCCAGGACCCTGAGATCATGACCTGAGCTGAAAGCAGAGGCTTAACCCACTGAGCCACTCAGGTGCCCCAGAAATATGAACTTTTAAAAATTTAAATTCAGTTAGCCAACATATAATACATTATTAGTTTCTGATGCAGTATTCACTGATTCATCAGTTGCATATAACGTGCAGTGCTCATCACATCACATGCCCTCCTTAATGCCCATCACCTGGTTACTCCATCCCTCCACCCACCTCTTCTTTCGCAACCCTCCATTTGTTTCCCAGAGTCAAGAGTCTCCCATGGTTTGTCTCCCTTTCTGATTTCTTCCCGTTCAGTTTTCCCTCTCTCCCTCTATGATCCTCCGTGTTATTTCTTATATTTCACACATGACTGAAACTACAAGATAATTATCTTTCTCTGATTGCCTTATTTCAGTTAGCATAATACTCTCCAGTTCCATCCATGTTGATGTAAGTGAAAAAAAAGCCATAATCCTTTCTGATGGCTGAATAATATTCTGTTGTATATATAAACCACATCTTCTTTGTCAATTAAGCTATTGAAGAACATCTCAGCTCCTTCCACAATTTGGCTATTGTGGACATTTCTGCTATGAACATTGGAATGCAGGTGCCCCTTCATTTCACTACATCTGTATCTTTGGGGTAAATACCCACCAGTGCAATTCCTGGGTCATAGGGTAGCCCTATTTTTAACTTCTTGAGAAACCTCCATACTATTTTCCAGAGTGGCTGTACCAGCTTGCATTCCCATGAATAGTGTAGGAGGGTTCCCCTTTCTCCACATCCCTGCCAGCATTTGCTATTTCCTGACTTATTAATTTTAGTCATTCTGACTGGTGTAAGGTGGTATCTCATTGCCCGTTTTGATTTGTATTTCCCTGCTGACACGTTATGTGGAGCATTTTTTATGTGTCTGTTGGCCATTTGGGTGTCTTTTTGGAGAAATGTCTGTTCATATTATCTCCCCATTTCTTGACAAGGTTACTTGTTTTTTGAGTGTTGAGTTTGAGAAGTTCTTTATAGGTCTTGGATACCAGCCCTTTATTTGATATCTCATTTGCAAATATCTTCTCCCATTCCATGGGTTGCCTTTTAGTTTTGTTGACTGTTTCCTTTGCTGTGAAAAAGTTTTTTATCTTGATGAGGTTCCAACAGTTAATTCATTTTTGCTTTTGTTTCCCATGTTGGAGACGTGTCTAGCAAGACGTTGCTCTGGCCAAGGTCAAAGAGATTGCTGCCCATATTCTCCTCTAGGATTTTGATGGATTCCTATCTTACACTTAGGTCTTTCATCCATTTTGAGTTTATTTTTATGTATGGTTTAAGAGCATGGTCCAGTTTCATTTTTCTGCATGTGGCTATCTGCTTTTCCCAGAACCTCTTATTGAAGAGACTGTCTTTTTTTTTTTCCATTTGACATTCTTTCCTGATTTATCAAAGATTAGTTGAACATAGAGCTGATGGTCTATTTTATGTGTCTGTTTTTGTGCCAGTGCTGTGCTGTCTTGATGATCGCAGCTTGGTAATATAGCTTGAAGTCAAACATTGTGATGCCTCCAGCTTAGTTTTCTTTTTGAACATCCCCCCTGGTAATTCAGGGACTTTTCTGGTTCCATGCAAATTTTAGGATTGTTTGTTTCAGCTCTTTGAAAAATGTTGATGGCATTTTGATAGGAATTGCTTTGAATGTGTAGATTGCTCTGGGTAGCATAGATATTTTAGTAATGATTAGTCTTTTAATTCATGAGCAAGGAATATTTTTCCATCACTCTGTCTTCCTCAATTTCTTTTATAAGCGTTCTGTAGTTTTTAGAGGCCAGATCCTTTACCTCTTTGCTTAGGTTTCTTTGTAGGTAACTTACGGTTTTTGGTGCAATTGTAAATGGGACAGACTCCTTAATTTCTCTTTCTTGAGTCACATTATTAGTGTATAAAATTGCAACTGATTCCTGTGCATTGATTTTGTATTCTGCCATCTTGCTGAATTGCTGCATGAGTTCTAGCAATTTGGGGGTTGAGTGTTTTGGGTTTTTCACATAAAGTATCATGTGATTTGCAAAAAATGAGAGTTTGACCTCTTCTTTACCAATTTGAATTCATTTGTTTCTTTTGTTGTCTGATTGCCAGGGCTAGAACTTTTAGTAATAAGTTGAACAACAGTGGTGAGAGTGGGCATCTCTGTCATGTTCCTGACCTTAGGGGAAGAGCTTTCAGTTTTTTCCCATTGAGAATTATATTCTCTGTGGGCTTTTCGTAGATGGCTTTTGTGATACTGGGGTATGTTGCCTCTATCTCTACAATTTGAAGAGTTTTAATAAAGAAAGAATGCTGTACTGTGTCAAGTGCTTTTTATGAATCATTTGAGAGGATCATTTGATTCTGGCCTTTTTTTAATTAATGTGATCAGGTGATTAATTTGTGAATGTTGAACCACCCTTGCATCCCAGGAATAAATCCAACTTGGCTGTGGTGAATAAACCTTTTAATGTACTATTGGATCTTGTTGGCTAGTATCTTGGTGAGAAGTTTGGCATCCATGTTCATTAGGGATATTGTGATCTGTAATTCTCCTTTTTGGTGGGGTCTTTGATTTTGGGATCAAGGTAATGCTGACCTCATAGAACAAGTTTGGAAGTTTTCCTTCCATTTCTATGTTTTTGAAACAGCCTCAGTAGAATACATATTCTTTCTTATTGAAATGTTTGGTAGAATTCCATCTGGCCCTGGACTCTGTTTGTAGGGAGATTTTTGATTACTGCTTCAATTTCCTTTCTGGTTATTGGTCTATTCAGATTTTCTATTTCTATGTGTTTTGTTTTGGTAGTTTGTAAGTTTTCAGGAATGCATCCATTTCTTCCAGGTTGCCTAATTTGTTGGAGTATAGTTGTTCACAATATGTTCTTAAAATTGTTTCTACTTCCGTGGTGTTAGTTGTGATCTCTCCTCTTTCATTCATAATTTTATGAATTTGTATCCTTTCTCTTTTTGATAAGTCTGGCTAGGGGTTTATTGATCTTATTAATTCTTTCAAAGAACCAGCTTCTAGTTTCATTGATCTCTTCCACTGTTCTTTTAGTTTCTTTTTCATTGATTTCTGCTCTAATCTTTATTATGTCTCTTCTTTTCTTGGTTTAGGCTTTATTTGTTGTTCTTTCTCTAGCTCCTTTAGGTGTAAGGTTAGCTTGTGTGTTTGAGATTTTTCTAATTTTTTGAGAGAGGCTTGTATTGCTACATACTTTCCTCTTAGGACCGCCTTTGCTGTATCCCAGAGGTTTTGAACAGATGTGTTTTCATTCTCATTAGATTCCATGAATTTTTTTTTAGTTCTTCTTCAATTTCCTGGTTAACCCATTCCATCTTTAGTAAGATGTTTTTTAACCTCCAAGTGTTTGACTTACTTCCAAATTTCCTCTTGTGATTGAGTTCACGTTTCAAAGCATTGTTGTCTGAAAATATGAAGGGAATAATCCCAACTTTTTGGTATTTGTTGCAACCCGATTTGTGATCCAGTATATGATCTATTCTGGAGTATGTTCCATGTGTACTTGAGAAGAATGAGTATTCTGTTTTTTTAGGATGGAATGTTCTGTGTATAACTGTGAAGTCCATCTGGTACAGTGTGTCATTCAAAGCCAGTGTTTCCTTGTTGATCTTCTGCTTAGATGATCTGTCTATTGTCAGAGTGGAGTGTTGAAGTCCTCAACTATTAATATATTATTATCAATGTCTTTATTTTGGTTATCAATGTCTTTACTTTACTTTGTCTTTACTCTGGCTGCTCCCATGTTAGGGGCATAAATATTTACAGTTATTAGATTTTCTTATTGGATAGGCACTTTAAATAGGCATTCTTCTTCTCTTACTACAGTCATTGGTTTAAAATCTAATTTGTCTGATATGAGGATTGCTACCCCAGGTTTCTTTTGAGGAACATTAGCATAATAAATGGATCTCCACCCTATCACTTCCAGTCTGGAGGTGTCTTTCAGTCTAAAATGGGTCTCTTGTAGACAGCATATTAATGAGTCTTACCTTTTTGTCCAATCTGATACCTTGTGTCTTTTGATTGGAGCATTTAATCCATTTACATTCAAAGTAATTACTGAAAGATATGAATTTAGTGTCATTGAATCGCCTATAAAGTCCCTGTTTCTGTAGATTGTCTCTATTTCTGGTCTATGTTCCTCTTGGGCTCTCTCTTCACCTACAGGACCCCCCCTTAATATTTCTTGCAGGGCTGGCTTGGTGGTCACATATTCTTTTAGTTTCTATCTGTCCTGGAAGCTCTTTATCTCTCCTTCCATTCTAAACAGCAGTCTTGTTGGATATAGTATTCTTGGCTGTATGTTTTTCTCATTTATTACCCTGAATATATCATGCCAGTCCTTTCTGGTCTGCCAGGTTTCTGTGGATAGGTCTAATGTTAGCTGATATTCCTCCTTCTGTACATAAAGAGCCTCTTGTCTTGAGCTGCTCTTATGATTCTCTCTTTTTCTCTAAAATTTTCAAGTTTAAGTGTTATATGTCAGGGTATTGATCCATTTTTATTGATTTTTGGAGGGGTCCTGTCTGTCTCCTGGACATGAATGTTTGTTTCCTTCCCCAGAATAGGGAAGCTCTCAGCTATAATTTGCACAAATATGTCTTCTGGCCCTCTCTCTCTCTTCTCCTCAGAATAATTCTGACATTGTTATATTTCATGGAATCATTAATTTCTCAAAGCCTTTGTTCATGGTTTATTAGTTGTTTTTCTCTCTTTTCCTCAACTTCCTTTTCATAAGCCTTTCTTCTAGATCACTTACTCGCTCTCCTGTGCCATTCATCCTAGCTGTTAGAGCATCCAATTTAGACTGCATCTCATTATAGCATTTTTAGTTTTGCCTGATTAGCTCTCATTTCTGTACTAAGAGAGTCTCTACTGTCTTTTATGCTTTTCTCAACCCGTTATTAACTTTATAATTGTTATCCTGAATTCCATCTCTGACATCTTACTTATATCCATATCAATTAGATCTGTGGCAGAGAACATTATCTCTGATTCTTTATTTTGTTGTGAATTCTACCTTCTGGTTATTTTGCCCAGAGAAGAATGAGTGAGTGAGTGAGCAGAATGAATAATATCAACCATGATCCAAACAAAATACACACTAGACAAACCTGAAGCCATGGGAAACCAAAAAAAAAGGTAAACACAAAACAAAAGAAAAAAAAAAAAAAGAAAAGAAAAGTTGTGGGGGAGAGACTCTAATCTCACAGGGTGGACAAAGAAGGGTGATCTACTTGCTCCTGATGAATTTTGGTCTGTGTGTTAGAACACCCTAAATCCCAAAATGCAAAGAAAGCAAAATTTATATGTATACAAAAATAAAATTGAATAGAGTGGGGAAAAGGCCAAAAAATGAAGTACATATCTATGAATTATAGGTATAAAAATAAAAGTTAAAAAGCAACTAAAAAACAAAGAGTTGATAAAATTAGAAACCAGATGAAATGGAAAAAAGAAAAAAGTGAAAAATTTTAGATTGAAAGATGAACAAGTCATGAGAAAAAAACCCTCTAGTTTTATATACTGTTTGCCCCTAGCACTGGAGTTTTATAGTCTTGTGGGATCTGTAAACTTGTGCACCTGTTTTCCCATTTGCCTTTTGCGGGAGGGGCCTTCTGTGCTGCTTCTCAGGTGTCTTTGCCTGGGCAGAGTTCAACTGCCTTGCCAGGGGGCTGGGCTCAGTGTAAGCTGGTCTTCTGTGTAGCTTTTGTTCCCTGAAGGCTTTCCACACCTCTTTAGAGATCACAGTAAAAATGGCCACATCTTGGGGCACCTGGGTGGCTCAGTGGGTTAAGTCTCTGCCCTCAGCTCAGGTCATGATCTCAGGGTCCTGGGATTGAACCCCACATTGGGCTCTCTGCTCAGCAGGGAGCCTGCTTCCCCCTCTCTCTCTGCCTGCCTCTCTGCCTACTTGTGATCTCTGTCAAATAAATAAATAAAATCTTTAAAAAAAAAAAAAAAAGGCTGTCACATCCCAATCTCCAGCCCCAGAGCTAAAAGATCATGTCCCCTCTCTTCAGTAAACCCTCTGCAACAAACAGTCTTCACTTTTGTATGGGCCAAACTCTGCAGACATCTGTAGTGCATGCCCACAGAAATCCTCCGTGGGGGGTTGGGGAGGTGAGTCTGAGGGACCTATGTTACTGTCCTTTGTGTGCCCTGGGGCTGAGAGTGGTTGTGGACTCCTGGGCTTACCTGTTCCACTGCTCCCAGGGGATGACTGAGTGTCATCCTACTGTCTTTTCCAGGGCTTCCACCTTGAGAGCTTTTGCCTGGTCATGGGTATATCTGCTTCACCCATCCCGGGGATGGCAGATGGTCCATGCATTCCAGTCCTTTTCAGGGTGCGGAGAGCAGCCACCTGATTCATTGGCTCATGGTTTATGGCCACCAGAGCTGAGAGTTCCCTCCTGGGCTCACTCACTATAACTAGTTTCTGTACTCTACTGCTTGGGTACTTTATCAGCTCAAGTGCCCCAGTTAGTTCTGTGACTCCTGGGATCCTGAGACCACACTGACCCACCTAGAATTCTGCCCTTTTCATCCCCTGAGGTCCTTTCAGACAGTGATGTCTCTCACTGGGGTCTCTCATTAGGGGTTCCAATTTTGTCCTCTGGGGCTACGTCACTTTCTGGTAGCCAGCTTATGGAGGATCCCTCCCCCCTCCATTTATCTTCGGATATCTCCTTTCAGATTCATGTCTCTGCATCTCCTACCTTGTGAAAAGCAGTTGCTTTTCTACTTATAGAGTTCCAGATATATTTTCTCACATCTCAGGCTGAATTCATGAGTGTTCAGAATGGTTTGATAGTTATCCAGGTAAATTTCAGGGACCAGATGAAATGAGGTTCCCTATTCTTCTGCCATCTTGCCTCCTTTGATTGGAAATATGGAATTTAATGAAGATTATTTTCCTTTGGTATAAGGGAGACCCCTGAAAACATCCAAGCAACAAAAAAGGAAAGAGGCAAGAATTAAGATAATCAAATTTCCCTTATCTACAAGGCATAAAGAAGGAATAGTGCCTGCTTCTCTGTCTTTGTGGTTGTGCCAGGCCTAGTGCAGGCCTGACCTATACAAGGTACTCCATAATTGCAGGTCTTTACTTTCCTCATTCTGAAACTGTAACAGTCATTGAGTGAGACTTCTGCCTCCAGCCTTGTGATAAGAGGCCCAATTTTTTTTGAAGTCCTAGCTCATAACTAACTTTCCTCTGAGCCATGTTCTCTAATAGAAAAGATAATGCTCCCAGTCCCAGTTGCCTCTCAAGCTCTGTATTACCACTCCCATCCCCAGAAAAATACACAAATTGGCCTCAGATTGACTCTAGATTAGTTATTTACTAAGAGCTTTCTGTATTTTACTGTATTTGAACAGCAAATGCCAGAGATTTTGGCCCTCAGAGGGCCCCCATCTACAAGTTTCAGAATAAGTAAAAGCAGCTTCCATTCTAAGGTGTTGGTCCCACTGACACCCAGGTAGGGAAGGGCAAAACATCTCTCTAGGGGGCAGCTTTCATAGGCCTATTCAATTCCATAGCAAGGGGCTTTGTTAACAGACACTGAGGCATAAAAGTAAGAGTGCCTGGCACCCTGAGAATGTGGAAAGATGCTTCTAGAAAGTGCCATACCCAATAGAGGATATGTTACAGACACAGGGATCAAAGAGAAATTGAAGTTAGGAATGTTTAAATACTTAATGGAAAAGAGTGATACCTTGAAAAGGACCTGATGTTTGGACTGCTACATGGCAAATTTCTAAACTCAAAAGACAGTATATCAAGTGACACTTTCTGGGATAAGAGACAGAGCCTGTAGGTGGAGTTCCCCAAATGAGGTATGATGCCTAAATTAACCTTGGTTTAAAAAGATATCTGAACTGAACAAGGGATGGTCTTAACAGGCTAAGCCTAATTGAGCTAAAACCAAATGTTCTCCATATAACCACTTCTTTCAATTATTGTATCTTTTCTGTATTCTTTGACAGTCCTAAATTCCACTTTTTTTGGTTTTCGTTTTTTGTTTTTCCTTTGGATGAGGGCTTGAGGAATGGGAATTGCCTTCATTTCTACATTTCTAGGTTTGCAGCAGGACTAGGATAAACTCTTATGTACTAATCTTTCAAACTGTTTAAAAAGTGAGGTACATGGCAGTCTTGATGTGAAAGTAATTCAATTTCTGTGATCCAAAGGAACTATATTCTAGTGGTCAGCATAGACTGTAGATTCTAAAGGAGCCAAACTCTGTTCAGACTTTGAAAAAACATCTTCAATTAAGAGCCAGATACAAAAGGACTTCACTTTCTTTTAGTTGAATATTTTTATTAATTATTTTTATTAACTTATAATGTATTATTTGCCCCAGGGGTATGGGTCTGTGAATTGTCAGGCTTACACAATTCACAGCACTCACCATAGCACATACCCTCCCCAATGTCCATCAACCAACCACCCTCTTCACATACCCCCCCCCCAACAACCCTCAGTTTGTTTTGTGAGATTAAGAGTCTCTTATGGTTTGCCTCCCACCCTGATCCCATCTTGTTTCATTAAAAAAAAAAAAGAAATGAAAGGAGAAAAAAAGGACTTTACTTTCTTTGGGATTTTCATACCCAAGTTCAAGAATATTTGATTTTGGACATTTTTTTTCTATTTAAAGAATATTCATCTTACTTTTTAAAAGTTTTTATTCAAATTCTAGTTAACTGGTTAACTAGTTAACAGATGTACAATATAGTGACTCAACACTTCCATATATCACCTGGTACTGATCACAAATGGACTCCTTAATCTCCATCACTTATTTAATTACTTTGAATTTTAATATTTGAACTTGAATTTTCAAGCAAATCTAATCTACGGACTTTATTTTCTACCAAGGAATTTGAGCCTGGAAGGGAGTTCATATTCAGGTATTGGAAATTTTATTATTAGATTAATTCTAAATTTCCTGGTGAGTTACATGAGGCAATGTGCTTGAACAGAATGCAAGGTTGGGGAAATAGGCAGACAGATTTTTTTCAGTTGTCTACAGTAGCCATAGAATTAGTTTAATTAATCCTCTATTTCTGTAACATGGATACTATCAGCAACCTCAGAAGTCCTCCATGAAGGAGTGATTGGTATGGGGGAGAGCTTTATAAAAGTAGACTCAGATCACCCTAAGGGGCTACCAATCTCTTCCCCCAAGGAGACATCCATATCATTTTTGACCAAATATTTAAGGGTAAGTCAAATGGGTTAAGAAAAATAAGGTCTTGAGAATGTTGATTGGAAATCCTTTATACTAATTCATGTTTCCAAAGGAAGCAACATCAATGTAAGCTTCTGGCTTATCCCTTCCTATCTTACTTATTCTTTTCTAAGATAGGTGGAGTGAGTGATCAGATTGATGAGATAGGGAGAGGAACCAGGATGCTCAGCCCCTTTTTTCTCTTTTTGGGTTCTCTCTGCTTTCAGAGATCATGCATTCTTTTCTACCAATGGGCATGAGCTAAGCTTAGTGCTTAAAACTTTGTTTGGGGAGGTCTGCAGTTTTCTCTTGCTGTTCAAGATTGAGGTACAGTATTATGAATACTAATGTTGCTTTTCACCTAAACCACTACCTCCATCACCTCTATCATTGAAAAGTTGATATTTTGAGCTCTCTCTGCCTTGTTGTAGACACTAGAAAGACTTCTGCTTATAAGCTAGATGATCTTTATTAAATTACTTACCTTTTCTACTTCCCAGTTTCTCTACATGTAAAATAGGAGAATACCTGTATTTACTTCTATAGGATTGTTACAAATTAAAAGAATTAATGGAAAGTGCTTAGACAAATGCTGTGTTAATGTTTGTTATTATTCCTTTATCTTATCTATCAGTTTGTACATAATTTGGGGAGTGGGAATGGAAACATGTTTTTTACTAGGTCTCCAAAGAGTCCAACAATTGGTATTAGGTGTATGCACAGTGGTGTCATGGTTCTAGCTTCATTCTAGTGGTAGAGACAGACAAGTGAATTGCTAACTGTAGTTTAGTACATGATGTGTTATAATAAAGACAAGTACTGTATGCTATGGGAACTCAAAGATAGGAGCAACTGAGAATTTAAATGCTCCTACAGCTGTATTTAAGACTAGTCTGAAACAAATTATGATTGCAGGTTAATATTTTTCACCCTCAGAGTTAAACTTTCATGTTAGTGATCTTCCCCACTTTTCTGCCACACAGTGATCCATATATGCTCTCTCACCACTCCCTGGATGTCCTCCTAGAGTTTCTCCTTCTAATATGCAATTCCACATTCAGTAGCAGTTTGGCACATCCATATGAGCTGTCAAACCATCAGCTGAGGATTGAAAACATCACTGGCTATGTAACAAGGTGGAGAAAATTGAGTTTATCTGAAAGGAAAGGACATAGTATACCAGATGAGGATTGTAGTTCCAAGCAGCAGAAGCTGGCTCAGGATGATTAAGCAGAAAAGGAAATTTATTAAAAAGATATTTAACAGATCACAGAATTATTGAAAGCAAGCTGGAGACTGAGTACAAAGAGCAATGCTCCAAAACCACACTGTGATACTGGTGGCCTGTGAGAAAACTGCAGCTGAGGCCACTGCACAGCAGGTAAAATGATTTGCTTTACCACCACTTATGCATCACAACCTCATTGCTTCTGCAATTGTTGCTGCCTGTACTGATGCCTCTTTTAAGCCATCAAAGCAGCTTTTCATCTTCTACAGCCACCACAGACCCCAAATGGAGGATATTTCTCCTTTAATTTTGCAACACAACAGCAACAACAACAGAAAAAAAAAAAAAAGGATCTGTGCAGTTTTTGCTTTTACCACTATTTCCTTTCTATCACGGTTTGCAAGTTTCATCCAGTTGGTGGAGCCCAGGTAACACACCTGCATTCCAGATGCAAGCTGACAAAGCCAGTTCTCTGGCCTGTCCTTCAGGGTAGTATTGGAAAAGTCTTTGGGAGCAGGAAACATGACAAATGTCTAGTTTGCTATTAGAGCCTTGGAGGAAGAATGAGACCCTTTAAAGACTTGATTGAATAATGATTGATGTCAATAAATATAAGGCTTTTTCTTTCTTTTTCAAATTGATGGAAAAGTTTTCTTTTTCACTTTTTATTTTACATGCAAGCGTGGAGCCAGAACTCAGAAAAATACACGCAAAGCCAAGCAATTCCACTGTGGGTTCCCTTTATTCAACATTCTTCACAAAGTGATCTGCCTTTCCTTTAAGTATTGATTATATATTAAAAGCAAACTACTTTGAAGGTGCATCAAGTTATCCGCTTACCTGGGACATCCATGTGTCTTGGTATTTAAAAATGATGTTCCATGGTAAAGTTTTCTCCTTGCCCCCACCGAAGTACAGTGTTAAGTGTTCTCATGTTCAAATAAGGTAATGTCAGATATGGTCTGATCATCAAATCCCCCTAAAATTAAACTAAATTATCTTTTTATCTTTTATTACATTCTTTCCCTCACTAGATGCCATGGCTATATTAGACACTGTGGGCCTTGCTCAAATATATCCTTCTATTTGTGTCTCTAGGTGTTATTGATTCAGGCCCTACTGCCAAATTTGCCTTCAAATCTTGGTTCTTAAATGTTATAGATAAGATACTTTGATGAAATTTCCTTCCCTAAAATGAGAAATGTCAACACTGTCAAGTAAATACTCAGATTACTCATTATCATTATTATTATTACTATTGTTAATTAGGCATAAAGAGTAAAGGATTTTAATAGAATGATTTGTCCTCTCATGTAACTTATTTATTTTTATAAGGAGTTTCTGAAACCACATTGCACACCTCTTAGTTATAGGGAGGGGTTTGCTAAGATGATACATATAACAACCCTTGAGAAAGACAGTCAAATAAGGACTTGTGGTCTAGAAGAGAGGTGGAATGGAAAAAAAAAAAAAGAAAAGAAAACTTTCCTGGTCCTTCAGAGAGGGATGACACTGAGCTAAGAGAGCTGATCTCAGGAACCAAATAGGGTATTATTTGGATTGAATTCAGCACCAAAGATGGAGTTACTTTCAATCTCTTCTTCCCTTTGAAGATCACTGATGGAAGCTGGCCTAGTAAAAACCAGCTAGGCTGGACATCATCAGCCAAATTCCTCAGTGACATCTTTTGGTGGTGAAAAACCATGGGTACAGAAGCCGCAACAGACTGATTAGAAAGCCACCCTCTCCTTCTTTCGGCATGAGATTAGAAAGCCACTCTCTCTTTCTTTGTCCAACTGACAAGGATGGCCTTGTCTCTTCTCAACTTCCTCTGGGGGACCGATCTGTTTTTATTTTAATTTGAAGAAACAAACTGTGTCATCAAACTTATATGATGATTACAATATTTAAAACTATAATTATGTATTTACTGTTATGGCAATTGACTACATGTGCCAGTATACATGGGAAGGCCATGGGGGAGACTGTGAAGCTGTGATGGGAAATATATAACAGTATTAAGCATAAGCATAGGTGATTTCTTGTGTTTACAGGTAATAGCCATGCTCCAGAGTAAGTACTAGTTGTTGTTTATTTTTTTCCACTGGCTCACAGGGTCCTTTTGAGAGAAAGATCATGGAATGTTTGACCTGGAAGAAACTTGGAAATTGTCCATTTGTTCCATTTGACAGAGAAGTATCCTGAAGGCAGGTAAAGAAGTGAGACCCAACAAAGGTCACACACGGTAAACAGTAGAAGTGAGACTGAAATCATATCTCTTCTAGTACCACCTGGCCTTGATCAAAAACTATCTTAGGATCTACTCCAAGACAGATCCTTTGCTTTCCCTCTAGGATCAGGCCAACTGTTTTTCAAGCTCTACTTTTCCAAAATGATTACTTTGCAAATTTTAACAGCCACATTAGAAAATAACACAATTCAAATGTTAATTATTCTATGAAAAGGGAAAGGGAAATTTGCAAATATTTTACTACATCTGTAAACAAATCCAGCTATGGGGCTAATCTTTTCTTTATTACCATCATCCCCAATCCTAGTTTAAAAATACATGCTCATAAATAACCTGCCCCAACAAGTTCATTTTTCAGAATCCAACACATCTTTGCCTCTCTTTAACATTGGCCATCTGTGGATCCTGCTTTGGCTTTTTTCCTAATTACTATACTATTAGCTCACTCTTCATCTGTTCTTGGCCATTTAGTCTATGTGGACTTGTTTTCTTTGCCCTACTGATTATGAGTAGGCAGTGGGATAGCAATCCCACTCAGACCCAATAGATAACCCTGTGCAGTATTAATTGTCTCATTTGACCAAACTATCACTAGCCACTCCCTGAAGCATTCATTTTGAATCTAATCCATTATTTAACAAAGTTCCCAAATTAGCAATCAGGGTTCCATATGGCTTAGGCAAGCAGATCCTATGAGTGAATTCTATTAACTGAATCTTGAGAGCACAGCTTAGACCTGGGGTGCTTCTTGAGAATCCATTTCTAGTTTGTTTTATTTTATTTTATTTTATTTTATTTTATTTTATTTTATTTTATTTTATTTTATTTGACACAGAGAGAGAAAGATCACAAGTAGGCAGGCAGAGAGAGAGGAGGAAGCAAGCTCCCTGCTGAGCAGAGAGCCCTATGGAGGGCTCGATCCCAGGACCTTGAGATCATGACCTGAGCCGAAGGCAAAGGCTTAACCCACTGAGCCACCCAGGCACCCTTCTATATCTAGTTTTAAGGTTGTATTTGGCAGCTTATTTGGAACAAAATATACAAATATTTTGTATATACTAAATACTAAATATTATACTAAATAATATAAATAATATACTAAATACTATATACTATATACTAAATATACAAATATTTAGTGTACAGTTTTCTCTGGATACCTCTGTGTGCAAGTAGGCTTTGCATACCACAATAAGAGAGACTGGTTGGTAATCCAGCTGTATTCAACTAAATAGAAAACACAACTCAGATGGTCTGTCCAGAGGAAAAAATGCCTGAAATTCTGACCTATTCCCATTACATTTGAAAAGTTCTAATTAATTCTCCCTAGTGGTCTCGATTTCTGATCATTTATTGATTACTATGGAGCAGTGAGAGCAGGGCCTCAGAACCCCACACTTGGTTTAATGCTCTACTGTCGGTGTCTTGAAACTTAATAATTTGATCTCTGTGTGTTTCATAAGTCAAGTCCTATGGGACAATGCGGAATAAACTTGAAAAAGGACATATGCGGAAGAAAGGTAAAAACTTAATATTTTAGTACTTTAAATGAAACTGTTTTTCTGCTTTTTGAGCAAGGAATCTCATAGTTTCATTGCTGTTCTGAGCTAAAATGATATATATTGCCAAGTCCCTACTTCACCTTGGCCATCTATATTTAGAGATGGCCCTATAACCTTTTGTCCTAGTTTATATCCTATTCACACATTACCTCAATGACTAAGTTTCACTTTCTCTCACTTATACCAACAGTTGTTGAAACTATTTGTTAAGCACTGACTCTGTGCCAGACATTGTACCAAGCACTTAATCCATATTATACATTTAATCACCATGGTAGCTTTTGGGGATCACTACTTTCATTATTCCCATTTTACAGATGATGAAATTGAAATGTGGGTTAAGTGATATGTCCAAAATCACATAGTAAGTTTCAGAGTTAGAATTTAAATGCTGAAAGACTCATGAGTATAAGTAAGAAATATCTAAGAAAATGCTCAGTCCAAGAATGTGATCTGTATATTACATTCTTACTGATCTACTTCATTACTTTATCAGTGGTCTTTGACCTTTAATTTATTTATTTTGACTTAAAAAATACCTTTCATATAGTACTATTTTGAGGTAAGTTTATGGTCTACTAAAATACATCTTAATGAGGAACTGATGAGGTGATAATAGACCAATAATCACCTGCCTTTTCTTGTTTCATTTCTTTGAGAGTAAGGAATATTTGAGTAACCTGTTGTTCTGCTTAAGGTTCTTGGGTCAAAATCGCACTTTGATTCAGTTAATTGTCTTTATCTCCTGATCATTTCTTCTTTCTCTGAGACTCAGTTTAGAAAACTTGTGCAGTACAGATAGTAAGTTCAATATTTGTAGAACTCAACTTCTAGAACCTGATTCCAAGAAAGTATACATGGTCTCCATATCAATCCTGTAGATATATCCAAAAACTATTCTCCTCTTTCCAATTTACTGTTTAACACTAAGAATAATCCAGAGATTCTCCTGCAAGGTTCTCAATCTCTTCTAATTGCCACATCCATTATTCCAAATCAGAACTTAGATGATATTTCAGTATGTTAATAAAAGGAGAAAAGTTCATTTTCACTTTCTTCTTCATCTCTCCCCACTGCTAAGTCTAAATCAAAATGTTCCACATTCAATAGAGTTCCGGTATGAGCCTATAAGGGGTTGGCACCTGAAGTAGAGAACGGGTAGCTCTTATGATGAATATTTCCTGTTCTGCTTAAGGCTGTTGGATTAATGGCACTTCACTGTTCAGGGTGGAAAGACTGAAAGGGAGGTGTTTTCCCCCTTCCAATTATTGGAATGGGCAACTCATTAGTTGGCCTTTCCCAGTGACTAACAAAATTTCATCTTTCTTCCTTTATGATCTTTGATCTGAGAAGTACAAAATGCAACTATTTTTCAGGAGAACAGATTTTCCTATGGACCTATGTTCTGTTCCATATGAGTTTTTCATAAGAAGGTGCTCTTGACTAATATGGAGAGGGAACTTGGCAGTGTCAGAAGACTGTAGAGAAGGATAAATGACTCATAACCATTGAATGTGCCCAGGTTGTGTCCTCTCTGGCTGAAAGTATTTCCGAAGAGAAGATCATTTTTGCCACTCTACAACTTGCACTGGCCTCTGTGTTATTATCCTGAGAGTTTCTTGAAGTTAGAGCAATTTTCACCCAAGGGGCTCATCTTCCACTTATACCAGCCCTACTGGACTGGGAAGAGGAAACTCCAGCCCTGTGACCAAGAGTCAACTGCCTGCCCTCACAAGAGAAGAACCATTTATTTTTGAGCTCTCCCATTGCTGCGAGCCATGATTATACTCACTGAAGCGTGTAATAACAGCAGGCTGGGAAGTAAAAGAAAAGATGACCCCTTATAACACACTGGGCCTTACCTCCAGGCCACAGACAGATACTATTAGTCCTGATGGTCACTATCCTCCATCAGTAGGAGGCTCCTACCATGATATCACATCATCATAATTCAGTGTTGAAATATAGGCATCACAACCCACTGATCACATTCTGATCTTTCACACCTCCCCACTCCCCAACACTGAGGCTAAACTTCCACACTTCCTTTTCCCAAACTCTCCCACCATTCCTCTAGAACTCATAACCCTAATGAGCAAAATCCACTCACCCTTAGCATGTTGCAAAGAGCCTTCCAACTATTTGTTTTTATATGAGTTTCATTTCCTGTAGCCTACTGAACAGGAGGTTGGTTTTATCTCCTAGTAGGAAAAGGAGGTAGAATTATTATCTTCCTTTCTCCTTTGGGGTAATTCCAGACCATTGCATTTTTTCTTTGAGGAGGACAGAATCCTTCTGTACCACCCTACTGATATTTTTTTTATTTTTATTAAGTTTTTAATTTTAATTCCTCTATAATTAACATACAATATTCTACTAGTTTCAAGTGTACAATATAGTCATTCAGCAGTTCTGTATATTAGTCAGCACTCATTATAAGTGTGCTCTTTAATTCCCATCACTTATTTCACTCATCTCCCAATTTGCCCCCCTCCTGGCAACCATCAGTTTGTTCATCAGTTTGTTAAGGGTCTGTTTCTTGGTTTGTCCCTCTTTTTTCCCCTTTGCTCATTTGTTTTGTTTCTTAAATTCCACATATGAGTGAAATCATATAGTATTTGTCTTCCTCTGACTGACTTATTTCACTTAGCATTATACTCTTGTGAGCTATCCATGTAGCTTCAAGTGGTGAGATTTCATTTTTTTTTTTGTGGTTGAATAATATTCCATGTATATATACCACATCTTTATCCATTCTTCTATCAATGGACACTTGGGCTGCACTATGGATGGGAATGTAAGCTGGTGCAGCCACTTTGGAAAAGAGTATGGAGGTTCTTAAAAAGTTAAAAATAGACCTAAATTATGATCCTTCAATCACTACTGGATATTTACCTAAAAAACGCAAAACCACTAATTCAGGTACATGCACCCCTGTATCTATTTCAGCATTATGTACAACAGCCAAATTATGGAAGCACCCTACTGATTTTTTAACCAGTGTTGAGACAGAATCCCTCATTCAGTAAATATTTTATTTTTATTTTTTAAAGATTTTTATTTATTTATTTGAGGGAGAGAGAGAGATGAAGAGAGCATGAGAGAGAGAGAGAGAGCATGCATTGGAGCACAAGTGGGGGAGGGGCAAAGGGA
The DNA here is from genome assembly GCF_902655055.1 of Lutra lutra. NCBI lineage: Eukaryota > Metazoa > Chordata > Mammalia > Carnivora > Mustelidae > Lutra > Lutra lutra. The sequence goes on from NC_062280.1 coordinate 93,687,141, forward strand.
GAGGGAGGAGCAGACTCCCTGCTGAGCAGGGAGACTGTCTCAGGGCTTACCCTGACTAAGCCACCCTTCAGTAAATATTTTACATACTTGTCCACTTTCCACCTCAACTTTGACCCTACTCCAGAAGACTTCCAAAACAACACCTGATTTCTATAGTTCATTGTTCTCTTACTTCCTTGAGTTATCTCATTTCAAATGACCTTCACTCCCACTGCACTTAAACCACCCATTTCCATAATCCCTTTCAAAACTGTATCATCTCTAATAGATAATCTACTCATAAGTCACAAAAGCATAGTTTGCTTTCTTCTACCGGGGCTCTTTACTTTTTTCCAGATGACATGTGTCCCCCACAGTACATCATTGACTTCACAGATACAGTGATCCATTGTCACGTCCAAATTTGATCTATCCAACACCTCCCTGTCTTCAGGTCTCTCTTTATCTAGTATATGTTCCATGGCACATTGTAACAATCATTCTCCTGCAAAAACTCACTTGTACCTCCCTCTTCTCATACAACCTGTCTGGCAAAACTACACTTCTGGGTAGATCTTAATATCTGTCTTTTCCATGTTTGCATCCAAATAGATGAGTATTGCTGCAGAAAACTCACAAAGCCAGGCAGATTAGTGTGCTTATAAATTTATGATCCCAGATTTCAGCTGAGCTTTCAAAAGTGTTTAACATTCTAACTAGGCTGTGCTACTAAGAAAATTCTTGTATTTGCTTTTAAATATCATTTATATATTCTCCTTTTCTTCATAACACTTAAACTTCCCTTGTACTCAATTTTGCTTGAAAACATTGCCTTGTATCACAAAGAAAAAAAAGAAACCATGAAATGGGAACTCCCATCTGCCCGCTACCAAATTTATCAAGTTTTCTACATAGAAACCCATTCTCTTCATCATCTCTCCTACTTTAAAAGAAGTGTCCTTTACCAGTATTCAGGCTCCTAGGACTCCAGTTCCCATCTCACCTTCCCATGGTTCCCTTTATATCAGTTATATTTCTTCCTTTTATGTTTGAATTATTCTCTCTCAGTGGATTCTTTTAATTAGCATCCAAACGTGTTCTTGAATCCACCATGTTGGTCCCCATCTCCATCCAGCCAATGCTTTCTATTTTCAACCTCTTTTCACAATTAACTTGCAGAATCTTCTATTTAGGCATCTTTAACTTCTCTGTTTCACTTCTACTTAGCATCCAATTTAACGGCAAATTACATCAACTGTAGCTTCAAAATATTTTCAGAATGTGATCTCTTCTCACCATGTAAACCAAAACTACTTGGTGCAAACTGCTATCATCCACTACCAATTGTTCTTCCTGCTTCCTCTACCCTGTCTCCCTGCAACAGCCTCTGCTGAGAACTGTCCAATGGCTTCCCATCTCAGAGAAAACACTTAAGTCTTGAAAAAAAGATGTTCAAAACCTGATTTGAGCGGCCCTATCCTACACCTCTTACCCCTCTGACATCACCTCTGTCCCTCTGCACTATATGTGCTTTATTTCAGGTAAACTGGCTTCATTGTTTTTTTCTCAGTAGTACTCTGTACTGCTGCCTCAGGTCTTTTGCATGTGCTGCTTCTGCCTGGAATGGGCTTCCATAGGTATCCGTATGGTGGACATTCTCTTATTTCTTATAGGTCTGTGCTCCACCATTACCATTTAAGAGAAGACTTCCCTAAATGAAACAGCAACCACCCCTACTCACAGTTCCTATTTCCTTTAATGCTTTATTTTTTCCACCATATTGCATATTTAATTATTTGTATGCCTATTGTCTATTTCTCCTCTATAACAGAAATGCCTTAAGCCATGTTTTTTGTGTTGTTTTTAATTTTGATTTTCAATTTACTACTTTAGCCCCAGCATCTAGAATAGCACCTGGCATGTAGTAGGTTTCAATAACTATCTCCTAAAGAATGTCTACATTTTGTTATATCCCCTTTATTCTCATGTTCATTCCAAACAGGTTTGCCTCTCTGCCATCTAAATTTGCTCTAATTAAGGTCTTCAAATACTTTTTTTTTTTTTTTTTGCCAAATCCTCATCTAAATTTTGCCTCACAGTAGGTTTCAACAGAATAGGTAACCACCTTCATCTCAAATCACTCTTCATGGTTGCCATGATATCCTTCTGCATCCCTGGTCTGAACTCTCATTAATTCTTCCTTTTTCATAGCCCTTAAGTTGTGGAGTTCTTCAGGGAACTCTTTCCTCACATTTCACCTTCTCTCCAGGTGGCCTCACTTTCTTCCATGACTTTATAAATGTCGCCTATTGCTAATGGTCCTAAACTTATTCTCTTGCCCAGCATTTTCTTCTCATCTTCAGGCCTTTAGTGTTTCCACTAAAAGTCTCAACATGATATGTGAAAAACTAAATGCCAAACTTACTTATCCTTGAGTATTACTCAGAAAATGATGCCATTACTTAACTCATAACACTGGGAGTCCCTTCCCTTTTCCTCATTTCCTATATTTAGTCCATAACCAAGTCCTGTCTATTCAGCCATCACACCATACCTTGTGTCTGTTGCTCTTTATTCCCTCATTGTACCTACACCACCATTATTTCCACCAACATTGCAGCAATTATCTACATGGTCTTTTTGCTTCTACTTTTCTCCTTTTTTTATTGTAAATCTGGCAATTTTATTGGTTTAATACAATTTTAATTAAAAAACTTAATAGAATCCGATGGAATTTTACTTTGGAACTTGAGAAGTTCCTCCTAAGATTTATCTGCAAAAATGAATGCTTATGTATAACCAAGAAATTTTGGAAGCAAACTAATAAGGTAGATTTACAAACATAATGTGAAGCTACAGTAATTAATACAGGTTATTAATGGAAAGATATAATAAATTAAGCTGTTAAGAAACAAAATATAGTATATCACAAAGATGGCATTTCTTTTTATTATTTTTAAAATTAGTAGTAAAACTATATATTATGTTCAATTAGCCAATATATAGTACATTTATTAGTTTTTGATGTAGTGTTCAACGATTCATCAGTTGCATATAACCCAGTGCTCACCACCACATGTACCCTCCTTAATACCTATCACCCAGTTACCCCATTCCCCACCTCCCTCTCTTCTGTCTGTTCTCTGTAGTCTCCAAAGGTCTAGTGTGATCATGTTAATTTCTTGCTTAAAACCTTTGAAGCAACCCTCATCACAATTATGTTATAGTGTCCACCATGATCTGGCCAGTAACTATTCTTTTGCACAGTAATTCATATCTCTCCTTCACTGATCATATGCCTACACAGATAAATGGCTTTTATTCAAGTATCTATTATTTGCATTGTGGTAGTTACTTAACCTATGTTTTCATTCCATTTTCTAATTTTCAAGCAAAATGAGCATCAGTGTCACTAAATTTTAGATGTGGATGCTGAATTCCATGGAAATTAATCACGTCACTGAAATGATATTTATTGAGTGAATGAATGAATTTGTCCAAGGCCACACATATCTAGGCATTGCAGAGTTTCTCTACCATACAAAGCTGTTGGGATTATACACATGTCAATTTTTTTTAGAAAAGCATAGAGTATTAAATTATAATTTTTTAAAAAATCATAGTGCATTTTAGAAGTTTGTGTTACCCTCTATTACAAAGGCATGTCTGCTGGGTGAGGAATAAATAACTAAAAGACTGAGTCCCCACTTTTAAGGAGCTTATCTTTTCACTAGGTGGGCAAGGCTTATACATACCAAAACTCACTGAGAACAATATAATATGACACTTAAAAATGCTGAGGAGAATAACTGGGGAAAGTCCTCCCTCTTCTGTGTTCTGTTGAGGAAGAGTACAAATAAAGATAGAGGGACCCACCCAATCAACCCAATGAAGTTAACCAGTAGAACATCATTATAAATTATAATCAGATCTCTAGTATTCTATCTGAAAACCCCCAGCACTGGACTTAGCTCACAAGAGTGTGTCATATCTGATCCTACAAAAGTGTCTAATAAGACAGGTCTTCTCTGACACTATGTCCACACTACCCTGCAACTCCCCACCCCTTTAATCTCACTGCTCTTTAATATGATTTATTTTCTTTCTTTGCACCACCCAACACCATGTATTTATTTGCTTTTTCCTTGTTTTTGTTTATTTTCTGTCTCCCTCAACTAGAATGTAAATTTAAAGAGAATAGGGACTTTCTTTGCTGTCCTGTCACTGGTCAGTAAGGGGCTAGCAATTGGCGGTCACTGCATGAATAATGAAGCAGTAAGTTGAATAGAAATCCATTCTTTAACTGAGGGCCTCTAATTAGGATGATTATTTAACAGTTCTTTAATACTCTCCTTTCTTGATGGGAAAATACCACCTGACTCTCCTCTCTTAATTTTTAGGACCAACTTCCTTGCTTTTTTCCAAGTTTTATAATGGGAGAAACTGCAGCCTTGCCTACTCAGTGTCTCTGGGGAATATGACTATAGGCATGGACGGTGCCTTCCTCAGAGACTCCCTGAGAGCCGCTGTAGGCAGCTGTGTGGTATCTCAGTAGGATTCACTTTGGGCATGGCTGACTCCAACCCAGAGGGTCACTAGCTCATTTCCAAATGTGCTGTTTACGAGGAGTGATCCAAATAACCACTCCATAACCCAAGAGGTCCCACGCTGGCTCCATTCAGCTGTGACACTGCCCAAAATCTACTGCAGCTTTCACTAAAGTACAGAGGAAATATCAGGCGTCCTTTGCATTATCAGACACACGTCTTACATGACTTCTTTATTGGGTTTTATATCTTGAGGGGGGTCTTAATAGGATGAAAGTGAGGCTTGCTAGGTGCAAATGAGTGCCGTTCAACTATTTAAAGGCACATTTAATTAAACTGGATTCATTGCCTGCATGGGGCAAGTTAAATGAAAACTAAATAGATGGAGTATGATTACATATTATTAAGAAGAGAGACAGCTCTGGAGACCAAATTCTTTTAACACAACATTAAGCTGAGCTCATTTCATATGCACAGTTTAGCACCGGCCTATAAGGAGAACGTGTTTTGAGAAAATCAGCAGAATGGTTATGAGCTCTAAACAGCTTTTAATAAAATGCAATGTTTCAGGGAGGGAGCAGCTTCTAAACTTCACTTAAATATGCTAATTAAAGAAAATGAAGTCTCCCACTGATCCCAGTTCTCTTTGTTTTCCATTTTTTATGTTCATCTCATCGAGGCTACTTTCTACCTTATTTTATAAACTCCAAGAAATGTTTCAGAATCCTTATTAAAAAGATTTCAGGAGTTGCTGAGAGTTTTGGGGGTGGGGTGGGGACAAACAAATCTGGGTCTGGCAAATTGATGTCTTTAATTGGGTATCTGGGTCTGATTGACCATAGACTAAAGCTTCTAGCTGGTATCTAGACCATTTTGACCAAAAAGGCCCCATCAAGTTTGGCAGTAATAATAAAAATAGGTGTAATCTGTTGAGTCTTTGGAGTAGGACAGATGCTTTCCAGACATCTCCTAATTGGATGCCTACCATCACCCTAGAAGGCAGGTATTGATACCACAGAGATGAGAAAGTCAAGGGAAATAGTCTATGGTGTTGCTCATTATTCAACCTCAGGTCTGGCTAGGGCCAAAACTTCCACTTACTTACTGACAACACCTCCCCTGATCCCGTCTAGGGAATGACAACCGTGGAGGAGGGCGTGAAATTTAAAAAGTACATAAATAAATAAATAAATAAATAGTACATAAAATGGTCAACATAATTTTTTTTTAAAGATTTTATTTATTCATTTGACAGAGAGAGATCACAAGTAGGCAGAGAGGCAGGCAGAGAGAGAGGAAGAAGCAGGCTCCCCACTGAGCAGAGAGCCCGATGCGGGGCTCGATCCCAGGACCCTGAGATCATGACCTGAGCCGAAGGCAGCGGCTCAACCCGCTGAGCCACCCAGGCGCCCCAATGGTCAACATAATTTTATATTACAAAATAGGAAAAAATAACCTTGCAATGACTTTTGAAGTAAAACTCTTAAAGAAAGTTTTACAAAGTGTTCTTCATCGCTGGTCCATAAGTTAAAAAAAGATGCTGAGGAACATTGGTCTGATTTACTCATCCCTGAGTTGTCTTTTGACTTTGTCTTACCATTACTGGCTCTTCTGAGTGCAACACCTTGGTGTAACTTCATGGAAACAGCTCTCCCCCACTTTCCATCCCTTTGGCCTGAGCTGTGTCTACCCAACCCTTTAGTTCCATGAATTTGGAACATGTCCTTGGTCTGGCCAACAGAGCCCAAATTGGCTCATTCCAAGAAATGAGCATCAGCCTTCATACTCTTGGCTTTAACTATTGAGAAAGAGATACTGTCTAAGTTGCTAAGTCAGTAGAATATATGTCTGTCATTGCTAGTGGTTCTCTTGCCATCATGAGGGAAAGCCTGCCTGAAGATGAAGACAGACCCAGACATGGAGAGGTACAGAATCCTGAGGACATTATTTGAGAACCTGTGTCTAGCAATGTATAAAGTCAAACATCTATATATGGACTTTCCAAGTTCACAAACCAACCAGTTCCATTTTATTAGCCAACTTGAGTTGTTTTTCTATCACTAGCATCTGAAAAAGTATACCCTCCCAATTGGTATACCTTACCAATTTTATAGTTTTAGAACCTAAATCTCAGGAGAGAGAATGATTTTCTCAAAATCTTTACTACTAGTTAGTAATATATCTAAGCATGGAATCTAGGGCCCCTTTCTCCCAAGCCAGTTTTGTCTCCCTAGATCATTCTTTCTTAATGTGTGATTACCAGATCAGTAGTATCAGCATCATCTGGAAGTTGTTAAAAATGCAGATTCTCCAGCCCCATTCCATATCTACTGGATCAGAAACCAAGGGTAGGACAGAGCAATCTTTTTTAAAAAGTCCATCAGGAACTCAGATACCTGCTCAAGTTTGAGGACCACTTCTTCAGATCAATGTTTTTCAAATTTTTGAAGTGGCAGAAACATTTTCTTTAAACAGAATATTGTCTCAAGTTCAATATAAATATAGGTAAGTTTAAGTCATTTTGCTAGAAATGGAGATGAGGAGCCTAGAGATCTACTTGTTCCTGAAGACATATGGCAGCACCTGAGAACATTTCCAGGGACACTTGAGGACCCCATGAGATACAATTTGGATAAGGATTGGTGACATGCTATATTAATGAGAAACCACCCCAATTCACATCAAGTTAAGATACTTTCCCACTAATATTTATGCTCATATTTTCTGTAATCCCTGAAGCTGTTTTAGGGTAAGCTATTCACAAATCTCTATATTAAAAAATGAGACTTTTGAATATTTACAGACTCAGAAGAGGGAATTGGGACTAGGAAGTACAAAGTAACAGAGCTCTGCCTTGGGAGGTCCCAGTTCCTGATGGAGCTCTCCTCTAAATATACATGTGGTTGTAGGAAGAGAAAAGGCAACAGCACTTTAAAAAAATTTTTTTATTAACATATAATATATTATTAGCCCCAGGGGTACAGGTCTGTGAATCATCAGGCTTATACACTTCACAGCACTCACCACAGCACATACCCTCCCCAGTGTCTATAACCCAATCACCCTCTCCCTCCCCCACCCAGGAACCTTCAGTTTGTCTCCCTCCCAATTTCATCTTGTTTCATTTTTTCCTTCCCTACTCCCCAAACTCCCCACTTTGCCTCTCAAATTCCTCATATCAGGGAGATCGTATTATAATTGTTTTTATCTGATTGACTTATTTCACTCAGCATAATATCCTCTAATTCCATCCACATCATTGCAAATGGAAAGATTTCATTTCTTTTGATGGCTGCATAGTACTCCATTGTGTGTGTGTGTGTGTGTGTGTGTGTGTGTGTGTGTGTGTGTGTATCACATCTTCTTTATCCATTCATCTGTTGATGGACATCTAGGTTCTTTCCACAGTCTGGCTATTGTGGACATGGCAGCAGCACTTTTAAAAAGAACTCTAGACCTAGAACTTTTGTGCCTAGAAATGGTGTAGGAAGCTATGAATATTTCCCTTAAACATGTATTGCTCTAAATGTTAAAAATTCAGTAGGGCTACTTTAGACAAAATTATGAAAAATTAGAATGTGTCATAGAACCTAGTTTTCTTTGCCTTATGCTCACCCAGCCTTGCCTGGGGGGAACTGTGCTAAAGCACCCATACACACTATAGCCTCATACACTTACTGTTCTACCTTCCCAGGTAGGGGACAGGGTAGTGTTCAAAAGAAGGAACCAATTGTTGGGCAAAGATTTGGGGTCAAGGAGACATTTACAACCCTTCTAGAAACACTGGTAATTGCTTTGGTGTCTTGGCAATGGCTAGTTATTATCCCTGAAATACTGTGTGACCTTCAACTCAGCCCATTTCCAAAAAATTCCTATTATTATGAAATTTCAGGTATCATTAATAAGTTTTACTACCTCCCTATAAAACTATCCCTGTCTCCCTGTCTTGTCTTTTCTGACATTCTTTTTAGTATGTTGCCACTGATTCTGTGCATGGCTATTAAAATGTTCATCGTATTTTAATACTAACAACATTTTTATAATAATAGATAATACATCTTATACTTATTATCATTTTAAGTATATATCTCTCCACTTTGTGGTGAAAGTAGAAACCATAGTGTTTCATCTGTGTATCTCAAGAGTCAAGCATAGCATCTGTCATATCATGGGGGCTCAAAAATAACTTTTCTGTAAAAAAAATAAATCCCTTACTAGACCTACTCTCCCAGGGTCAGCTATGGAGCTTACTATCCTGAGAACCTAATGACAGCTGCCATGAATTGAATGCCTAATATAAGCCAAGTCCAGTGCCTAGTGGTTTCAGATGAGAAAACAGACTCAGAGACATTATGAACTTTTTTGAGATCAAGTAGCTGGTAAAGCAAGACTTAATCCTAGTCTTGTTTGATTGCCAAATGTTTGCTCTTAACATTATATCTATCCTTCCCTCACTTCCATTCACTCATTCATTTAACCCATGCTTTGCTTCAACAGCATGGCAGGGTATGTGAACATTCCAAGTGGCTGTTGTCAGGGGTCTCTGACTTCCTCAAGCTCGCAGAAGGGTGGAGAGAAAGTCCCCCTGCCCACCTGCAGCAAACAAACAGATGAACACAGTATAAGGGGCTCTTGTCTTAGATTAAGTATTACTTTTCTTTGAAAGAATACAAACCTCTTAGTACATAAGCAGTGAGATCATAAAGAGATTGCCCTTGTTTCACTATATTCCCCTACAGAAACAAAGCCCATTCCTTTACAATATCCTCAGACTCAGAGGAAGATTAAATTAAACAGGTTATCTTGGTACTGCTCATTATCCAGGCTGCTCACCTATCCCTTGTTCTAATTGCTAGCTTTCCTGGGCAGAAATATTTCCAAGCTGCATGCTCTGCACTTTCTCCTCCTTTTTAATATCATCAGATTTGAAATAGACATACGCTGCAGCACAGTTGCTGGAAATATTATAGAAGCCTAGTAGGAGATATTTGCATATTTATGAAATAGTTTACCTTCTGCTATGACAATAACAAATGTTCACAATCTCAGCAGTTTGTTCACTTTGTCCAAGGAAAGAGCTAGGAGTGTATTAGCAATTTAAGAATAACTTCTAGGGGATGGTTACAGTATGATTTTCTTTTCTTAAAGTTATCATTCTAAGAGGGTTTTGAGGGCATAAATTGCTCATGCAGACATAACCTTTTGCCCATGAGAAGCATGGAAACTTTTGGAATCCACTCCAGAATTTGCTAAGAATTTATGTCATACCTTGCCAAGCTTCATCTAACCCATCTATACTCTTAGTGCATATTCAACAAATATAATTTTTGTTGATTTTGGGGGTAATTACTTATGAGTGAGCTTATAAGTAACTTTTAGCTTCTAAAAATCTTGCTGGAGACATTAAACAATGGAGAAATATGATTCACCAATAGTGCATGCATAACCTTTTTCTGGGAAGAGAATGAAGATCCCCAAAGAAGTATTTTAAAACTGGAAGATGATAATTACAGTGCTTTTAATGACATTAAGTCTCTGTCAGCCAACATTTGTGTTACAGTCTTCAGCTATACTAGCAGTTTACTGTAATTTTGAGTGGTCTAAAATCAATGAGCTCCATGTAGAACAGGCTGAATGGTATATTACAAAAAGCAAAGTTTTGATATTAAGCAGAGTTGAACACAAATCCCCACTCTTACTTCCTTGCAGTTGTCTTCAGGAAAAAATCTTAACTTTTTGAGCCTCAGTTTCATCAGCTGTAGAATCAGGATGGTCTTACCCATTTTGTATGGTTCTACAGGTTTGAAATTACAGAGAAACTGGGGATAGTTCTCAGCACAAAATGCTCCCCAAATCTTAATAAGTGTTTAATAACCTTACCTCTTAATCAGTAACTGAATAACTAATCACTGAATAGAAATGAATAACTAGTAATTGAATGCCTTGGAGTATGCATCCCATTTTTTACAATATTTGTATTAGTTACTGTATAGTTTCAATGCTGCTACTAATTGCTTTTGTTTCCTGTGGCAACTGTAACAAATTACCATGAATTTAGTGTCTTTCAACAGTAAGAATTTATTGTCTTACAGTTCTGGAGGCCAGAGTCTAAAATCAAGATGTTGACAACACTGGGCTTTCTCTGCAGGCTCTAGGAGATAATCTTCCCTTGCCTTTTCCAGTTTCTATGGGGTCCATGTGTTCCTTGGCTAGTGACTGCATAACCCCAACCTCTGTATTCATACAGCTTCTTTGTTTCCTCCCACTGTAAGGTATTATAAGGAAGTTTGACACTGGACTTAAGATATACCTAAAAAATCCAAAGACATCATCTTGAGATCCTTAACCTACTTGCATCTGCCAAGATCTTTTTTCCAAATAAGGTCATATTCATAGGTTCTGGTGATTAAGGCATGGGTATATCTTTGTGGGGACCACCATTCAGTCCACTACTAAGATATATTTTAAAACTACAGTGAACCGGCTTTAGAAGATAAATTCCTTTAGTAGCATGGAATGAAGTTAAAAAAATTAAGTAAACTAGGGCCTGAATGGATGTGTAAAAGTTAATGGAGTCACTGAGATAGTAATGAAAAGTTTGGTGGGAAAGTAGGAGAGAATGAATTTAGGTAAGATTGTCCTAGTTTGTAATAAGCTTGGGTGAAAGGACTTTTACTGGACATTGATTATAACAGCAATGTAAAATATCCCATGTTCTGAGTATAGATATGATTATTTTAATATTAACATTCAAGTCTGACTAACTGTGAACTTTTACCCTGCTTATCTGCAGAGAGCACAGTCTTCCTAGAACCACTCTGGCTCAAATGTTTCTGTAAATCCCCAAGTAGGAGTGAAGACATGACAGTGAGTTGATAAACACAGTGAATCAGTCTTATACATTTTAAAGATTTGATAGTTAAATTGGAAATCAGAACCCCTTTGAGACTAATTTTAAGAGGTATAGTCCAAGGCACCTAGCAGCTGAACTTCATAAATACTGGACTCCACTTTAGTTCCTAGGAAACCCACTATGGCATCTAACATTGTAAGTGTTACAGTGTTGGAGAATGCCACTTGTTTTGTCCTGCATCTTAGGCCTAGTGTCCTCATCATTGCCCCTTTGTAGTAAAAAGAAGAAAGCATTGTATTTGAATAAGGCAGAAGAATGATGCATCACCTGTGTTATCCATAGCTGGGTCCTCAGTTAGATAACCCAGGTTCCCAGAGGTTGCAACAATTCAGTGCCTATCAGACCAAATGTTGGTAATAAAGCTCTGGTATCAACTAACATACTTTTTTCCAGACTCACTAGTGGAGTCCAACAATTTTAGCCTTGGTTGGGAAGCTCATGCCGATGTCTAGCCTCCCTACTCTCAGTGTCCCGTTTTCTTTTTCTGAAATCTCATCTTCAATATAATTCCTGTTTTTTTTTTTTTTTATTAACTTTTTTTTTTCAGGTATATCTCTAGGTATAGAGCTCTGGAGGTCAGAGTTCTATTCCCTTTTGTCCAAAGCTACTTCAACCTTTATGCAAAAGAGGGATACAAATAGACATAGAAAAGTTATATATTTTATACTTTCACTTGGTATCGTTCCCTACCCACATCCCCAACACATTTTGTAAATTCCTTGGAAAAATATTATTTCTAAGTAAACTGTGCTTAAAGACAAAGAGAAGTACAATCTTTACATTACAGAGACAAAAAGAAGTACATGGATCAATGAGTGATGACCCACTGGGAGGTGTTCCTACAGGGAGAGAGTCAAAGATTAGGCATACAGAATTCACTTCTCCCTTGGTCCTATTTTCTGGAGTTCTTTTCTGTTGCAACACTGAAGAGACTTGGAACATCCAAGGATAATATGCTGGATCTTCAAGGTTGATCTTGACATGGGAGAAAAAGTACAAAACTTGGAATTAGAGGGGCCTACATTAGAATCCTAATCTACCATTTAGTAGCTTTGCTTTCTTAAACAAGTTGCTTATTTTTTTAATTATTATTATTATTATTTAGATCATCATTAAGTTGAAAAAATACTACTTAACTGAAAGCATTGCAGGAAAGATGAAATGAGAATTGAAAACTTTGAGCTTTTTCCTAATAAGAATTCATTACCTTATAACTTAGTTTAAACTTTAATAATTTAGTTGGGTTATGGACATTGGGGAGGTATGTGATATGGTGAGTGCTGTGAAGTGTGTAAGCCTGACAATTCACAGACCTGTATCCCTGGAGCAAATAATATATTATATGTTAATAAAAATAATTAATAAAATTTTAAAAAACTTTAATAATTTATATATTAACTGTCCATGGCATCTTTAACTCAGAGCATCTTTTTTTCTAGACCTACCTCTTGGGCTTGTTGTCTCTTCATCTTGTGATTCTTTGGCCTGCCATAAACTTTGCTCCCTGATAATTTATTTGATGGGTACAAAAGATTTAGATGAAAATACTGCCATTTTCAGAAATCTCTCTTTAAATAAATACACAAAATCCATATTCTTATCCTATCCTTCATTTGCCTTTAAAAATAAACCAATATAGATAGAACTTTCTGACACACTTAAATGCTAGTTTGAGATCACTCAACTCATTTGCATGGATGACCTCTACTTGAACTCATTTCTCTGGAAATAAAAGTTTAGTGCACTACTAATTCAACTTAGAAAGTAATTGGAAGACTTCAGCAAATGAGGAAAATTCTAATTTTATAGGGACTGGGGACTTAATTCAAATGAAAAAAGCTTCATTGATGACATGAGTTAATTGTGCAGTTAACATGAAATAACCCCACCTAGTATTATGAAGACTCTAAAAGCATCAGTTTGCAGGTATCAATGATTAAAAGATCTGTAACAGAAAATCGCATTTCTTGAATTTTCTTCATGCTGTACAGTAAAGGAGAGAGTCAATGGTCACTAGGGAGTCTAATACTTTCCATGATATCATATAGTATAACCCTATTATAACCCCCAAATTTAGGCATATAATTATGGTTTCTTCAGATTTCAAGATATCATACTTCCTCTTTTGCAGGATCTTCATCTTTTCCTTCTAAATGTTGTCAATCTCAGGACTCAGTCCTAGACTCTCTTATAATACACCTGTTTGGAGACATTTCTCTGGCTGTTAATACCACTCTCATGCTACTGATATCCAAATATGCCATCTCTCCAGGGTTGAGTCACGTATCAACCTACCCACTCAGCATTACCACTTGCATGCCTCAAATTCATTCCAGAAGTAAAATGTTCAAAGTTAAGTCCTCTCTCAGGTTGGCTTCCCTAGAAGCAGAGGCTCAGACAGGGATTCTCAAGCGCTTATTTTATTGATATGGTTTTAGGGATATTCAAGTGACTTGTTTAGTGAGTTCCCTCAGAGAATGGGGAGGGAGAGAGGAAAACGGAAGAGGACTGGGGTAAAGAACTCAGTGAGACTAGCTCCAGCAGGGTCCTATTGGGAAACTCTGGAGTGCTAATTGTACACTATGTTGTTCCACCTTAAGGCAAGGATGCTGACCTTTTATAACCATATCTCAGATTTTTGGATCCCCATAAGCGGGAGATTGGAGGGCATAACTTTCTGAGTATTGCAGTTACTGTTTAACTTATGCAAATTCTCCAGAAAAGGTAGTAGCTGTGAGCGATTAGCAGCTAACCCTCATGGCAGCTCGGAAATGGGTGTATCTGCCATTAAAGCAGGTGATAGCAGGACACCAATAGCAGCCACTAAAGATTCTAAATTAAACTTCTCAATATGTGGCCTAAGTTCTACATAACTTATATCTGAAATCCACCCACATCTCAGCCAACTCCACTTACACCAAGGCCAAGATGCCATCATGTCTTACCTACACTGGTAAAATGCTTCCAACAGGAGCTCCTCTGTCAACTTTAACTCATCAGCATACATTGTCCTCACAGAAGCCAGAGTCGTTTTCTTTCTTTGTCATTGTTGTTGTTTTTTAATACAAATCTGATCATCTTCAAATTCTTTAATAGCATCTTATTGCCTTTATAATTAATTTCAAACTCAAGACCAAGATCTAAAGGGCCCTTCACAATTAGGCTTCTGCTTCCAATGCCATCCTTACCAAAAGCTTCTTTTCTCTGTTTCTGACGCTGCCCTTTGGTCCATGCCTAGATTATTAAAAGCTTTTGTCTTGTGGCCTTCATTCTTATTGTTTTCTTAGGTAAGAAGGCTCTTTCAGATCTCTTTGGTTGACTCATTTCTCATCACTCAGGCCTCAGATTCAAAGACACTTGTGTGAGAGAGACCTCGCCTGACCTGCTTAGCTCATCGACAGCACTGATCACAATCTTCAAGGTTATTTGTTCTATAAAATACTGACTATTGAATGAACCTGATTTGGGTATATGAAAGCAGAAAACAACTTTCTATTAACCTTGATCCCTTGATTCATTATCCTCCACAATGAATAATCCCATGCTTCTATTCCTCTCAGATATTAAAATTCCAATCCAGCGAAACATCTACAATTTAGTTTCTTAGACTTAAGCTATTTGAAGCATTTTAGCTTTCCCAGGTTGGGCCTTCCTCAGGCTAGAAAGACTATATTGGACAAAGAAGACATGATCAGTTTCTTTACTATCCCCCTTAGCTTGAATCCCCTTCCTCTTCACACACAACTGTGTACACTCCTGAACCTTCAGAACTGGAACGAATGCAGACCTAGGTGAGATATAAAAGGACTTTATTCACCTGAGTCATTGTAACCTGTCATCAGGCCTTCTATGTATCTAGGCCTGACTGCTGATTCCTTCTCAAGTTTCTCAAGACTTCCAATCTTCAGTTTCTGACACAGTTAATACCTTACATACTGGTTGATTGCACCTCCTTCAACTCCTGGCTTCTTACAGCCTACTCCCCCAAACAACCGTGTTGGGATCACCTCACTCCTTTGAACAATGCCCTTTTGAGATAACATGATATACAGATCCCTTTTGCAGAGAATATATCTGGAGCAGGGACAATAATTCAGCTTTGTACTGCCAAAGCAAGGGCATACAGGATGGTCTCAGTCCAAAAATATTGTAAATTGGGTGGCTTACAAACACTAAACATTTATTTTTCACAGATTTGGAAGCTGGGAAGTCCAAGATCATGGTGCTGGCCAATTTGATGTCTAGTGAAAAACCTCTTCCTCATTGAGAGTCACTTACTCAGTGTATCCTCACATGACAGAAGGGGCAAGGGAGCTCTCTGGGAACTCTTTTACAAGGGCATTAATCCCATTCATGAGGACTCCACCCTCATGACCTAATCATCTCCCAAGGGCTTCACCTCCAAACACCATCACATTATAGATTATGTTTCAACATGTGAATTTGAGGGGGTAGGCACATTTAGACCATAGCAAATACTTTCTAAGGAAACCTGTTACCAAAGTTTACTCAAGGTTGCCTGGAGAGTTTCTGCCATGAATAATAAGACCCTATGTCTCCCAGACTTTTGCTTTCTGAAGATTAAACTTTCTGAGGATGAAATAATCTTCTTCCTTATACCCTGAGCTGCTTGCTGACAACACCCTGATCATCATTCTCTACTTCCAGGCCCCTCTTGTTTTCTGCTCTTTACAGACAGGAGGTAAGTGTTGGCAATAGATGGCAGAACCAATTTTATCCAAGCATCTTGTACAGACAACCTCAGAGATCTAAAACTTTGATTTAGAATTTGGAGTATATTACACTCTTCTCAGCTTTAGGACCTCATTAAAACTCCAAGATGATGAGAACCCCATTTAATGCCCTTTAATTTTTTTCCTCCTTTTCTGTATCTTTCACTAGCATATATACAATGAGAGCTGGGATCTTGTTCATCTGGTTGTTTGATGAATTCCCAGCTCTTAGCCGAGTGTCTGGCCCATAGTCTGTGCTTAGAAAGTATTTGTTGAGTAAATTAAGCTTTGCTATGTAATCACATTTTTTTTTTTTTTGCTTAGTTCCTTTCTCTATAAAATTTGTTTAAAACTTAACTTTCAGAGTGAAGGAGACGAGGAAAAAATATGCAGCATACAGAGAAAAGAGTAGGGGACTGGTATTTAGATTATAACCTTTATTTAGGATAGGAAGGGTCTCAGAAACCAGTCAGTATCAGGGATTTACAATCTCCCACTATTGCCCCGTGGGTCTTTTGTTCAAAATGTAGTATTTAAACTGTTGAGTACTTTTTTTTCTACCCCAATTCCTGGTAAATTCTTCCCAAGTCTTTCATCTCCTCATCTGTTCTCCCCAGAGGAGCTGTTCAACATAGAATGGTCTATGTAGTTCTACAAGGTAAGAAGCCCTTGCACTTATCAGGCAGGTCTGGGTCTTACCAACACTGTCCTACTTCACCTACTCTTTCCTCCCCCTGGGAATTCAGAGAGCCACAATAATAGCTCTGTCTATACATGAGGCAGAAAAAAAGAGAAATAACTGGAAAAATTTCTCTGTTATTACGTGACCAATACATCCTACTTATTTTAAGAATTATTATCATAATAATATGTTAACAGGTCATCCTGCCAGAATCTTTTATGTAGTGAAAGTAGTGAACTTCCTCTCATTACCACTTTCCTTTGTCAACACATATTCTTTCTCCAACTAATTAAGCAAACTAGTGTGCATTTTCATGGTCAGAGCGCACAATAAGTTTTGCAACAAAGAAAAACCAAAGGAAGGGTGTCTGTCCAGAAGAACTGAGGGTTCTACTCTGGAAGTTCAGACACCTGATGAGAAGACGTCTAGCTTCCCTGAGGGGTCCTTATGTGTCAAAAATGATTTTGTCAGGGTCAGTACAGATGAAAGTGCTGTAATTAGATGCTTGGAAAAAGGTCAAGAGGAAATTTAATAATTTAATAAATTAAAGACACACACACACACACACACAATCTCTTCAGTAAGATAAAAACAATGCCCAGCTCTGAATTTTTCCCCCCAAGTTTCTCTAGAACCAGTGGAAAGAAAAAGAGGAATGAGGAGAAAATTATTCCAAAGAGGAATGAGGGGAAAGTTATTTCAAAGGACCTCTGTGGAGACTGTCAGTTTTATTACCAAAGTTAAGGGAATGTTGGATCTTTCTTGGGAACTGGCAAGATATGAAATAAGGGTAGGAAATCACTGCTCTTCCCTAACAAATGAAGTGCCCAGGCCATAAAAATCAAGTTCTGTGAATTCCGGTAAAATATCTAGAAACAAAGGAGCACTATAGTTCTGCATTAGTACAGAGATAGTCTCTTTTTCCCTGAAAATTATGTGGTAACAACAAATGTTTATGCTTTACGTATGGTACTTTATTTTGTTTTTGCAATTTAACTTGAAGTCACACATCCTTCTAACATACTTCTAGCTTCTCCCTGGAACCTGACTGCCCAGATCTGGATCCTGGTTCTACTCAGTGCATTTGCTGGCTGCCCATATGGCAGATTTGTGCATACTTGAAAAAGGTACACTTCTTAAAAAATGTTTTACCTCCATCTGTCAAAAGTGTCATAATATACTGCATTTGTTAGAATAAAACACAGTACTGCCATCTTCTGGAAAATTATCTGATTCAATATACAAATCTAACATGACTATAATGAGAATGGCAGACACTTAAGATGGGACACCTTTTGTGGTATACAACATATAAAAACCACTTTAGTTCTACTACTTTTTTTTTTAATCTATGTGAACTTGTACAATTATTTAACCTTTCTCTGTTTCTGTAAAATTAGAAGCCAATAATAGGTTTCTGGGGATTAAATTAGTTAATGCATATAAAGTAGTTAGGTACCTGGCAAATAGGAAGCATTCTGGAAATATAGATTTTAATCATTATTACTGATGAAGGAATATACTTTGATTAGACAGCTTCCTCAGTGATATCCAAATAGTAAGAGGAAAAGCTGGGATATGAATTGCATCTCGTTTCTCTCACCCAGTGTTCATCTTGCTATTGATGCATGACAGTTCCTGGGTCAGGGATGTGTTCTGTTGTCAAACATCAAATGCTTTGCTTGATCAACACTGACTTTAACTTAATGGAAAGTAGCTGTGTAAAGGGCTGCTATCCAAGATCTATGAAGAATTCCTCAAACTCAACACTCAAAAAACAGATAATCATGTCTAAAAATTGGCAGAAGACATGAACAGACACTTCTCCAAAGAAGACATACAAATGGTTAACAGACACATGAAAAAAATGTTCATCATCATTAGCCATCAAGGAGATTCAAATCAAAACCACATTGAGATACCATCTTACACCAGTTAGAATGGCCAAAATTGACAAGACAGTAAACAATAAGTGTTAGAGAAGATGTGGAGAAAGGGGAACCCTCTTACAATGTTGGTGCACCACTTTGGATAACAGTGTGGAGATTCCTTAAGAAATTAAAAATAGAGCAACCCTATGACCCTGAAATTGCACTACTGGTTATTTACCGCAAAGGTACTGATGTAATGAAAAGAAGGGCCATCTGTACCTCAATGTTCATAGCAGCAATGGCCACAGTCGGCAAACTGTGGAAAGAGCCAAGATGCCCTTCAAAAGACAAATGGATAAAGAAGATACAGTCCCTTAATGTGGAGAATTATGCCTCCATCAGAAAGGATGAATACCCCAACTTTTATATCAACATGGACGGGACTGGAAGAGATTATGCTGAATGAAATAACTCAAGCAGAAAGAGTCAATTATCATATGGTTTCACTTCCTTGTGGAGCATAAAGGATAACACGGAGGACACTAGGAGAAGGAAAGAAAAAGTGAATTGGGGGGTATGGGAGAGATAGATGAACTATGAGAGTCTGTGGACTCTGAGAAACAAACTGAGGGTTTTGTAGGGGAGGGGTGTGGGGATTAGGTGAGCCTGGTGGTATGTATTAAGGAGGGCATGTATTGCATGGAGCACTGGGTGTGGTACATAAACAAGGAATCTTGGAACACTGAAAAAATAAAAAAGAAAAAGAAAAAAAAGGAGAGTAGCTGTGTAAGAATCTGTTATTGTAAGGAATAGTATAGATACATATTCTATTGTTTTCATTTACATTTAAAAAGTATAAATAATTCCCCCCAGATAATCCTGTGGTTCTTCTCAGTGTAGTTTCTTTCTGTTATCTAACTTCTTGTAAAGGATGTCCTGTGTTTACTACCTAATTTGGGACCTACTATAATTATAGCCTTTAAATTATAATCTTTTAGAACTATGCCCTTTTGAGAGTTTATGGATTCATAAAAATCAAAGCTTTAGTCATGGGAAAAAAGTTTGGAAACAATTATGAATCTTAGGATGACCTAGGAAACTGGTGCCCATGTTCTGGACCAGGCCTGTCTCTCAATTCATGTTCCCCTTAGAAGCAAAGGAGATGGCAACTGTGGGACCTAAAATAGCCTCAGAGCGTGGGAGGCAGCTTCCTTCTCACTCCTCCTTCTCATTATGTTCCTGTCAGCTCCCCTCTGATAAAAGCTCCCCATCTCATCCCTAACTGTTAAAAGTAAGTAAGGTTGGCCCTACTTCCTATCCTGAAGGCCTCCATATGCATCTTCAGATATTTTGGGGAAATTAACTTCTGATAGGTAGACATGAACAAAATCCCATCTTGTGTGCCTGTTCATGGAGTTGCCACTTGCCCTCAAATTTATTTATCTGCTTTTCCCTTATTCTGCTCTGGCACAAAGGGTAAGGAGGCAGTGACAGGGGTTGACTAAGCCCCATAGGCTGTGTTTTCCAGAGTCCATGCTATGTCTACAGGCACACACTTATGGATGGATTTCACCAAGGAAGGCACTGATGGAAGATTGGAGGTTCATGGTAAGAAGGGAAGAGCTGTCACTTTTCTGTCTATGGTAGGGTTTCTAGTATCAGCTGCTTCTCTTCTGTGTCTCCAGCAAAGCTTGAAATGACCTACCTTGGCTCCAGCTTACACTGAAAGCCTCCCTCCCCAAGGCTCCAGTGATAACACTCTTCTCCTGCCCCTTCAGACTTGGGATTGTAGGGGTCTCCTGTTGTTGCTCATCTCTGATGCTTCTCTCTGTACTGAGTGGTTTTACAGCATGCTCCCTGATCCTATATAACTTTGGAACCAATTCCCTGGGATTGTTTTATATACTTGCACTAGTTTTTGTTTTTCCTGGTTGGGCCCTGATTGGTAGAGGCTGATTTTACAAAAGGTGGTTGTGGTGAGGTACAGTTAAGCATAAACTCACAAATATAGTATGTAGAAGAAAGAATATGCTGGGAGGAATGTATATGTTGTGGGAAATTATTCAGATTAAAAATAAGATGTTGCTGGCTCCTAAATACTATGTTGCAGGAAGGAAGGAGGTTAGTACTCATCAAACTACCAGGCAGTGCTCACAAGGAGACCATAACACATCCAAACTACGGGCCTTCTTTCATAAAAGAATACAGTACTAGGTTTTCCCTCTGGGAATTGCTTTGTACTCAGCAGGGAAGGAATGAAGTGCTGCCACTAAGGCAGCAAACTAGAAAGCTTGTGATACTCAGGATGGCTGGTAAGGGTATACAATTCAAAGCAATTGTTTAAAAGCTGTAGTCCTAACAATAATTCATACAGCGGCAGTGTTTGTCCTGTAAAACATTAAGGATAGCTGTTTTGTTCCATCATTCTGTAACTCTTAGTGAATGCCTACTATGTTCCATGTATTTTAGGTACTGGTATAGAGTAGTGAGAAATTTAAAAAAAAAAAAAAAGAAAGAAGAAGAAAAGAAACCCTCTGGGTGCGCCAGGGTGGCTCAGTTGGTTAAGTGTCCGACTCTTGATTTCAGCTCAGGTCATGATCTCAGGGATGAGAGATAGAGTCCCATGTCAGCATAGAGCCCGCTCAATATTCTGTGTCTCTCCCTCTACCCCTTCCCATCCCTGGCTCATGCAAGTGGGCTCTTTATCTCTCTAAAAACAAAAACAAAAGCAAAAACCCCAAAAACAAGAACAAAAAAGACTTTGTCTTTATGGAGTTTATAATATAAGGGTAAGTGACAGAAGAGATAGACCTAAGAGGTACCAACTGTTCCAGTCTGCCCAAAGACCACTCAGCAACAATTATCTATCCCCTTTTTATCCCATGAACCACGATTGTAATATGTAATAAGCAAAATATGTAATATTTATGTTAAAACAGTAATATATTTTATAGAGTAAAATAATACATGGAAATAATTGTAAACCTTGGAAGTAGAGGATTGAAACTTTAAACAGGAAAGTCAGAGAGGGCCTCACTTAGAATGATACTTGAGTAAAGACCTGAGGAGGTAAAAGAAAGAGTCATGGGTCTTGTAAGTAAAGAGTATCCAGGCAGAGAGAGGGAAAGAGCTTACAGTATCATATTTGGATGAGGTGGATGTAACAGAGGGGACTTGAGGGGGAATACACAGTTTCTGATTATAGCCTCAGAAGGACAGCATTCTTATTAACTGAAACAGAGCAAAGATGAGAGGGAGGAGGTTGAGCCAGGCTTTGGGAGATTAGGAGCTTAGTATTTAGACATATTAAATATGATAAGCCTATTGCAAATTTAAGAAGAGATGCCGCAGAAGCAGTTGCTTCTGTGAATCTAGAATTCAGAGAGAGATTTCAGAATTGTCAGCATATCAAGAGTACTTAAATTAAATATAAAGCCCAAAGGAAATAAAGTGAACATAGCTAGAAAAATAAAAGGCCGAAGATCAAGTCCTTGTCACTCCAAAATTAAGAGGTCAGTGATATGAGGAGGAATTCAAAAAGAAGCTGTATTAGGGTTCTCCAGAGAAACAGAATCAATAGGACTTATATATAACTATAAAGATACATTGAAAGAGATTTATTATAAGAATCCAGCTCATGCAATTATGGAAGTTAAGAAGCCTTATGATCTGCTGTCTGCAAGCTAAAGGCCCAGGAAAGCCAATGATATAGTCCTGATCCAAACCCAAAGGCCTGAGAATCCGAGGAGTCAATGGCAGACATTGAGGCCTGAGAACCAGGAGCACGCATGTCTGAGGGCAGGAGAAGATGGATATTCCAACTCAAGCAGAGAACAAACTAGCCTTTCCCCTGTCTTTTTACTCCATTCAGGCCCTCAACAGATTGGAGGATGCTCAGCCAGATTGGTGGGAGCTATCTTCTTCTTTTCTTTTTAAAGGTTTTATTTATTTATTTATTTATTTGAGAGAAGGCAAGAGAGAGTGAGAGAGCAAAAGAGAGAGAAAGCACAAGTGGGGTGAGGGGCAGAAAGAGAAGTAGACTCCCACCTGAGCAGAGAGCCTGATGGGAGGCTCAATCCCAGGACCCTGGGATCATGACCTGAGCTGAAGGTAGATGCTTAACTGACTGAGCCACCCAAGTGCCCCAGGAGCTATCTTCTTTATTCAGTCTGTCAACTGAAATGCCAATCTGTTCCAAAAGCACCCTTACAGACATATTCAGAAATAACTTTTTACCATTTATCTGTGCATCTTCTAGCTGTCAAGTTGACACTAAAATTAACCATAACAAGAGCCTTAGAAGGAGTGGCAAATGAGGTGTGGGGCAAGACATTTGAGAGGGATATCCTGAAAGACAAGTGAAGAAAGTGTTTGAAGAAAGAAGGTGTCAAATACCACTAATAGATGGAATAAGTTGAGAACTGAGGGCTTACTATCATATCTAGCCTTCGGGTGATGCCGAAAGGAGAGTATCAGTGGAGTATTGGAGAAAAAACACAGAGTGAGCTCAAGGGAAAGTGAAGTGACATGGCAATGAATGACAGAATAGAAAATAGAGGAGAGATATGTAATGGAAAATACCAGGATAGTTTCTGTAAAGGGAAAGACAGAAATAAATGGTAGTTAGAGAATGAAGTAGAGTTAGTTAGGAAGAATTATTTTTTTGGTAGAATAAATAGTAAGTTATTATGTTGATATGAAAGTTCTTTTTTTTTTTAAAGATTTTATTTATTTATTTGACAGAGAGAGAGAGATCACGAGTAGGCGGAGGCAGACAGAGAGGGGAGAAAGCAGGCTTCCCACTGAGCAGAGAGCCCGATGCAGGGCTTGATCCCAGGACCCTGAGATTATGACCTGAGCTGAAGGCAGAAGCTCAACCCACTGAGCCACCCAGGCGCCCCAATATGAAAGTTCTAATAGAGAAGAGACAAGCATGATTCATGGGGGAAAGGGGGGATAGATCATTGCTGCTGCGTGGTCTTTGAGCAGACTGGGGGAGTTGGTACCTTAGGCAGAAGTTAGCTAAGAGCATGGACAGTGCATCCATAGTACCAGGAGAGAAAACAGAGTGTATGGCCACAGGTAGAGGTAGGTGAGTAGATGTAGTAGGTGTTTATAAAATTCTCTTCTGTTATTTTTTTTTTTCTCAGTAAAATATGAGCCTGAGGAGGCTTCAAATCATTAAGTAGGAAAGGAGGATGGGGAAGAAGTTATTGGAGGTTTCAAGTATGAAGTAGTGCACTAGTAGATGGAAAGTAAATGGATATGGAAATATAACTTCCAGTTAGTCTTAAGAACCCACTTGAGATTAATGGTCATGAGTTTAAACTGAGGGCCTTTATCATGGTTTTATGCATTTCATTAGTCAGTTTCAGTTGCACAGTTGCATGCATAGAATAGGCAGAGAGTTGGATTTAACCAGGGATGTGTTTTGGCCTATAAGGAGGATACAGAGGGGCAAAGAAGTCATTAATGTATGCAAAGGAGGGATTATAATTATTGGTCACAGAATTAAGGCTGGATAAGAAGGGGAGTGAATCCAAGGTGGGTCAGGAAAAGTGAAACAAAAGTTAAACATACCATGATGAGTTTTGCATCTTGATAGGTTCAAAGGGAGACTGAAGAGAAGATCATGGAAGGAGTGATCTGGAAAGAGAGCAGGTAGTGGTTAAAGAGTATGATGCTGGAAATAGAGAATATGGAAGGGACATAGTTCAGATAATGACAAAATCTGTGGTATAATCATGGAAAGAGAACATAGGAAGTTAGGAGGATGTTAGGAAATAAGGGTATCAGAAAGATCATATTAACTTGGAAGGACATTGAAATCACCAAGAAGCAATCGTGGTATAAAAGAAAATGAATGAAGCAGAATCAAAAAACCTTCAAAAATTAAGAAGTGGCCTTAGTATGAGTTGATAACTATAGCTAGGAGGACTGGTGTGTAGAAGCACCTGATCATTTGAGATTCAAAACTGTTTCCATGGAGAAAGGACAGAAAATAGACAAGAAGGGACAGTAAGGTGGTAAGAGGACAGCTTTCCCACCTGCAATGCCAGTGTCTGAGAACACACAGAGGGTAACAGCTATTATCTGAAAGGGCTATGGGGGAAGTGGTATTCTCAAGAAAGAGTCAGGACGTAGAGCATAAGTTGTCTTTCATTATAATGAACCAGGAGTTCTAGAGGTCATATTTGAAGAGGTTTAGGAACTGGGTACAGATGGAAGATGTGATCAGAAAAGGATTCCATGGGGTGCCTGGGTGGCTCAGTCAGATCTGTGTTCAGCTCTTGATTTTGGCTCAGATCATGATCTCAGGGTTGTGAGATAGAGTCCTGAGTAGGTTCTGTCCTGAGCATGGAGCTGGCTTAGGATTCTCTCTGTCTCCCTTTCCTTCTGTCCCTTCCCCCTCATTCACATGAGCTCTCTTTAAAAAAAAAAAAAAAAAAAGACATGGGAACTTGGTCAGAGCAAGGAGAGGAAATCATTACTTACTAAAATCATAGGCTAGAGTAAAACACTTGATGTCCTTGTACTGTGTAGTTCCCCATGAGGAGAAAACTTGGAGGATATCATTGGATAAAACATATAGTAAGTTTTTACTTTCTCCTGAATTATCTATTTTTATTTTACTGAAAAGCTTGGGTTGGTAAGTGAAATAATACACATGACTATTGCCAAACTCTTTGAAAAATAAAGGTGTTATAGGAACGGAAATATTTGTTTTAAATTTTTTAGAATAAGAAGGAAGTAATGAGCAGATGGCTCGTCATGCATGCTTTCATTGGTTTTCAGGTTGGTTCCAAATGGTAAACTATTGCCTGGGCAAATATTTGGAATCAAAATGACTCTACTCCATTTGTTCAGAATATTTCAGTACTCTGTGTACTATGCAAGTCATGTTCACAATTATAAAAGGACATAAAACTTGCTAGGAAAAAATCCGTGATTTATTAGAGCACTGGGATGAAGGTTGAGAAGAAAGCAAGTGAAGGAACAGATATCCATCACCAAATGGCAAAGATGCTAACCGAGGAAGAAAAGACTTTAAGTACATTGTGGAATTTGAAGTTTAGGTGGCAGAGCTTTTATCTAGACATGGGCAAACTCTTTATGCTTCATTGTTGTAGAGAACAGGAGTATTTTTAAGTGAAAAGTGGATCTTGAATTATGGATTTTTTTCTAAATAAGGGAATATTGCTTAACTTTGATGGAACCAATACTCTTTGAGTAAATAATATTTTTTTAAATTTTAGTTAAACTTGAAATGACTGTATTTTGGAATAGTTCTTGAGAATAAAATAAGCTAAATGAGACATGACTGAAGAGCATCAGTCAAATTGGACCTAAAAAGAAAGAAAGAAAAAATATTGAAGCGTGCATAGCTAATTAGTAGTACAAACTAACTTTAGCAGGATGGGAAGTGGCTCTCTCAATGCTCTAGTTTATTACTTGAGATTAGCTCAAAGACAAAAGTTGTATATCAAGGCTAGAGTGTTTCACAGCCTGTGCAATTAGGCCTGAGTCTGAAATCCCACTGTACCACTTGCCTAAGTATCAGTTTCTGCTGTAAAGTGGAAATACTAAAATCTCCTTCATGATTTGCAGGGATAAAATGAGATACATGTACTGCTTAGCATAGGATCTGAAACACAGAAATAGGATTTTGCATATAGTCCTTCCCAGTAAATTTGCTATGCAGTGTATTACACTGATATCACCTGAACTATTCAATTTTTCTTTCAAAGATGTTTGGGGATAAATTTAATAAAAGAACCTATTTGCTTTGTTTTTTTCCCACTTAATGACTAAGCAAAACTCAAGACCTAGTGTCCCATAGGAAGCAGACTAGATGGACCTAGATATTAGTTTCCTTAAATAAAAAGAATATTTATTCCTTCTGGTTATGCTGTGGTAGCTGCCTCTGTCTCTAATCAATTGCTATGTTTTGGCTATGATTTTTTTTATATGTCATTATTAGAACTTGGGCAAGTATAAATTAGTCCATCCCATTGCAAGCCAGTGGTCATTCCTGAAATAGAAATCTGTTAATCCCTTCATGTTATGACATATCCCAGAGAAGCCTTGGGTAGTGGGATAGGAGAGGACGCTCCAAGGAAAATGAAAAACATCAATGGGGTTCTTGAAGTTCCCTGCTCAAATGTGTCCTGTTCAAGAAATCTTCAGTTGTCTAGTAAGAATTAATTGTTTTATATTCCCT
This sequence comes from Lutra lutra, assembly GCF_902655055.1. NCBI lineage: Eukaryota > Metazoa > Chordata > Mammalia > Carnivora > Mustelidae > Lutra > Lutra lutra. The sequence goes on from NC_062280.1 coordinate 93,714,087, forward strand.
CGAGTAATTTCTACTGCTTAATTTTGCAGTTATGTCTCCTTGTGTCCTGAATTTTATTTGTTCTCTTGTCAGTCTCCCTTAGCTGTTAGGAACCATTGTGAAAACTAGGCTGTCTGCTAGTCCACTTTCCTATAATACCTAGCATCCAGTCCTGTGCAGGTATCCAAACAAAGTCAGCCCCTGTCAATCATTCCTTCTCTGCAGTAACCCCAAGACTTGAGAGTCTTAGTGACTGTGATTGTAGCCATCAAAATGTTTAATTTGGGAAGTGGGGAGTTTTTTTGAGTAACTGTAATTAAATAAAACTCCATTTTGAGGTAAGAAAGATTGAAGATTGTAGAATCAGTTACCCTATAATGCAGAAGGGCCTTCCTGGTCCTGCTGCCTTCCATCTCCTTGGTGGAGGAATGGGATAGACAGGAAAAACTGGCTTCCAAGCCAAAGGCACACCTATTTACATCATTGTGATTATTTATTTCAATATTACTTTTGATTCTCCAACACTTCTCTCCCTTCTCAATAATATTTTCTCACTGTTCCATGCAAATCCTTTTATTTTTCAAATTACTGATGCAAAGAGGGTAGGAGTGGGGGATCTTGCATGAAAAGAAAAATCAATTGGCATATATGATTATCTTGAAGACCTGACATTGAATTTAGTTGTTACCCTGCTAAAAATTAAATAATGTCTTTTTAAGGCACAAAACTAGGACTGCTGAAAACTCTGATTTTAAATACCCATAGGTATCTGGGCCAGATTTAAACGTATCATTCTTAGTGGGAAATAATTGTATCTTACAGGTCCCTTCAATACTATTGTGCATAAGCCAGCAGATCTCTGTTCTTTTTGATTGGAAAATGTAAATCTTACTTAAGAATTGTTCCAAAAAGAGTCTTGAGCTGAGTCCTTGGATGCAAAATTGCAGCTCACTGCAGATTCTGATAGTTGAGTTACAACTCACTGAAAATCAGGGGTTTAAAATGGAAGCACTGACAAACCTTCAAGCCAGGGCAGCACAAATGGCGCCTCGATAATTTATAGTCTACAGGCAGCTCTTGGGTTTATTATCACAATGACAAATGCACTGTCATTGTTAATAGGATATTTCCCAGCAAGGACTTCTTGTTATGCAAGCCAGGTTCGGTATGTCATGCAGCATGATAGCAATAAAGTCTACAAGAATTTGTAATGAACTTCAATTACTAATAGATTATGGTTAATGGGAAATATGTGCAGTAAAGATATGGGTTTTTATATGCGCCTTCTGGTATTCTACAAGGCAATGATTTATGCTACAATTTATGTTAACATTTTCTGCTATGAAAAGGCCCAATTTGGTAGAAAGCCACTTCATCCATAACAAATATTCAAGATAATTTTGCACATATTATAAATGAAAGTATAAAATTAGATATTAATCTGTTTAATTTTAGCATTTTTATTTTTATTGGAAATGGAGACTTTTTTCTTTCCTGGGTAGTACTGTTGGTTAAAAATTCTTGATATAAAATGAAAGCATGAGATATATTGATGTCTTTCAGTAAAATGTAACATTTTTATGTTAATTTCTTTGTTTAACTTCCTGCTGTAATTAAGGACCCAGTTAAGATGTGATATATGCTGGTGTCTTGCTTATGTAAGTATTTTTAAATTAAGAAAACCCACAAGTATTCATGTTACATTAACATGAATTTATAATCCACATTATGATTTCTCTCACTATGGAGATTGACAGCTGTGATAATAAATGTGGAAGTACATTTATAAATGATTTATGTGTGTGTGTGTGGCATAAACACACAGACATATATACAATCTACATACATATATATATTGACAAAAGCAGACAAAACTGAAAAATGCGAACCATAGCTTAGCCACGTATAGACCCCCAAAATGCAATAAAACTAAACTATAAAAAATGAAAGAGTTCACCAAAAGATTTTGAGTTAAGTGATAATGAATCTAAAATTATGAACATAGAGCAGGAACATTCTTGGGAACCCACTAAAAACATTTTACATCTATGTGTGTGTGAGTGTGTGTGTGTATGTGTGTGTGTGTGTAAAAGCTAAGATGACCTTTTTTTTAAATTTCTTTTCAGTGTAACAGAATTCATTGTTTATGCACCACACCCAGTGCTCCATGAAATTCGTGCCCTCCATAATACCCAACACCTGGCCCCCCCAACCTCTCACCCCCCGCCCCTTCAAAACCCTCAGATTGTTTTTCAGAGTCCATAGTCTCTCATAAAAGATGAATTTTTAAAAAGCTCGATCCTTAAACTGAGAATACGTATTTTTAATGTTCTTCGTTTTCTTTTAATCCCTGAAATCATTATTTCCATAGGTCCTATATGATATCTTACAAATGGCAGGTACCACATGTAATGAATACATTTGTACTCACTACTGTCCTTACTTAAATAAATTTTGAACTGTGGTTTTCCCCTCTGACCCACTTCCGTGCTAAGAATGATGAGCGGCCTTAGTGTCCAAGAGTTAAGCTCTAGGACTCTGGAGAAGAGATCCAGCTCTGCCACTTCTTAGCTTAGACTGTATGAAAGTCCGTCTAAACTGATCAAACCTCAGGGTTTTCATCTGAAAAATTAGGTTAGTAAAGAATGCCTTTTTATTTTGAAATTTTTATGAAATAATATAAAAAAATTGCATAGTGCCTGACATGTAATGAGTGCATAATTCATTTTAGAAATTATTTTTGTGTCAATTAGAGAAACACTGGTCTAGATATGTCAGTGAATGATTAAGATACTATAATTATTGCTACCATTATTATTAATATTCCTTACAAACTTCCATATCTTGTAGGTTTTGAGGACCTAGTGAGTCAGAGAATCACCCGGTTGGTTCACAAAAGGACAGATTTCTGGGCCACACACACAGATCTAGAGAAGGACCAGAAATTTGCATATCTAACAATCGTCCCAAGTCATTCTTTTGCCCACTGAAATTTTAAAAGCAGAGCATTGGTACAATTTACAGAATTTGTAGATGCTCATGTCTCTGTAACTTGTTGAAACAGAATTAAAATACCATGATGACTGACTAGATCATCTAGTAGGTGAGATTTGACATCATGCTGATTAAACATCTAGAATTCAAGTGATTGATAAAATATGTATACTTCTCATCTTGATATTTTGGGCCTATTTGGGGGGAAATGCTTTTTCTTCAAAAACACCCATCTACTCTCCTAGACCCAATATAACTTGTGTTATATTCTTCAAAGTTTTTTTCTTAATTTTCTCAATTTCTTCTTGGTCTGCTTTATGAATTAGAAAAAAGATAGGGAAAACTTGGATTAGATTAACCTGTTTGTGTTAGGGTATTATTTTACTCCAAATAAGTTAGTATCATATACATAGAATGTTGTTTCTCTCTCATGTAACAGTCTAAGGGTCGGCACTACATACACCCCTGTTGCGGTAACTCTGTTCCATCAAGACAGCTCTTTCTACATATTGCTCTGAAATTCCCTATGGAATTGCTGCTTTTTTTGCACACTCTGAGATCGCACACTACCACATCCACATTCTAATCATCCAGAAGGAGAAAAAGTGGAAGAGGAGAACATAACTCTTGCTTTGTCAGCATAACCCACAAACTGTGTTGCTTCTTCTCATATCCCATTGGCTAGAACTTAGTCATATGATTATATGCAGCTCAAAGGGCATATGGGAAATGCAGTCTTCATCTGGGGAGCCATGTACTTCATTAAGAATTAAACATTATGTTACCAGAGAAGAAGGGTAGTATTGCTATTGGGAAATAGTCTGCACATTACCTTACAATTCTCCAACCAACTGGAGTTACGTAGACCTTACTGTTTGCCATTACCAAAAGTCTCTTTTGTTATGGATACTCAATAACTAATAATATGTTTACACAAGACCAGGATACTAGATCAATTCACTGGAATTTTCCTCCCCTTCCCAACTGGGCAGGCCAAAGTTATATAGGAGTAATATAGTAGTACATTATAGGATCAAAGTTGACTAAGTCAAGCAAGTGCTATCTTTGTAACAGAGACACCAAGTGAGATCAGTCCCTGGGAAAAAGAATGAAAATTCAGCAGCTAGGAGGTAATTCCTATAATGAAGCTTGTAGGGCTAGGAGAGAAAGGAAGACTGAATCAACAAGGTTTAATATTAAGGGCAGCCAAGATGTGGTGGTTAAGAACATGGTCCCTGGGGCTCATCTGTGTGGATTGGAATTCTGGTTCCACAGGCTGTGAGAATATGGGAGAAGTGATACAAGCAACTCACACCTCAGCTTCCTTCTTTATGAAACTGGGATAAAAATAGTTACTAATTCATAAACTTGCTGGGAGGATTAGATTAAATAATGTAACACAGTGTGTAACTCCTCAATAAATATTAACTATTATTAACATGGAGTCCTTAAAATTCTTTAAGGTCCGTTTTATTTAGCAAAGACTCTTTCTCCGTGATCAACACTTTTTCAAGCTGGAAATCCATAAATTAGACAGACCAAAGAAAACACAGGGAGCAATATTTACTCCGCCATTCCTAGGACACACAGATGGGAAACCCATGGGTTGTCAACCTTGCCCAAACAAATCTGTCCCATGAGGTTTCTTCTGAAGCAGTAAGCTCTGGCTCATTTCCTTGTCTCACTTTCTGTTTTTTTTTTTTTGTTTGTTTGTTGTTTTTTTTTTTTTTTTAATGAGAAAGAAGTCCAAACTCTTTTCCCAATCAGACCTGGAGAAATTTTTTAAAAAACTAATAAAAATAGTAATAAGTAAACCACAAAAACTGTAAAACACCTCCCATTAAAAGTCATTGTGAAGTAGATTAAACCTGTTGGAAAGCATGCAGAATGGTAGCAATATCTTGATAAATAAGCCAAGGCTGCAATGTGTTTGTGCTGATAATAAGTAGCATAGAACTGTCTCTTCTACAAAATCCTGGGATTTATGTCCATTCTGCCTGCATCGGAAACTAGAGAATTAACTCATGACATCCATCTATCAACACAGGTAGAAAGAGGAATCGCAGTACAGAAATGAAATTAGCATGAAATTAGTTAGCTGTAGGACATAAATAGGGGTACTGACATTTTCCTGCATCTTCTGTATCAAATGTCTTTGGAGAACTCACCAAGCTTGGACTGTAGTTGATGGCCCCTGTGATTTATTTCAACATTTTCTAACCTAGGCAGGTTGTTTGCAAAGTCCTTCAAGTATCATTAAGACAAATCAGGAAACAGATAATTCTTGAAGAGAAGAATATGATCATGGGAAGACACTGCTTATATAGAATATCCACAATGTGTCATTGCAGCCTCCAGACAATGCATCACTGTATTTATTAAACCATTGCTACAGAGATTATGGCAATCTGACATGGAGCCCTAATGAATTTTTGGCACATTTAGAAATTGTGACTGTTGTTGCCCAGGGAGCCTCTTAAATCAACTCCCACCCCTTTACTGCAGTTGCCTTTTCACAGTGTATATCATGTTGAGAAATGGATTACACAACCGTAGCTTTAACTACCCTGCATTAGTAGATGGCATACTATGGATGTGTATTACACAATGTATGAATCATAGGGGAGCTAGGATATGGATGACAGATAATTTAAACATGAAATCGTGATGCCTGGGACCTGGTAGGAATAGAGGTAGAAAAATAAAGGCAAAAGTCAAGGCAAATGGTTGGGAGAACCCAGGTATTTGGACTTGGTTAATACAAACTTACTCATGAAGCATAGTGTTTAGAAATCTAGAGTATTATTTTACCATTTTTTATACTACTCTTTGGCCCTCTGATGCTGCTTCCTCCCTTCCGTAATAAGATCAATCCCCGGGGCACCTGGGTGGCTCAGTTGGTTAAGCAACTGCCTTCAGCTCAGGTCATGATCCTGGAGTCCCAGGATCAGGTCCCACATCAGGCCCTCTGCTCATCAGGGAGCCTGCTTCTCCCTCTGCCCCTCACCCCTTTCATGCTCTCTCTCTCTCTCAAATAAATAAAATCTTAAAAAAAAAAAAATAAGCTCAATCCCCTTCTGTTTGCAAATGGACCTTTGAGAACAAAGGGAATCCTATGAATTCTTACTTTTTAAGACAAGCTACATCTAAGATAAAAGAGCATATTAACTTGATTTGCACACTGTACAGACACATAATGTGGAGTCAGAAGGTATAGAGTCTAGCTTATACTCTGTTACAAACTTGCTTTGAGAACTGGGCTAAATCATTTAACTTATTAGTATCTCAGCATCCTTGCCTTCAAAAGGGATAATATCATCAGTCTTTCAAATTAAGTAATAATCAAATGAGATGTTATATGCTGTTCTATCTAGGACATCTGGGTGGCAAGAAGATACCCATGAGAACACAGCAAGGAAAGGGGAATTTGTTTCCAGGATAGACCTAGACAGGGATTGAAAATGGCAAGGAGCATTACTTGAGATAGCCAAAGCTCATCTCCCATTCAAATGCCATGTAGTTCTATTCTCCTGGCATTTCTCATTCCTGTATGTGTCTCATTTCCTGTCTTTCAAACTAACATCCGAATGAGGGCCTCCCCCATGTGGCCCACAGTGACTACTCTAGATTGACTCTATCTTAAGACCTTTCATTGCAGCTGCTACAGAGAGCTTAGCCTCCTGCAATTCCTTCAAATATGTTAAGCTTGTTCCCACAACAGGTTCTCTGTACTTGCATGTCCTTCCTGAAATCTCTTCCAGCTCTTTGCATGGCTTCCCTTGCACTTCATGTAAACCTCTGTTCAAATCTCACCCCTTTAAAGAGGACTTTCCTGACCATTCTAACTAATATTATACAATCTGGTACTCTTTTCTCCTTATCTACTTTTATTTTCTTAATAGTGCCTATCACTATCTGACATAAATCTATTTTTCTGTCTGCCCTCCCACTAGAAATCAGGCCAGTGGCATTGGGAACTTTCTTTTCTTTACTGCAGTATTGTTCTTGCTTAGAACAATGCCTCACACAATAAATATTGGTTGCATGTATAGTTCATGAATTAGTGATAGTACAAATGCCAAATCTCCCCAGATTCATAATTTCAAAAGTTTTTAAAGATTTTATTTATTTATTGGAGATAGAGCAAGAGAGAGACCACAAGTAGGGGGGAAGGGCAGAGGGAGAGGGAGAAGTAGGCTGCCCACTGAGCAGGGATCCCAACCCAGAGCTCCATCCCAGGGCCCTAAGCAGTTAAGGCAGACGCTTAACTGACTGAGCTGCCCAGGTGCCCCTATAGTTTCAATTATTTTAAGAAAAGAATTAAAAGGATGTATCTCATATTTCTCAAGAGAAACCACTCCAATCAATTTCTGGCCAACCAGTGAGTTGCCTCCTTGTGTTAGTTGCCCACCCCTTGGTCTATTCAGACAGGGTTGAGATGGGGCCACTTCAGACAGTACAGAGCACAAGCAGTTACAGCATGGGACAGGCAGATAACCCAAGGTAGGACTAGAGTGGCCCAACCTTGATGGCACCTTGGACTTCATGAAGCACCAGCTTGGCTCCAATAGACAAAGAGGGCCCATCAACCTTTGGCTAGAAATGTCAAAGTTATGAATTATTAGATTGACTTCTCTAGGTACTAGCTCTCTGACTTCAGTCATAATTTTGATTTTAACTTTTTATCTGTTCTGCATTTTATATTAAATTTTTATGAGCAATTAATAATAATCATTGCTAATATTTTTGAAATTCCCTGACTCTGCCATTTTGTGAATATATTTATGTAGCTTAAGTCCTGGAAACCTTAGGACCATCCTCTGAGGTAGATAGGATAATTATATTTATTTTGAAGGTGAAGAAGTGTGAGAATCGAGATAAAATCAGTTACCTGAGATCGCTTAGTATCTAACATAACTGGGGTTTGAATCCAGAAGTCTGGTTCTGCTTTATCTAGCAAAACTTTATTTTATATATTCATTTCCATGTGGGGTTTAGCAAGAAGTCCTTATATTCTTAGAAATAACATTCTGATGGAATAAACACATGTACCCCTTAAAAAGACAAAATATTCTGCATAAGCTAGTCTTATTAAGCAAACATTTAAAATACATTAAATATACATTAAAGTATGTATGATTTCACAGACTTAAGATCTAGTATTCTTTGTGATCTTTGAATCTGTTTTTATGGAGATATGGAAATATACCAGAAGTCGTTACTTTTTTGTTTTGTTTTTTTGCCCAGATTGGCAGAATTTTTTATTAAGAAAATTGCCAATTTTTATAATAAGCAAATATCAGGGCCCTGTAACACTGTGCTCCACTTAATGTCTTCTATGGATTTTAGCCGTACTCCCTAAAAACAAAATTAGAAAAGTGTCAGAAATACTTTAAATAAGTTAAGGTTTATACAAATACTAAGGGCAACCAACAATTTTACTGGAGTCTTGAGCTATGATTGCAGTAAAACTACAAACACACAGGTAAAAAAAAGAAAAAATATATATATAAACACATAGATACAAGATGAATGCTTGAGAAAAAAAGAATTCTCTGAACACCCATTACTTAGGATCCATATGCATGGCACCATTAAACACTGGGAAATGTATAATTTTGTATAAAACAACATTCCAAATTCATGTTACAGGCTTTTTTTCTGAATCAAAAGAACGAACTTGAAAAATCAGTAGTTTCATTCCTTGTACCTATGCAACTTTCCACTACTACTTAGTAGGTACTAATGGGGATCTTATTTTTGTAAAGGTTCAAGTGTTCCATTACATTAACAAACTGAATCAGTGAGAATTTATTTATTTATTCGTTTGTTTGTTTGTTTGTTTGTTCTTAGTAAGGGATATTTATAGGGATGAGAAAGGCCATTTTTACAAATATCCATCTATGGAGTGCTATTCTTTTCTATCTGTAAGTAGCATGTTAATTCTATTCTTGTTTTGTTTTGCACGTGTGCCTTTCAGAGAAGGCCATAATTTGCTCTATAGAGTCTTGATTTCTATCCTTTTGGGGAAGTTGTTCAAGGTCGTCATGGCCCATATCCATCAATTATGCCTGCCTCACAGATTTCCTTTGTCATATGTCCTTTGTACATATCAGTATGATTAATAGTTCAGGGTTCATATTCAGGAATCTGATTGGATAACTGTCGTTTCATTTGTTGTCACTGATAATTCAGAAAACACTGATGAAGTTGTCTAGGAAAAGAGGGCAATGCAAGCCAGTTTTACCCAAAATGAACAATAAAGCTTGGTCTTTTGTTAGCAAAAATAGGCTGTGCTCTCCAGTATACTTCCTGGATCTCATCTAGGAGATTAGGGAGAGGTATTAACTCTATAGGTATTTCCTGTAACATCAAGTAGTAGTTCTACAGTATGAAAGAGTGAATACCACACTATGTTGAAGGCTTTATAACTTTATAACTGGGAAAATGAGGATTCATGAGCTTTTCAGTAAATCTAACTTTTATTCTGTGCCTAAGAGAAAGTAGTAATTATTCACTTACTTTAAATATAGCTTTATTAGTTATAAATTATTGGACTTATTTAAAGAGATGTACTGTTTTTATAAGAATGATAGATGTTTGTCATTAAAAATAAAATAAAGCACATTCAATAAGCTTTCAAAAATCCTCTGAAATCCTGTCCAAGGATAACTCTTAGTCTTAAGGGAGATTTTAGAGGAACATAAGAGACTCTAGAGTTTTGAAATATATTCAGGGTTTTCTGGAAATTTGGTAAATGATACAAAGTGCATTTTAAGTAGTGGAGATTTCCGCCCCCCACCCCCCAAGAAAATTGTGTTGGTATAGCTACCTATCTTTTTGAGGGCAAATATTTTATTCTCATTTTAACTCCTTCCACTTATTTAAATTTTTATTAAGTTTCTAAATTTTAATTCCAATATAGTTAACATACAGTGTTACATTAGGTTCAGGTGTACAGTATAGTAATTCATCAAATCTATACATTACTCAGTGTTCATGATGATAAGTGTACTCTTAATCCCCATCACCTATTTCACCCATCCCCTAACCCACCTCCCTTCTGGTAACCATCAGTTTGTTCTCTATAGTTAAGAGTCTGATTCCTTTGTTTGTCTCTCTCTCTTTTTTTCCTTTGTTCTTTTGTTTTGTTTCTTAAATTCCACATATGAGTGAAATCATATAGTGTTTGTCATTCTCTGACTGACTTATTTCACTTAGCATAATAGTGCTCTTCTTTATCCATTCATCAATTGATGGACATTTGTGATGCTTCCATATCTTGACTATTGTAAATAATGCTGCAGTAAACACAGAGGTGCATGTATCTCTTTGAATTAGTGTTTTTGTATTTTGCGGGTAAATGCCCTGTAGTGCAATTACTGGATTGTAAGGTAGTTCTGTTTTTAACTTTTTGAGGGAACTCCATAATGTCTTCTTTAGTGGATACACCAGTTTGCATTCCCACCAACAGTGCACTACAGTTCCTTTTCATCTACATGCTTGCCAACACTTGTTTTTTTTAGCCATTCTGACAGGTGTGAGAAATATCTCTTTATAGTTTTGACTTTTATTTCCCTCATGATGAGTGATGTTGAGCATCTTTTCATGTGTCTGTTGACCACCTGTATGTCTTCTTTGGAGAAATATATATTCATGTCATCTCATTTTTTAAGTGAATTGCTGTTATTTTTTTTCTGGTGTAGAGTTATATAAGTTCTTTATTTATATTAGATACTAATGCTTTATCAGATATCTGCATCATATATGCAAATATATTTTCTTATTCATTAGGATATCTTTTAATCTTGTTGGTTGTTTCCAATCAGTTTTGCTGTTAAGAAGCTTTTTATTTTGGGGCACCTGCGTGGCTCAGTCGTTAAGCATCTGCCCTGAGCTCAGGTCATGACCCAAGATCCTGGGCTTGAGCCCCGCATCAGGCTCTCTGCTCAGTGGGAAGCATGCTTCTCCCTCTCCCACTTCCCCTGCCTGTGTTCCCTCTCTCACTGTGTCTCTCTCTGTCAAATAAATAAAAAAAAAATCTAAAAAAAATATAAAGAAGCTTTTTATTTTAATGTAGTCTCAATAGTTAGCTTTTACTTTCATTTTCCTTGCCTCAGGAGACAGATCTAGAAAAAATGTTGCTACAGCTGATGTTGGAGAAATTACTGCCTGTGCTCTGTTTTAGGATATTTATAGTTTCAGGTCTCACGTTTAGGTTCTTAATCCATTTTGAGTTTATTTTTGTATACAGTGTAAGAAAGTGGTCCAGTTTCATTTTTTTGTATGTTGCTGTCCAGTTTTCCCAGCACCATTTCTTGAACAAACTGTTTTTTTCCCATTGCACATTCCTGCCTCCTTTGTTGAAGATTAATTGACCATATACTTATGGGTTGATATCTGGGTTTTCTATTCTGTTTCATTGATCTACATGTCTGTTTTGTGCCAGTACCATACTGTTTTGATCACCATGCTTTGTAATATAACTCGAGGTCCAGAATTGTGATGCTTCCAGTTTGGTTTTTCTCTTTCGAGATTCCTTTGGCTATTTGGGGTCTTGTCTGGTTCCATACAAGTTTTAGAGTTGTTTGTTCTGGTTGTTAGAAAAATGCTGTTGGTATTTTAACAGGGATTGCATTAAATATGTAGATTGCTTTGAGTACTATGGACAGTTAGGCATTTGTTCTTCCAGTTCATGGACATGGAATGTCTTTCCATTTCTTTGTGTTATCTTCAATTTCTTCCATCAAATGTTCTACAATTTTCAGAGTACAAGTTTTTTACCTCTTTGGTTAGGTATACTCCTAGGTATTTTATTGGTTTTGGTGTAATTGTAAATAGAATTAATTTCTCTTTCTGCTGCTTAATTACCACTTATAGAAATGCAATGGATTTTTGTACATTGATTTTGTATCCAGCAACTTTACTGAGTTCATTTATCAGTTCTAGTAGTTTTTTGGTGGAATCTTATACATATATATATATATATATATATTTCATATTCATGTTATCTGCAGCATTCCCTTTTAACATTGCTTGCTTGTAGGACTGGTTTGGTGGTCATGAAGTCCTTTAGTTTTTGTCTGATAAATTTTTTATCCCTCGTTCTATTCTGAATGCTAGCATTTCTGGATAGAATATACTTGGCTGCACATTTTTCCCGTTCAGCACTTTGCATATATGCCACTCCCTTCTGGCCTGCAAAGTTTCTGCTAAAGAAAATCTGCTGATGGTCTTATGAGTTTCCTTTGTAAGTATCCTTCTTTCCTCTAGCTGCTTTAATTTTTTTTAATCATTTCTTTTGCCATTTTAATTACTATGTTTCTTTGTGTGGGTCTTCTTGGTTTGATTTTATTGCAGGATCTCTGTACCTCCTAGATCTGGGTTTGTTTCCTTCCCCAGATTCAGGAAATTTCAGCAATTACTCCCTCAAATAAATTTTCTGCACCCTTTTCTTTCTTCTTAGTGATCCCTATAATGCAAATGTTGTTATGCTTGATGGAGTCACTGAGTTCCCTAAGTCTATTCTCATTTTGCATGTTTATTTTACTTTACCTCCTCAATTTGATTGCTTTCCATTATTGTCTTCCATATTGAGAATTTGTTCTTCTCATTCCTCTAGCCTACTATTTATTCCATCTAGTGTATTTTAAATTTCATTTATTGTGTTCTTCATCTGTGATTGGTACTTTTTTTATCTCTTTGTTAAGGATCTCACCAATGCCCCCAATCATTTCCCAAGCACAGTGACTACCTTTATGATCATTACTTTAAATTCTCTATCAGGCATATTACTTACATTCATTTCACATAGGTCTCTTGCTGTGGTTTTGTCCTGTTCTTTCATTGGGAATACATTCCTCTGTCTCCTCATTTTGTCTAATTCTCTATGTCTGTTTCTGTGTGTTAGGAAACTCAGCTGTCTCCTACTCTTGAAAGTAGTGGGTAAGGCACACACTTTTAATGAGATGGTGCTGGTCCTCTTCCATAGGGTACATGCAATTGCTGTGAAGACCTGGCCTGGCCAGTGCTGCTCTGCAAAGCCCACATAGGCAGGGAGTGCAGTTTTAATAAGGAGTGTATGGAGGTGAACTGTTGCTTGGAACAAGGCCCCACAAAACACCCGGGAGACTCAGTGTTGGCAAGCATTATGCCAGTCTTCTAGGGGAGGGGACTGTAGTGCAGGCAAGTGCCTGGGGAGGGGCAGATCTGCTGATGTGGGGGGGCTTAGTGTAAGCAAGTTAGATAAGGAGTGTAGACTTTGCCAGTTTCTGAAGGTGGTGAAGCATTTATGCTGAGGGGTGGGAGATGGAAATGGCAGCTCCTTTGTTTCTGGAGGAGTCTCTCAGGGAAATCTGTTTCTCTGGGACATGCTCTGAGATTAGTAAATAATTCTCCCTCCCATATGCCCTAGTCATTTTTCAAACTGCTGCTTCTATGCTGTATCTACATAAGCAATTTGTTGTGCTCTCTCTTTAAGGGCAGGGACAGAGTTTCCTGCAGCACACTGGGCTCTCCCAGAGCAAAGCCTACTAGTTTTTAAAAGTCATGCTTGCTGTAAGAACTCAAGAAATTCAGTCCCTCTTGCTTTCAAAGTCAAATGTTATGGGGATTCTTCCTCTCCATGCAGGCTCCCTGGTGTGACAGTGTATTTCTCACCCTTCTCCATGCCCCTGCTCCCTCCCAACTGCAGACAACCAGGGCCTTTTTAGCTCCCCACCTCATCTTCACCTTTCCTATCCTCTTCCATATGGCCTCTTCTCTACCTTTAGTTGTGGAGTTTCTTCTGCCTGTCTTTGGGTGGTTTTCTGTTATTTATGCTGACTTGAGTGTTACCATGGGACTAGGTGAGCTTAGGGTCCTCTATTTTGCCATCTTCCCAGAATCCTACACTTATGTAAATTTCAAACATATGAAGATTTATTTTTTTAAAGTGAAACTATATTTTTATAATAAAATATGTAAAGATTCTAAAACTTTAAGAAGGCCTTTAAAAATGTGTCAGAAACCCAGAAGGGAAAAAAAAAACAAACCTGTAGATTTGACTGAAAAAAACTTCACTGTATCAAAAGCAAACCAAATACTATAAAATCAAAGATAAAAGATAAACGATAAAGAGAAAACAAAGTGGAAGGAAATGGGACATGTGACAAATAATTTTGTAATATCCTAAGGTGCTTACTTTTAGTAATCAATAAAAACAAGTTAGAAACTACTAGAGGAATATGCACAAATAATTCTTCACAGAAGGAGGAAAAAATAAACATATACTTTTTTCATATATATCAATATGTATATACTTTTGTAGTATTTAAAGAATCCATAGCATATGTTTTATTAATATTTTAGGAAATTCCAGTACAATCAACAAACAGAAAGGATTTTCTTGTCAATAAGCTAGTGAAACTTAGTTGTCTCATTTTTATAGCCTAGGTGGTATTTAGCGTGATGTGGCCTCTTGATATGGAGAAGGAATAAGGAGTGATAAGAATAACAGTATCCTATATGATATGCATGGAAATCTGAGAATGTCGGAATTTTCTATATTTTATATATGAGATATTCAAAATATAATTTTTTTAAAAGATTTTATTTATTTATTTGACAGACAGAGATCACAAGCAGGCAGAGAGAGAGGAGGAAGCAAGCTCACCGCTGAGCAGAGAGCCCGATGTGGGGCTTGATCCCAGAACTCTGGGATCATGACCTGAGTTGAAGGCAGAGGCTTTAACCCACTGAGCCACCCAGGTGCCCCCAAAATATAATTTTTTAAATACATTTTCATGATTAATATTTATGCCTCAACCACTATGAAACTCAGACTATTATTAAAAAGAACTTTTCCCTCCTTCTTTACACTGAACTCAGACTCTTGCAGATCTTTCATAATTTCTGCTTTGAGATCAGGTGGTGCTGTTGTATTAAAGTTGCAGGTTTCTGTCAAAAAATCACAAAGCAGTTCTCCATTTTCATTGCCATCAATAAAACAATCAGATATATCCATGGTGGACAGAAGGTCATAACACTCATACTTAATCCCCAGTTTATCCAGCATCTGAGTGAGGTCAGACGATGTGACATACTGACAGAGGTCATCCTGAGGTAAGCGGGATCCATATTTTTTCCACAGCTTGTTCCAGCCACTGATTCCTGTGTGATAAAACAAAGCTCATGCTTTTACTTATTCTTCTTTTCATTTCCCTTCTCTGTCAGGAAGTATACTACATGCTTAGAATAAAGTAGCCAATAAATAAATATTCTTGCCTTTGGGTAGCTTAATTTAAGAGGTACACAGAAGGGGGAAAGAAAGCTAAATATACAAGTAAATAAATCACATATCAGATGGTGCTAAGTACTAATGAAAAACAAATCAGAACAAGGGATAAGGAGGGTCAAAGAGTTGGATGGGTTGCTGTTAATATACGGTGGTCACAGAAACTCTTGATAATAATGTGACATTTGAGCAGAGATATGTGAACAAGCCATGTAGATATGATAGGGAAGATTACCTTGGGTAGATAAAAGAGCAACTACAAAGGACCTGAGGGGAGAGCATGCTTGTCATGTTAAGAACTGGCCAGGACACCAGTGAGATCTGAAATCAGTGAGCAAAGGGGAAAGTAGAAGATAGGGTTGGATGAGTGGTGGAGGGAGTGGGTAGGGTACCATATCACATGGAGTGAGATGGGAAGTCACTGTAGTGTTATCTGAAAGAATTTTCTGGGACATATTCTGTATCTGCATTGTCTAATATGGTAGCCACTAACCATCTGTGGCTAAGGAACATTTGAACTGTGGCTAGTATGACCAAGGAAATGAATTTTAAGTTTTACTTCACTGCAATTCATTTACATATCAATTTCAGTAGTCAAATGTGGCTTTTATATTGAGCAATACAACATTAGAGTGACTTAACCTGATTTATATTTTAATAAGGTTAATTGGTCACACAGATGAGAATAGACTGTAGGGCCATAAGGGTGGAAACAGGGAGAACAGTAAGGAGGTTATGACAATAATCTGGGTGACAGATGATGGTAAATTGGAGTAGCTAGCTTTTGGAAGTGATGAGAAGTGGTTGGATTTCTTTTATATTATGCTCATAGATACAGTGAGATTTGCCAACAATTTGGATTTTGGATATGAGTGAAAACAGATAATTAAGTGAATTATCAATGATTTTGGCCCAAGCACCTGAAAAGAGAGAATTGCCATTGTGGGAAATGGGAAGAATGAGGGAGGAACAGTTTTAAATGTATCATCAGGTGTCAAGTTTTGTCCCCAGCTTTAGAAGATGTTTTAGCAATGTCTAGTGTGTTTAATGGATAAACTGGCCCAGTGTAGAAGCTAAGAGATGCAGCCTCTGAGGGAGAGAGACACAAGTTGGAATGTACTTCTGACACTTCATGAATAAGATGAGATTTGTTTTTCAGTCTCTGAGAACCTCAGTTTTCTGATCCATAAAATGGAGATAATCGTACATACCTCAAATGCAACTGCAAGTACTAAATGAGATAATTTAACTGAATTGTTGTACAATGCTAAGTGCATAGCAGATGGGTAATAAGTACTCACAAAATAAGTGAACATTATATGGAGTTGGTTTGATAATGTATTTTCACTGGTTGTAATCTTGAGACTATGAAAAAGCAAACTTGCTGTTTGGAAATCTATAATACTAATACCTCAACAGAAATAAGCATCTATTTGTGGACCCTCTAATACCTGCATATAATAATGGGATGTCACATACCCAATTAATATTTATCAATTGATACAATGTAATAGAGGGCCACTAAAGCCAACTGCCCAAGTATGAAGCCTGGCTTTTCCTCTGACTAGCTTTATGAAGCTTCCCCTCAGTTTTATCACCTGCAAAACAGGAATAAATACAGAATTTATAGCATAGAATTGGGGTAAGAAAAAGTAAAGGAACTAAGAACCATGACTGGCAAACAAAGTGAACAAACATTGTTCAAGTATTAGGAAATTAAGTTGGACTTGGCAAAGCAATGTTAGAGAGAACCTGTATTCCAGGATTAATAGTGAAGATTTCAAAGGTTTGAGGTTTTTGGGTTTCCAAACCTCTTTTACGGTCTAATGAAGTAATTGACTCTCCAGCATAATACACAAACAATAAATACCCATATAGTTATGCATATAATTATTGGATGTTCAAAGAGCCCTGGCCCTCATCCATAGATTGGGCTAAAGTCTCCTGATTGAACTCAACAAAAGGGACTAACCGAGGAGAAAAAGGTAAAATTTAAATAGCTTAGATAACTGACATTCAACTAATATTTCAGAAGAGGGAGTAATAACCGCAGGGTACGCTCCAGAGGGTAAAATTGGAATGAAGCAGAAAAAAACAAAACCTCAGTCTAATGGGAAAAAAAAAATAGGGTCATGAGTCTATATTAAAAA
Organism: Lutra lutra; assembly: GCF_902655055.1. NCBI lineage: Eukaryota > Metazoa > Chordata > Mammalia > Carnivora > Mustelidae > Lutra > Lutra lutra. The sequence goes on from NC_062280.1 coordinate 93,731,484, forward strand.
ATCTTTTATTACACAGACAGTGATTATCGGCCCAAATAAGAATATGCCTACAAATAAGACTTTATGAGAAAATAAATATTTCAATGGTTGAAAAGAGGCTCTATTATCATTATTATTTTTATTTTTAACCTGACAGAGGAAAAAAAAAAAATAACCAAACACTGATTGCAGAAATTTTACTGGTGTCAGTGTTGTGTGACTTGGTGCCATTTCTGAGCTGAGCAATTATACACTTTCTAACTGATGCATTATCATAATGGCTCTCGGTGGGCACAACATATGGTGTTACTTTTGTTTCCAACATGATATAAACCAGATTTTTTTCTCATTGTATTAAAAATAACACACCATGATTTGCCTCCTTCCTTAGTCAGGTAAGGAGAGGGATGCACAAAAAAGTGGTGTCACCTTCTGGCAAAACCCCCCTAACCAGAGAGGTTACATTTTTTTTTTTAATTTTTTTATTTTTTTCAGCATAACAGTATTCATTATTTTTGCACCACACCCAGTGCTCCATGCAATCCGTGCCCTCTACAATACCCACCACCTGGTGCCCCCAACCTCCCACCCCCCACCCCTTCAAAATTCTCAGATCGTTTTTCAGAGTCCATAGTCTCTCATGGTTCACCTCCCCTTCCAATTTCCCTCAACTCCCTTCTCCTCTCCATCTCCCCTTGTCCTCCATGCTATTTGTTATGCTCCACAAATAAGTGAAACCATATGATAATTGACTCCAGAGAGGTTACATTTTAACTAGCAACTCTCAAAACTAATGCCTGGCTACTACATTTGGGGAAAGACATGCTACTACTGATATTATTTTAGTGTGAGACACTCATTTAAAAAATCCACCTCTTTTGTCCTTATTTCTCTTTTTTTTCATCCCCAAATCAAATCTTTTATCTTTATATAATCAAGAACTTCTCATTGTTATAATTAAATGAATATTTACTGAGCTGGGCTAGTTCTGTAACTGATACTTACAAACACAGAGAAAAGCCTCTCTTCCCTCAAGCAACATGTATTCTAACAGTAAATGCTGTCATTTAATTCTGATTTCAATTTCTTTTTCTTTTCCTAATGAGTTTCATTTGCCTACCCTTCATAGCTTTTCTCTATTTCAGCGTGGTTTTTGAGCATGTGTGTGTGTCTCTGTGAATGTTAATCTTCTTTATTAAGTCTTTTACTCCTGTTTATTAAATCTTTCTTCAAATCTCCAGAACTTTCTATGTTCTCTGATTCCATGTCCATCATGTAGTACGTTTTAGCCAAAATACGCTCTCTCTTTTTTTTTTATAAGATTTTATTTATTTATTTGAGAGAGAGACAGTGAGAGAGAGCATGAGCGAGGAGAAGGGCAGACAGAGAAGCAGACTCCCCATGGAGCCGGGAGCCCTATGCAGGACTCGATCCCGGGATTCTGGGATCATGACCCGAGCCGAAGGCAGTCGTCCAACCAACTGAGCCACCCAGGCATCCCAAAATATGCTCTCTTTTTTTAGACACATTCAGAACTGGTAGTTTAGAATGCTATATGCCCCATATACCTCTGATAAGAAACTTAACACACTGCTCCAAGTGTTTACATATCTCAGTCCTCCACTATATAAGAGCTGCTCCAAAGCAGTGGAAAATGGAGATAGGAAATCAAAAATTGAACTGGGAGCAGAAATTTGGGGCAAACAGTGGTTGGCAACCATCAGGAACATGTAAGCATGACTCCCAGGATCCTCAGCAGTCACGGAGCAAGGGATGAATGACTCAAGTTACTTGAGATAAGGGATCCCATCATTTTTCCTGGATTTGTAAGAGTTATGAGTGATCCCTTATGACTGGGGAATCGGAGACATTCACTTTATACTAAATTGATGAGAATTCCAGTATATTGACAATTTTATTTACCTTTTCCTTTACTGAAAAGGAAACTATACTGAACAAGGTGGCTTATTTTTTATTACATATATTAATTTCCTTCCTTAATAACTCTTCTGATAGAGGCAATAAAGCTGTAACTTTTAGCCTTAGGAGAGAATTGGAAAGTCCAAAATAAAATGCCTAAATTTATCTTCTCCTTTTGTTAAGTGGTTCTTTAAGAAAAAAATGTACATATGATATTTTTCTTGTAGCTGCACAACTCTCTTCTAAGAAAAATGCATGTGATGAAGGCAAGGGGTCACTGGAGTCCCTTTAATCATTGGACATTTGTTATTTGTTCTATTCTTATGTGTAGGAACAATGTCTATGAGTAGTGTTGTCCTCTTTGGGATACCTGTCTCCCATGCTGAATACAGTAATGAAGAGGGGTTTTTTTAACTGCATACAGAAAAAGTTAGCAAAATATTTCCACCATCAAACTACCTTGACTAAGTAATTTCAACTCAAAATAGTTTTTAAGAAAAAGCTAACTGATATTTGAGTCTTTACTACATTTCTTTGATTTTTTACCTGTGAATGTATATATACAGAGTACATATGAAACATATATATGCATAGATGCAATATAATATAGGTATGATTATCTAGAAATAGCCCTTGAATAAACTAAGACTCACAGACCACGTTCACACAGCTAGGAAATGCCTCAGCATTCTTGTTGCATGTATCATCATATATTTCACTGCACCTGTTTTGGTCTGAACATTTCTTGATGCCAATATACCATGGGTTGTATTAGTGTAATTCAAGAGATAGCTAGCAGAATACTGTATTCATAAGGGCACTTAGCCAGTTCTCAGTTGTTTGTATAGACTACTCATGTCACTTTCTAAATCTTAGGCTGGCTTTTTCCTCTTGGTAGAAATATAGAAAACTGTTTTCTGACACTGAAATACTTAACTTCTGAAATATTTAAGAATAAACCAAACGTAAATAAGAGTGGATCTTCTATTTATATGAAATACATCCTAAAATCTGGATGAATTATTGTTTCTATTAGTAATGCTTTTCTTTATTATTGATACAGATTATCAAGAATAGACTGCCCTGATTGGTCACAACTAAGTTTTCTTTTGTATTCCTAAATGTAGTATAATGGTTTTACCCAAGTGTCTTAATTTAGATGGAGGTTAATAAGAAGCATCCAGTTTACATGAGCCCTTCTAAATGGGAAGATAGAACTCTCCCACATAAATGAGTTTTTAATTAACCAGAGATAAAAATAGTATATCAAAGTGTTCTTTAGGGAAGAGGTTGTATGCAGGAACTCTCATATGCAAAACTCCCACATGAGTTCAAACCTAGAATTACAGGCAACAACCCTGTTTGCCATTCTTAAAGTCATTCCTCATATTTAAGAACTGATGAATTTTGTGACATATGGTTTTGAGTATGGGGTCTGGTATAAACTTAGGAAGACAGAAATTGTTGTATATCTAGAATCAATTGGCCTAGCACTGTGTATACAATCCATGAAGATTACTAAATGAAAGAAGTAATGAATTAATGAACTCAAGAATGTCAGTGTCTCATTTATTAACATGTTTACTTCTCTATGTGGTATTTATTATATACTGGAAGCAACATGACATGATCAAATGCCCTCTTTTGAAAATAAGACAGTAATACAAAACAAGTGAACAATTTTTGGTAGTTATTTGAGAAAATCTACCATGAACAATATTGATAGGCTCTAGAAATGTAAATTAATCAAATATGAAGGTATCCCAAATATTTAAACCTTTATTTATGTATTAATAAACATCACAGAAGGGAAAGAAACATTCAAGAAACAAAAAGGAGGGGCACCTGGGTGGCTCGGTGAGTTAAAGCCTCTGCTTTTGGCTCAGGTCCTGGTTCCAGGGTTCTGGGATCAAGCCCCTCATCGGGATCAAGCCCCGCATCAGGCTCTCTGCCCGGCAGGGAGCCTGCTTCCCCCTCTCTCTCTGCCTGCCTCTCTGCCTACTTGTGATCTCTCTCTGTCAAATAAATAAAATCTTTAAAAAAAAAAACAAAAAACAAAAAGGAGATAAACAGAAATATTCGCTATTTTTGGCCTCGCTAAAAAAATTCATATTAGTGGTATTTGCTCTATATTGTATAAAAAAGAATTTATATAGAGACAATAAAGACAAATTTTACCAAGGGAAAGGAGCAAATAGATATTTAATTCCACTGGACCCCCTAAATTGATAGCTGTTGTGAAGGACTTTCCTAATACTGTGTTAATTAATTGACTGTGCTTAGAAGCCAAGTCAAGAATTTCATAATGAAGACAAAATATTGCAGCTGCCTTCAAACACATATATCCAAGCACATAGGCACTATTACTGTCTTAAAATTCAGGGAGAATGTAAATACTTTACCTGACACAAGAATAATCAGCATCTTAGCATTGGTAGCTAAGAGACTGTGGAAGAATTTCAGGGTAGCTGGGATATCTTTTACATAATATAGCATCTAGAAATGAAAGAAAAGAGAAATTAGACACTTTTCTATGTCAATTTCTTTGTTACTTGGGTTAGATATTCTTTAAAAAGGTTGATTTTCAAGTTGAGAGGGTTTTTTTTCCATTTTATTTTATTTCTGTTCAGTGTTCCAGAATTCATTGTTTATGCACCACACCCAGTACTCTATGCAGTACGTGCCCTCCATAATACCCACCACCAGGACCCCCTCCCCTCCAAAACCCTCAGTTTGTTTCTCAGAGTCCACTGTCTCTCATGATCTGTCTCCTCCTCCGATTTCCCCCAACTCACTTCTCTTCTCTTATCTCCCAATGTCCTCGGTGTTATTCCTTATGCTCCATAAGTAAGTGAAACCATATGATAACTGACTCTCTCTGCTTGACTTATTTCACTCAGCATAATCTCTTCCAGTCCCGTCCATGTTGATACAAAAGTTGGGTATTCATCCTTTCTGATGGAGGCATAATACTCCATTGTATATATGGACCATATCTTCTTTACCCATTCATCTGTTGAAGGGCATCTTGGCTCTTTCCACAGTTTGGTGACTGCGGCCATTGCTGCTATGAACACTGGGGTACAGATGGCCCTTCTTTTCACTACATCAGTATCTTTGGGGTAAATACCCAGTAATGCAAATGCAGGATCATAGGGAACTTCTATTTTTAATTTCTTAAGGAATCTCCACACTGTTTTCCAAAGTGGCTGAACCAACTTGCATTCCCATCAGCAGTATGAGGGCTCCCCTTTCTCCACATCCTCTCCAACACATGTTGTTTACTGTCTTGTTAATTTTGGCCATTTTAACTGGTGTAAGGTGGTATCTCAATGTGGTTTTGATTTTAATCTCCCTGATTGCTAATGAGAGTTTTACTCAACAAAACACTTTAAGAAGAAGATATTCACAAATGACAATATAAAGGGCTGATATCCAAGATCTATAAAGAACTCCTCAAACTCAACACACACAAAATAGATAATCTTTTCAAAAAATGGGCAGAAGACATGAACAGACACTTCTCTAAAAAAGCCATGCAAATGGCTAACAGACACATGAAAAAATGTTCACCATCATTAGCCATCAGAGAGATTCAAATCAAAACCACATTAAGTGGTTCCCAACTTACACCAGTTAGAATGGCCAAAATTAACAAGACTATGGTATTTGTTCAAATACAGCCAAACAGTTTTAAATTTACTCTTTCTGGTTTAAATAACAGAGACATTTATAGCTGGAGATACTTCGTCTCTACTCCACATTGGGACATTGATTCTATGCTTGCTCTATATTTTGTGAATTATAGTTCTGGGAGAAGATGGTGCTGGCACCATAAAAACAGACCCCATTTCATGGAACTCTGCTTTAAAATTAAGCCCTTTGCACTAGCTTTACCATATGCTCACAGATGCTTTTTATAAATCACAGAAAATATGGCAGTCTCTGATACTGACAGATTCTCTAGGAAAACGGACTGAATAAAGCATGAGGTTACATGCCTGGTCACAGGGTGCTGAGGGTCAACTCACCCCTTTTTTAATAAATCTGGACCATTCTCTGATGAAATGCAAGGAGAGGTCTTTCCACTCAACAAGGTAGAGCCTAGAATTATACACTGGCAGGGGAAAATTTTCCTCAAAGGCTTCCTTTGCTTCCCTGGAATCTACCCCCACAGATACTTACTTCTTATATCTCATCTCCATCTCTCTTGGGCAAGAGTTTAATTTCTATGTAGATGCCTATGATAGAATTTATTACATTAAACAAACACAACTTAAACATTGCCCCTCTCACATGAATGAATGAAATAAAATGATGGGGCGCCTGGGGTGGCTCAGTGGGTTAAGCCTCTGCCTTCAGTTCTGGTCATGGTCCCAGGGTTCTGGGATCAAGCCCCGCATCCGGCTCTCTGCTCAGCGGGGAGCCTGCTTCCCCTTCTCTCTCTGCCTGCTTCTCTGCCTACTTGTGATATCTCCCTCTCTCTCTGTCAAATAAATAAATAAAATCTTAAAAAAAAAAAGAAATAAAATGGAGCTGCACATGGCCTATGCTGCTTTGGGGCCATATTTAGTATCATGTCATTCCATGCTGTTCATGACAGGGATAGATACCCAGATACATAATCCATAAAACGGCTAACAGTCTATGATGTAACCTGGCTAAAAAGTGGAGGTGGGCCATAAACAGATGCTCTGAAATTTGATGTAATAGATACTGAGATTCTCTGAAGTTGACTGTGAATATTAAGCTGAAAGAATGTCATCAGAGTGTTAAGACTATAAGGAACAATGAAGAGACAAAGACATAACACGGGGAAAATGTGAGCTAGACAGGGAGGAAGGTAGAGAAATAGAACAGTAGTGCAGAGGAAGTAGTGTTGCTCTAAGAAAGAAGGAAGATGCATGGAAATTTTGAGAGAAATAGGAGAATGATCTCTGAATCTGCAACATTTTATAACAGGTAAAGAATGGGATCCAGAGCACAAGTGGAGGTACTGGTTTTTGATAAAAGGAGGCCCTTGTAATAAGATGAAAGACAGAGATGGTGGGTACAGATGCAGCTGTGTTTATAAATTTGGAGGGTGAAAGATGACTTTCCATTGGATGATTTCTCTTTTTGCTATACAGTATGAAGTGAGGTCATCAGCTGGGAATGAGTGGTGGTGAAGGGGTTATAGGAAGTATAAGGAGAGAGAGGGATGTATGAAATAGTTATATGGGGAGGGGGGAAATTAAGTCTAATAGAGAAACATTGTAGGCTTGATGGGCAATTTAAGTACTCCCTTATAGGTAAATGATTTTGTCAGCTAGGAGAACATAGGTGTAGTATTGCTTGGATATACCAATGTTAGAGTCATTTCTTCCTTTGATTTCTTAAAGGTTTATTCCTTTGGGATGACTGTACTTGTGGACTACAGAAAGATGTCTCTTACTGTTATATTGGTATTTCTAAAATACACATCTTCTAATGGTAGACAACATCCAAAGTCTATACACCCATATGCTATCCAGAAATACCAGTGATTCTCATAAATCCCTCCCCATAACATCTAATGAATGGTCACCCCCTTTCCAAGAAACCCTTTAGTATATTTCTAGGAAATATACTATCAGTGTTGGATCATGGAAATATATTCCTACTGAATGACTGACATAAGTAAACTTTATCAACCTAAGAATGAGCTAACCTTCCCCTTCTGTCACATGCACAATAACCAGGTCATCAAAGAAGGGAAAGGAAAGGATTCAGAAAAACTCTGGACATCGGTCCATCCAGACCATTAGAGCTGTGCTGAGATATGTCACACTCTACTCTCCTCAAAACTATCTATGAACTTCCAATCCTACAAAAATTAATTAAGCCAACACTGAGAAAAAAAATCAGTAACAGAAGGTGTGGAGTATTAAAAAACCTGGCTTTTTGAATGTTACAGAGAATCTCTCAGTCCTAGCAACATCTTTATCCTCGATTTGGATGGATAATGTTCACTTGTAAAATCAGAAATCAGATTTTCATTTTTCTTCCTAAAGGTAGACTATTAGGTATTCTTCACACATATTTCTGGAAAAAAAAAAGTCTCCTGAGAATATATAACAATAAATATTTCTTACCTGAATCATATGAATAAAGTCCCACTTCTGAAATTCTTTTTTCTCCATGATTCTATTTTGATATTCAGAAGATGTCTCCTTATGCCAAGCAAACTTTATGTTCTCGAGGTTTGATGTCTTGGCTACAAGCTCTAAAATACAGAAAAGAGATGGCACACCATCAATTTTAATTGCAAATGTAGAATCCATTTCCATTTCGAATTTTAATGCAATCAATGTTATATACATAACAGATATAAAGCACATTTTTCTTTTTTATGTAGCTCTGGAAGACCAGAGAGTTCATCCTGATTTTTTTCTAGTATTAAATGAAATTAGGGATGAAAGAAAGAGTCAATAAGAAATAATTATGAGAACGCTGATCAGATATTGGTTGCATTTTATCAGTATTAATGGGAAATCAACTGGTGAATTTTATCAGTGGAAAACAAATGATATGTTTCTGTAACCCAGGAGTCAGCAGACCATGGCCCATGGACCATATCTGGCTCACTATCTATTTCTAGACTGCAAACTAAAAACATATACTATTGCACTTTCTGACTTTATGCCTGTTTTGCATATCTCATGCTGTTAGATTTTTAAACGGTTGAAGGAAAAATCAAAATAATATTTCATGAAATGTGAAAATGATATAAAAATCAAACTTTAGTGTTTATAAATAAAGTTTTATTGGAACATACGAACACTCAGTTTGTCAGCATCATCTGTGACTGCCTTGGTGCTACAGTAGGAGAGTTGACTAATTGTGAGAAAGATCATGTGGCCTAAAAATATTTAGAGTGTGTATTTGTGTATTCTTTCAGAGAGGTTTGCTGACTCCTGCTATATATAATCCATTAAACACAAACCGTTTAAGAGCAAGGATTCTGTTTAAATATTTCTGAATGAATTAATGACTCTGTCTCTAAGAATAAACATCAAAAATAGTAGTTGATCACCAGGGAATAGAAGAATCAGTACAAAAAGAAATCTAATTATTCATTGTTCATATTTCTGAGGTGTTAGTCATGTCTTCCAAGAAAACAAATTAAATATGTTCTTTTCCCAATAAGCTTACAAAGAACATACCACAGTAACTATGTTGTTCATGAGTGAGAGGACAAATTTGGAATGATAAGCCTTTCAGGATAGGATTTGACATAGGGCACCATAGGTTACAGATACCTTTGTACTTGGCAATTTGCTCAGCACTTGGCTCAACAACTTCATTGTTGATATGAATTCCTGGATGTTGAATCTGCACTTTGGAAAGGATCTGAAGATCAATTTCACCTAGAAGACAAGCATATGGAACATATAATGTAAGTCCAGTAAAAAATGATGAAGATAAATCTGATGTAGTGTATTATCTGTTTTACTTGTACTAGGAAAACCCAACATAAATAAAGAATAATGTTCAACTGTGGCCCTGCCACATTGTCTGATGCAGAACAGCTAGGTTATAAGTAGGAATAATAATACGACTTAAGGAGGGCTATGATTGTTATTCCTTCTTTCATACATATAACTTTTATTTATTATCTATTGCCACATTTTTTTACTAAAGATTTTATTTATTTATTTGACAGAGAAGGATTACAAGTAGGCAGAGAGGCAGGCAGAGGGGTAGGGGGAAAGCAGGCTCCCTGCTGAGCGAGAGCCTGATGTGGGACTCGATCCTAAGATGCTGAGATCATGACCCAAGCCAAAGGTAGAAGCTTAACCCACTGAGCCACCCAGGTGCCCTATTACCATATTATGTTAAATCTAAGATGCCATTGATTATAGGACTCAGTCAACTCTTCTTTTTGTGTCACTAGATTAGAAAAACACTTCTGAAAGATGTATCCCAAATTCAGAGATGTTAAATATATTTTTTAAATGCACCTGAGAATTGATAAACTAGGCCACACCAGAACCATATAAAAATATGTCAGAAGAAAAATATGTTAGGCATGAAAAAAAGATACAAAAAGACGTCAGACATCCACTTTCAAATACACCATGGTCTAGTGGAAGACACAGGCATGAAAGGAACCCTGTCGGGTTGAGCCATGGTGGGAAAAGGAAAGGAGATGGTGAGGAAAAGGATAGGAGGAGAGGTGAGAGAAGTGGAAAGCCTTATGGAGGGAGACCATTCTTGAGCTCTGTGTTACTAGGTAAAGGGAAGTTAGCTCAGAGACGTCTGGGAGAATGAGGAATTGCAGGTAGGACAGCAAGATAGAGACATGAAGTCAGGGAACAGAATGGTATATATGGACTACTGGCACTCAGAATTTTGGAATATTAAGTAAGTCAGGACCTCCTAGGAAAACTTGAGTCCAGAAGGTAAAATGGAAAGGAGGTTATGGCAAAATAGATATATATTCATTAATCCTTGCACAAACAATTGCGTACTGTGTGCCCAGCGCTGTACTAGGTTCTAGCAAATAATGATAGGAAGAACACAGAGATACCTGTCCTGTTGAAAATTCAGCCTGTAAATGATTGAGTGAGAGAGATGGTGATGTTTGATGGATCTGAGTTCCAAATCTGTCTTCTCCACTTACTAGGTGTATATAACTTTCAGGAATTTGTTTTACCTCTCCAAGCTGTACTTTCCTCATCAGAAAAATAGCAATAATGATAGTACATAATTTATTAATTGTGAAGGTTCAGTGAGGCAATGCATATAAAACTCAGTGTAAAACAGACACCCAATAAACAGTAGCTGTTCATTAGTTTTATTGTTATAATTGAGTGCCTCTCTTTGAAAATATCTCCTCTGTCCCTATTGCTGATGCCTCCAACTTAAGTTCTGCACTTTCATTCTTTAAGGTTATGATGTTGACCTTTACTAAAATAGACCTATGTGCTGGTAAGACTAGACTATGAAAATGATGTCAGTTTTCAACATTTTGGTATATATGACATTAACAGAACCTCTACAAGGATAGATATGGTAGGCAAAAAAAGCATAAGTTATAAGACTAGGAGGTCTGGAAGAAAGGAAATGACGAAGATAAATCAGGAACAAAAGATGCTAGACTAGGAAAAAGGGCAGTCACACAGCACCATGAGAGCCCCAAGTACTGGCAGTAGGAGTTGGTGGGGATGGGGAGGGGAAGGAGTGGTAAGGAAGCTGAAATGGAGGATAAAGGAGCCTATGTGACAATTTTATGGCCTCACCAACATGACACCTTTTATACTTTCTGTAGTGACTCTAGCTGCCACTTATTGGCCACCTACTATTTGTCAATCATTGTGCTTGGCACTTTACTTGGATCATCTCATTTAATCCTGACCACAAAGTTATCACAAATTCCCACAGTATTATTCCCATTCAGATAAGGTGATTAAAGAAATTTGACACTACTTAATATGCCTGAAGATTAAGGCACATTTTTCTGACTCTAAAGTGGGTTGTTCTTCTAACCACTTTATACTAAGAAATAGGAAGATACCAAATACTAGAAAGGCATAAGAAGGGTTTTTTTTTCCCCCTTTTTTCCAATAACTATTTTTGAATGATTAAAAAAAATAATAATTACTAGGGCAAAAGGCTGAGAAGAAAAGTTGTGGACTAATGAGAAACAGATTACAGCTTGTCCCAAAGGACTGGAGGCCAAAAATTCTATTTTTTCTTCTATCAACCTAGATATATACATTTTAAGACAAAGAGAACATGAGCAGGGAGGGGAGGGACAAGAAAAAAGGGAAACAGCGAATGTTAAGTAGGCTCCATACCCAGCTGACAGCCTGATCTGGCACTTGAATTTGCAACCTTGGGACCATGACCAAGAGTCAGACACTTAACCAACTGAGGCACCTGGGCATTCCCAACCTAGTCATATATTTTAAACAGAAAAAAGTAATCATTTCTGAATATCCCAAATCCAACATTTTAGAACTCAGAAGATGGTAGTAATTTTCCCCTTAGGGCTTTATTAGCTTTTCTCCTAAGATGGACCCCAACATTTTTGGTCTACCTAAATGGCAGGATGTATCTAGAACATCCCCAGGGTATATTCTTATATTGTTATTTTCCCAAGCAGCAGAATGTTCTACCACAGTCAGAGCCAGCCAGTCCCTCTTTTTAGGGCAATGATGGAGGGCACAATATTAGAATAGCACCTGAGACAAAGAAACCATGGGTTTACCTAACAACATCTGGACTGTGAGTCTATGTGTGGCCATAAAGTGTCTGTGAATTTTCTGCTGGACCCCTAGCAGACATGATTGAGCAAAAAAAGGAGATAATGAAACTCTTTCATCAGGAATTAGCACACAGAATCCGTTTCTGTCTTCATGAGTTGAGTAACCACATTTCCTCTTTGCCAGGGGTAGTTCTACTTTTTGCTTGTTGTGCTGGTGTCCCATCTGGTTTTATTCTTGTCCTAAGTTGTTGGGTTTGTTTTTTTTAATTTTTGACCAAATATCATTATTATTATTATTTTATTTTTACAAACAGTTTTTAATAACTATTTTATAAATTGACCAACATAATAAAAACCTTTTGATAAATATTTTTTTAAATTATAATAATTTTAATTCTTTACCCACTCCCTACAACTCTCATGCTTAAAAAAAAAAATAAAGATTTATTTATTTTAGGGAAGGGGGCACAGAGGGAAAGGGAGAGAGAGAATTCTCAAGCAGACTCCCCACTAAGTGTAGAGCCTGATGCAGGGCTTGATCCTAGAACCCTGAGATCATGACCTGAGCCAAAATTGAAAGTCTAATGTTCAACTCCTTATCCATCCAGATGCCCCCACAGCTCTTACTCTTAAAAGTATGCTGATGAGACACTTATTCTCTGGGCTATGTCTATTATTTATAATGGACTGTGTTATTTCTTATTATAATAGATTATATAGATAGATGATAGATAGATAGACAGACAGATAGTTGTAGAGATCACCCAAAATATAATACATTCCTTGTTCTCATACCCTACATAGTTGGCTTCCTAGTATCTCTCAGAAATAGAAGACCTGTGTTTAAAAAAAAGACTAATGTGAACATCTTCCTCAACAAAAAGAGAGTAATAAAGAGGTAGTTCAGATATTCTATAGTATTATGTCCTATAGTCTGTCTTAACATTTAATTATAAATGTCTTAGCATTTAGTTATAAATATATGTCTTAGCATTTAGTTATAAATATATTTATATATAAATAAGACATATAGAAATATGTCTTAGCATTTAGTTATAAATATATTTTTTAGTACATTACCTATGTTGTTCACTATCCATCCCGTCTCCCAAGATTTGCTCCTTCCTTCTTTCTCCTTCTTAGCCGTGTATAAATTTCCTGCTAAATGTTTCTTTAATTTTTCCCATTCCTATTAGCAATCCTTGTTCAGTCCCAATTATCTGTGTCTTGGAATTCTGCAAAAATATCCTAAAATTTCACCCTATCTCTGCTGAACTTTCTGTCCCCCAAAGCCATCACTGTTACAACAATCATTCGAAACTCTAAGCTAAGCAAGCCCGTCACTTCCCTGCTTAAAACCTTCTGACTAATCAACTAGATGAAGTCCAAGCTCTTAAACTGAGCATAGACCACCCTGCCTGCTTCCTAATCTCATCTCTCACAGCTTCATGTTTTGAAACTTTTGGCTCCAGGAACCTTGAATTTCTTGCATTTTTACCCTTCTTTCTCCCCCGCTGCCCTCCACATACACCATGCTCTTCTGTGCTTTTTGTCTTCTGCCAGGAATCCTTTCCCCTCATGTCCTTACATCATCTAACTCCAACACATCTTGAACTCTTCTACACATGACTAATTACCTTGGAAATCTTTCCCACAGAGCCTGGAAATAGCATCAAAAACCTTCAGACAGAAATGACCCATCAATTGACTAGAGCTGGCAACACAGACAAAACCTTGTGTTCTCTGATATAAATTATTGATTTACTTCACTTACTTTATTCACTAGAAAAGACTTGTTTTCAATGAGTTTGTTAGAAAGTATCAAGGACTCTAAAATGCTAGATTGAATGACTGAGCAGGTTTGATCATCAATCACTGTAAAGCATGTGAGGGGTTATTTGAACTGTAGTACCACAAGCCAGCAATAAGAGATTCAAACAAACAAACAAAAACAAAAACAAATCAAAGAAAAAAAAAAAAAAGGAAGGGGATCATTTTTTCTTTCTCAACTGAATCCTCCTGAGTAGGAGCCCTAACATTATGAATGTGTTCCACTATCAGACATTAAGCATACTAGAAATGCTTTTCAGAGAGCACATAAGCCAAACTAACATGCCAAAAGAATGGGAGAAAGTAAACTAGAAATGAATCAATCAAATAATTCAGAAATTCTCAGCAAATTAAGAGATAAATAAAAGAAATGTGGAAGCCAACACTTTTATTGTGCATTGCAAAGCCTCCTGGAAATCTTAACTTTGAGGTCCAAGAAAACAGCGTTTACGGAGAAGAAGGCAATACATGTTTATCTCAAAATCAGTCTCTTTTTACATATGATCTCTTATTAGGCATTGTTTGATCATAATTCTGACAGTTGTAGACTACTTATTTATAACATCTTAAATCTTCTGCTACATAAATGCCAACAGTTGTTGGTGTTAACTAAAGTCTTATGTGTTTCCCCTTAAAGGTTTGGAACAAAATCTGCAGTTTCCTGTGTCAAATGGAAAAATTATAATGATTTAAAAACTCTATTTTTATATACTATCTTTTTGGAGTCTGTCCATTTTATGATGTAATTGATTTTCTCAGTTGGTTAATATGTAAAACTTGAGCAAAGGTGAGAAAATCCAAATGTGTCAAAATGTTATAGAGTACTTTGTTTTAATATACAGTGTTTAGAAAGATATGTACCAGTTTACAATCGTTGGTTATCTCAGGTGGTGGAATTACAGGTTATTTTTCATCCACCCCGCCTTTTTTAAAATTTTCACTTCTGTGACCTTTTCATTGCAGAAATGAAAACATGTACCTCCCACTCACTTTCATCCATTTTGCCCATACCCCAACTCCCTTCCTTGGGCAATCACCAGTTTGTTCTCTCTATATAGGAGTCTGTTTCTGCTTCACTTGTTTGTTTTGTTTTTGTTTATATTCTATTTAAAAGTGAAATCATGGGCACCTGAGTGGCTCAGTGGGTTAAAGCCTCTGCCTTTTGCTCAGGTCATGATCCCAGGGTGCAGGGAGCCTGCTTCCCCATCTCTCTCTGCTGCCTCTGCCTACTTGTGATCTCTGTCTGTCAAATAAATAAAATCTTAAAAAAAATTTTTTAAAAGTGAAATCAAATGGTATTTGTCTTTCTCTGATTGACTTATTTCACTTAGCATAATCCATGTTGTTGCATATGGCAATATTTTATTCTTTTTTATTGCTGAGTAATATTCCTGTGTTTGTATTTGTGTTTGTGTTTGTGTGTATGTGTACACACCACATCTTTTAATTCATTCATCATTTGGTAGATACTTACGTGGCTTCCAAATTGTCACTACTGTAAGTAATGCTGCAATGAACACGGGATGCATATAGCTTTTCAAGTTAGTGCTTTTGTTTTCTTTAGGTAAATACCCAGAAGTGTAATTACTGAACTATATGGTATTTCTGTTTTTAATTTTTTTGTGGAACCTCCATGCTGTTTCCCATAGTGGCTGCACCAATGTACATTCAACAGTGCATGAAGGTTACTTTTCTCCACATCTTTGCCCAGATACTGGCCATTCTGACAGGTGTGAGGTGATAACTCACTGGTGGTCTTGATTTTCAATTCCCTGATGATGAGTAATGTTGAGCATCTTTTTATGTGTTTGTTAGCCATCTGTATGTCTTCTTTGGAAAATTATCTATTCAAATCCTCTGCCCACTTTTAATTGGATTATTTGTTTTTTCTTGTGTTGAGTTAGGAGTTCTTTACATAGTTTGGATATTAACCACTCATCAAATACAGGATTTACAAATATCTTTCCCATTCAGTAGGTTGCCTTATTGTTTTGCTGATTGTCTCTTTTATTGTGCAAAACCTTTTTGTTTTGGCACAGTCACAATAGTTTATTTTTGTTTTTGTTTTCCTTGCCTGAGGAGACAGATCCAGAAAAATGTTTCTAAGGCCAATGTCAAAGAGATTACTGACAATATTTTGTTCTAGGAGTTTTAGGATTTCAGGTGTCACATTTAGGCCTTTAATCCATTTTGAATTTAATTTTGTGTATGGTATAATATGGTGGTTATCTTTTGTATGTAGCTATCCAGTGTCCCCAGAATCATTTATTTAAGAGATTGCCTTTTCCCCATTGTATATTCCTGCCTCATTTCCTGTAGATTAATTGACCATATAAGTGTAGGTTTATTTCTGGACTCTCTATTCTGTTCCATTGATCTATATGTCTATTTTTGTGCCAGTACCATACTGTTTAGATCACTGCCTCCAGCTTTGCTCTTCTTTTTCAAACTTGCTTTGGCTATTTGGGGTCTTTACATCCAAATTTCAGAATTGTTTTTTCTAGTTGTTTGAAAAATGCTGTTGGTATTTTGATAGGGATTGCATTAAATGTGTAGATTGTTTTGGGTACTATGAGCATTTTAACAAAATTTCTTCTTTTAATCCATGAGCATGGAATGTCTTTCTATTTCTTTGTATCATCTTCAATTTTCTTTCGTCAGTGTTTTATAGTTTTTGGAGTATAAATATTTTACCTCTTTGGTTAGGTTTTTCCTAGATATCTTATTATATTTGATGTAATTGTAAATGAGATTGTTTTCTTAATTTCTCTTTCTGTTGTTTCGAGTGTATAGAAATGCAAAAGATTTTGTACACTGATTTTATATCCTGCAACTTTACTGATTTCATCTGATAAATGGAACTGATAATTCCAGTAAGGTTTTTTTTTTTTTTTTTTTGGTGGAGTCTTCAGAGTTTTCTATAGAGAGTATCATGTCACTTACAAATTGTGAAAGTTTTACTTCCTTACTGATTTGAATGTCTTTTATTTCTCTTTGTTGTCTAATTGCTGTGACTAGGACTTCCAGTACTATGTTAAATAAAAGTGGTGACGGTGGACATCCTTGTCTTATTTCTGACCTTAGGGCAAAAGCTCTCAGTTTTTCCCCACTGAGGAAGATATATAGCCTTTATTAGGTGTGTTGAGGTGTGGTCCCTCTAAACCTACTTTATGGAGGGTTTTATCATGGATGGATGTTATACTTTGTCAAATACTTTTTCTGTATCTATTGAAATAATCATATGGTTTTACCTTTTCTCTTATTGATATTATGTATCACATTGATTGATTTGCAAATACCAAACCACCCTTGCTTCCCAGGAATAAATCATGCTTGATCGTGGTGAATGATTTTTTAAAATGTATTGTTGGATTATGTTTGCTAGTATTTTGTTGAGGACTTTTGCATTTATGTTCATCAGTGATCTTGGCCTGTAGTTCTCCCTTTTAGTGGTGTCTATCTGGTTTTGGTATCAGGGTTATGCTGGCCTCACTGAATGAATTTGGAAGTTTTCCTTCCTCCTCCTCCTCCCCCTCCCCCTCCTCCTTTTGAATAGTTTGAGAAGAAGAGATATTAATTCTTCTTCTTTTTTTATTTGGAGATAATTGTTAGCATTTTTAAAAATTTAATTTTTTTTTCAGTGTTCCAAAATTCAAAATGATTGGTAGAGTTCACCTGTGAGGCCATGTGGTCCTGGACTTTTGTTTGCTGGCAGTTTTTTGTTGTTGTTGTTTTTTTTAAGTTTTTTTTTTTTTTTTTTAATTTATTTGGCAGAGAGAGTTCACAAGTAGGCAGAGAGAGAAGGGGAAGCAGGCTCCCCGCTGAGCAGAGAGCCCGATGTGGGGCTCGATTCCAGGACCCTGAGATCATGACCTGAGCTGAAGGCAGAGGCTTTAACCCACTGAGCCACCCAGGCACCCCTGCTGGCAGGTTTTTAATTACTGATTCCATCCCTTTGCTGGTTATTGATCTGTTCAAATTTTCTATTTCTTCTTTTTGGTTTTGGTAGTTTATATGTTTCCAGGAATTTATCAATTTCTTGTAGGTCGTCCAGTATGTTATCATATAATTTTTCACGTTATTCTCTTATAATTGTTTTTATATCTGGGTGTTGGTTATTTTGCATCTCTCATTTGTGATTTTATTTGAGTCATTTCTCTTTTTTCTTCATTAAGTATGGTGAGGAGTTGATCAATTTTATTGAATTTTTTCAAAGAAACAGCTCCTGCTTTCATTGATCTGTCCTATTGTGGTTTTAGTTTCTATATCATTTATTTCTGCTCTGATCTTTATTATTTCCTTCCTTCTGCTGGCTTCAGGTTTTGTTTGTTGTACTTTTTCTTGCTCCTTTTGCATAAAGTTGGGTTTTTGTTTGAAATTTTTCTTTCTTCTTGATGTCAGCCCGAATTGCAATAAACCCCTCTAAGAACTGCTTTTGCTACATCCCATATGTTTTAGACTGTTATGTTTTCATTTTAATTTGTTTCCATGTACTTTTTAATTTCTTCTTTGATTTCTTGGCTGACTGATTCATTGTTTAGTAGTACGTTATTTAACCTCCATGTATTTGTGGTCTTCCCAAATTTTTTCTTGAGGTTGACTTCTAGTTACATAGTGTTGTGGTCGGGAAAAAAATGCACAGAATGACTATGATCATCTTGAATTTTTTGAGGCTTATATTGTAACCTAATATATGATCTGTTCTGGAGAATATTCTGTGTGCACTAGAAAAGAATGTATATTCTGCTGTTTTAGGATGGCGTGTCCTGAATATATCTATTAAATCCATCCGTTCCAGTGTGTCATTCAAAACCATTGTTTCCTGGTTGATCTTCTGTTTAGATAATGTGTCCATTGATGTAAGAACTAAAGTCCCCTACTATTACTGTATTATCAATTAGTTCCTTAGTATTTGTTAGTAACTTTTATGTTTATTGTGTTCCTATATTTTGCATGCATAAATATTTAACAATTGTTACATCTTTTTGTTGGATGGCTCCCTTTATTATTATATATCGTCTTTGTGTCTTCTTAGAGTCTTTGTTTTCAAGTCATTTGTCTGATATAAGCATTGCTACTCTGGCTTTCTTTTTACACCCATTTGCATGATAAATCCCCTCCTTTTCAATCTTCAGGTGTCCTTAGGTCTAAAATGAGTCTCATAGGCAGCATATAGATGGGTCTTATTTTTTTATCCATTTTATCACCCTACATCTTTTGATTAGAGCATTTAGTCCATTTACATTCAAAATAATTATTGATAGGTATGAATTTATTGTCATTTTATTTGTTTTATGGTTGTTTTTGATATTTCCTCTGATCCTTTGTTCTCTTTCTCTCTTTCATGGTGTGCTGATTTTCTTCAGTGATATATTTGGATTTCTTTCTCTATATTCTTTACATATTTATCAGTGGTTTTTAATATGTGGTTACCACTAGGTTTGCATATAACCTCTTCTGCATATAGCAATCTTTATTAAGTTGATGGTCATTTAGGTTTGAACCCATTCTTTACTCTTCTCCTCCCCATGCCGTAGGTATACATTGCCATATTTTGCATTCTTTTACTTTGTGAGTTGACTGATTTTTTTACAGAAATATTCGTTCTTACTGCTTTTGTGTTTCCTGCCTTTATACTGTCACTTTTGGTCTCCTCTTTTTGCTCGGAGTCCCTTTTCCTATTTCTTGCAGACTGGTTCAGTGGTCATGAACTCCTTTAGTTTTTGTTTGTCTGGGAAACTATCTCTCCTTGTATTCTGAATAATACCCTTGCTTGATACAGTATTCTTGGCTGCAGATATTTCCCATTAGCACTGTGACTATATCATGGTACTCCCTTCTGGCTTGTTAAGAAAGGAGTTGGCTTGAAAAATCTCCTGTTACCCCTCTGGGTTTTCCCTTGCATGTTATTGTCTTCTTTTGTCTTGATGCTTTTAAAATTTTTTTTCTTATCATTATATTTTGCCAATTTAATTACAATATATCTTGGTATGGATCTGCCTTTGTTGATTTTGGTGAGAGTTCTCTGTGCTCTTGGATCTGAATATATTTCCTTTTCCAGATTAGGGATGTTTTCAGTTATTATTTCTTTGCATAAATTCTCTGCCCCCTTCTCTCCTTTTTCCTGTGTTATTTTCTGTCAAACAGAATATGCTGATCTTAATTTAGAAAGTTAAATGAAAATTAATTTCTTAAAATCCCCTTCATACAAATCTCCTTCCTTTGGACCACCCCATTCCTCAAATCAGTCACAACTATAAAATGACTTTGTTTCTCTTTTTGGGCTACGTTGAATCTTTATTTAATTTTATAGTCAGATATTTCTGTGGTTGGGATATCTCGATTTCATATGAGCCATATTTTAAATGCATCATATCTGTATTTAAAGGGATATATATATTTGAAATCCCTGACAGTGGAACTTAGAAAAAGTTCAAAAACAAGGAAAGGGGGTGGGGATCTCATCTTCTAGACAACCTTTCTCCATTCCCTGAACTTCAATGATATATTTAACCAGATAGCAGAGGAGTGTTACATTCTTGCTTGAAATCCAAGATCAGCTGATTAAATATAGAAAAAAAATATGAAAAGGAAAACTTAGAGGTTATGGATAGACAAGACTGAGCTCAAATTTAGTATTTTCCAGAATTATCTTATATAAATTTATTAATATCTCTGCCCTTTAAAGTACATATGTGTAAATTAGGGATAATGTGGTCTATGCTATTATAAAGGGCGGAGGCACTATATGGAGATCTTGTACTTCAGTTCATGATTATATAGTAATTGCTCAATAAATTGAAGCTATTATACATTAATTCAATGAATATTTTTCAGCACCTACTAAACGCCAAGTCCTAATCACTGGAGATATAGCAATGAATAATACAGACAAAAATACTCAACTGGTATGAATAGTGATAAGTCTCGTGGAGAAAACCAAGGCAAAAGGAGCAAGGGGGAGCCATGGAGGAGAGTTTGTGAATCTCAACTGATTGGTCAAGTAGGCTTCATGTAAAAAGTGACATTTAAGAGAAAGTTTAAGGAGATGGGGAATGAAGGAATGAAGTTTTACCCTTCTAAATGAGCACCTACATAATAAAATGACAACTTGTAAGAGCAGTCATCATGTATTTGTATTGTCTAGATTGTTCTTCTTAGTTGTCTTCCATCAAATGAAACACAAATCCCAGCTTGAGAACCCTAGAGTTTCCCAAAATGAGAAAATCTTCAGGTCAAGAAAATGGAGGATTAAAGACTGGAGATACCACTTGCCATTTGATTTCCTTCTATTCTTGCTTCATTTCTCATATTGAAATGCATGTGTATTCTTTAGATTAATAGCAGGAAAAATTTTATTCTATTACATGTTGCTTTAAGATTATTATCTTCTTTGTTCTCTCTACTAGAATATCAAGCAAAAAAAAAAATTGTACGGAGAAAAATTACCCAGATAACTCTGTGCTTAGTGGTGAAAAACAATTTCAGCTATGGGTTTGCAACCAGAGCAAGAGCAATCTGATGTTGAGCTGCAGTGGGAAAGATAGAAGATTCTTGACAAGATCACCTCATCTCCCTCTCTCTCTCTCTCTCTCTCTTTCCTTGGGTGCCTCAGGATTGAGGCAATTCAATCAGAAATATGAGATAGAATATTAAAATAGCTGTAGGGTCTCAGGAAGGGAATTATAAATATAAATTCTGAGTCAAAAGGGCATTGCCATTTGTTTTCATGTGTCTTCTGGCTGTTAGCCCAGGAACAAAACTGCCTGAATACTTTGCAACTGCAGGAGGCCTAAGAAGAGCCATGCTACCAAAATGCTATATGAAGTACAACTTAGAAAAAATGTCCCAAAAGGTGCCGAACACTGAAGTGTAGAGATATTTGATAGACAATTCACATAAAAGACTGAATTTTGCCTTAACTTTTAATTTATAAATCCTAAATGTACAGATACTTGACAGCTACTTCGACACATACATAGAAAGAAGTAAAGTCTATCCATACCATATTGTAATGTCTAAAAGTTACACTGATTTACCCTTAGTGAAGTGCTAACTTTCTCTTAACTTTTCTTCCTCATGCCCAAAGACAGGACTTACAAGATTAAACTACTTGAACTGGTGAAGGTAGTCCGAGATAATCACACAGATGGTGTGATTTCATCAACACTGGCAGGCAAGCATGCTCTCTCATACCTCTCTGTCTCTCAAATAAACTTCACAGGCACTCATGTGAGCCTGCAATATTAATAATCATTAAAACACAAATTTTTCTTGTTGAGGAAAATTATTAGTCATTTATACCCTCGTATGAATAGAGTCTAAGGGCCTGCTACCCTCATGGAATAAAAAACAGGAAACTGTATTACCAAGTGTCTCTAGGAAGAGGCAATGGACAATTACCATCCTTTTGGCCACCATCATCCTCATCATAATGACTAACATGTACTTGGATCAGGCATGGAAGAATCTGTGTCCTCTGAAAAAAACCTCTGCTAAGCTATAACACAGATAACATGGTTCTTAAAATATTTGTACAGGTATAATGCTATTGTAAGTGAGTCATAAATCGCCAAAGGAAAATTGTCCCAAAAACATACA
Source organism: Lutra lutra (assembly GCF_902655055.1). NCBI lineage: Eukaryota > Metazoa > Chordata > Mammalia > Carnivora > Mustelidae > Lutra > Lutra lutra. The sequence continues at coordinate 93,754,045 of NC_062280.1, forward strand.
TGTGGGAACAGTGCTTTGGGAATCAGCCACATAGCTAAAGTTGCTGTCAGAAGCCAATGAGTATACTCTATACCATCATCTCTCATCAACTATAAGATTATAGTTTTAATTGGGCTTATTTTTCCTTTCCCTGGTTATAAAATGTATACCATAGAAAACTTGAGAAAAAGATATGAAGTAAAATATCAAATAAATAGCTCACTACCGGAGAAAACAAAAATTAACATTTTAGCTTATTTCCTGCTTGCTCTTCCTTTTTTACTTTCAAATAATTTCCTTTAGTCTACCCAGGCAAGATCATTATGAATATGAACTATTTTGATTTTCTTACTTGAGAGTTAAATCATGAATATACCAAAATATACTTAAATGTGTTATTTATGGTGGCAATACTGTATTCTATAAAATGGAATAATTGTTTTAATTATCTTTGATACTATAATATAAATGTATATGAACTTATACATTTGTATGTGGAAATATATATGAATACATATTTATATGTAAATATATTTTAATATATAGTTAGTTGGTATACAGTTAATTTTTTTCTATTATGAAGAACCTGACAACAAACCCTGACTTTTTGTGCAAAAATCTTGATTTTTTTTTTTTTTTTTCAGATTAATTCCAAGAACCAGAACTCATGGTTAGAATAAGCCTCTTGGGCTTTGGTGGTATTAAAAATAAAAAACAAAACAAAACAAAAGACAAGGCCTAAGGACAAGGCTGCCAGATATTGAGAAAGGATGCAGGCTGAAGAACTGTAGCACATTCTTAGAGACCTCCTCACTGGGCAAGATCAGTCTAAATGCTGGAGCACTTGGAGATGAGGGGCAGGGGACAGGGGTACGGGGTGGGAGCAGACATGTCCAGGACCCTGTGAGGAGGGGCTGAAGCAGCAGCTGGGGCTGTGGTGGGACAGCAAGGGAGTGGCTATGTATTAAGCATGTCAGTATTTTTATGGCCAGAGTGAACAGGTCTTTCTGTATTTGATGAATACCAGAACTTTTTTTTGATACATTACTTCAGGAAAATTTCATTTCATGCCTTTACCTTTTATACATGAAAGCTTCCATATCATTGTAATCTCATTAGTATTACATAATGGCTTTTTAAAATCTTGTCGAGTTGTTCTCAGTGAAAATTTGAACTTTTCTTCAAATAGGTTGCTTATTTTCATATTAAATATTATTAGCTAATCAAATACTCTTTCATCACTTCTATAAGTTTGTTGTTGTTGATAGAAACAAAGCTACAGAAGACCCTGGGCATTGATCCCAATCTCTGTAATCCTCAAGCCCCTTTATTAGGTTTACCATCTGCAAAATGAAGATGACAACAGACCCCCTACACTGGGTTGCATGAGTATATATATTAAATCACAAAATTTTATTCAATAGTAAATGTCAAGTGGAAGCCTATTCACTAATTAAAGAGATTGTCCCAAACTGTCACAAAAACTGACAAGATACAAATTTTTCCTTCAGCAAAACTGAAGAAACCACATGCTATGGACTTCCAAGTACATTGTAGATACTCAAAACTGTGAATAAAAAGCTCACATGTTAACAGAAAAAGAATGTGGATCTATCATATTGCTTTTTATCTGTTTTACCCATATCAGGCCATTACTGCATTCTTATGAATTCTAAGGCTGTACAACTGAGTTTATTTGCCTTTCTAAGTATACAGTCATTTAATCTGCAAATAATGGTAGTTTTGTCTTCACTCTGCTCATTATCCTGTTTTCTTGTTTCAAGCCTTATTGAATTACCCCAAACAATCTTGTTTACTCTGGTTTTAATGACAATGGTTCCAATGCTATAGCAATATGCTTGCTTCTCTCAAATTGGTAATGTAGTTATTGTTAATAATGCTTCCATTTCACTTGAAAGTTTTAAATACAATGTGGTAAACTATTTTGTTAAAATTATATGTAGTTTTAATAATATGGTTATGAATACCTTTAACAAAATATCTGAGGCCCCAAACTATGATTATCCAAAGCAGATAGTCCTAAATTCTGTAAATTAATCAGTAGAGTCCATATCATAGAATATCTACTAGTATGCTGCACTTGAGTAAAATAGTACTTACTCATTTCAACTTATAAGCATTACAGATTAAAATTACGTGCATGTCTAGAAGTCCCATTTAAACTCCACTTCCTCAGTAGAGCCAAACATGGTATTAGCCATACCACTCTGGAGAAATGTCTACCACTTTCTAGAAGGTTACTCATGAAACCATAGATTTTTTGGACCAAAAGCACCTTTAATGCCCCCAGCATCCAAGAAATCAGTGCCTAAGTCCTTTCCACAGCATGTCTGAGCAATATTTTCTAGCCTATGCTTACTCCTTGAGCCACAGATAACACTTTATCTCAAGATGTGTACTTTCATTCTGGACAAGTTTGTTCAGTAAATTTTAATATTGGCTTAAGAAATCTTTCTCTCTTACAACCATTGGTTCTTTAGGGGGTAGATATTCTGTAGTTTGATCAACAGGAAATATCTGAGGATGGGAACAACCACATTCAATCCCCCCCACCACGCACCGGGCTTAAAAAAAAAAAAAATCCCCTCATTTTCTGTATTTTTCCAGTCATTCCCAGTTTGCTGATATAAATGGTTGGTTTACTCTGGATGACTGAAAAACATTAACCTTTAGTTCCTACCACCTCCTTGCTTCTAAACTTAACACACTGGCTCTTTCTGTTCCTGCCCTAATTACATTTCCTTCCCTTCTATCCAACTAGCTTAGAAAGTAAAACTTCTGTTTCACCTTAACATGTCATTATGAACAGAGACAGAGTTAATATATAAAAGATTAGATTTTCAAATATCTGGTTGTTACTAAGTACCTAATATCTTGTTTCCCAAGTCAATAATTAACTTTTATATTTGTTTCATAAAATCTGTTGAACTGGAGTAAAGTCAAGAGAACTGCCTTTTGTTCTGCTTTGGTGATTCTCAGGCTTCTTATTTGTAAAATGAGATGTTGATGGTTTCTAAACTCTTTTCTATTTTTTAACCTCAGTAGGAATGCTGATGTCTGTGTGTTGTTATAGAACAAGAAAATCACCTAATTGCTCTCAGCATTATGTCAACAAAATTATTACCTCATGAGAGGTTTCATACTACCTATATTTCATATGTGAGTTGCTTCAATTGATCAAAGATCATCTATAGGGGCACCTGGGGGCTCAGTTGGTTAAGCTTCTGACTCTTGATTTCAGCTCAGTTCATGATCTCAGGGTCCTAGGATTGAGCTTTGCATGGGGCTCTGTGCTTAGTAGGGAGTCTGCTTGAGGATTCTCTCTCTCTCTCTCCCTGTATCCTTCCCCCGCTCTCTCTCTATAAAATAAATAAATCTTTAAAAATTATCTGTAAACATATATACCATTATATATATTATGGCAGTTGAGTCAGTACATAAAAGGTTAATAAAAATAGAAGTAAAAAGATTGGATAAAATGAAATTATTTGTTATCATCTTACCTAATCCTTATAAAGCTTTCTGGCATTTGAACATCAGGACTGAATAGTACAGCAGGTTTTCCTTTAAGCAGAGCCCAGAGCAAGAAGAACACATTGCCCATTACAGCCTTCTGGAACATTTTTCCAGGCATAAATGTATGCAGTGTAAATTACTAGCATTCTCCTTTACCAAAAAGAATATTTTTTTCTTCATGTACTATCTACCATAAAGACAATATTCATTAAAAATCAAATAATAATGAAACCCCATTGAGTGGCTCAAGCATCATTATTCAGAGTGAACCAAAATAACATATTCTATGAGACTTAGAATACAATGCAATTGTTCTCAGTATCTAAAAACAATTGCTAAAATGAACAAGGTATGAGTACTTCAAGACCTTGAATAAAAGCAAATCCAGTTGCTTTGTGTTTCATTAAAACATGTCACCAACCTCTACAGAAGAGAAGCAGGAGACAGAAAGGGTGCGTAGTACTCCCCTGCCCATGTTTCTGAAAAGAAAACCAAATAGGCTGACAAAGAGCATGAGTATTCAGTGATAAAAGTAGCAATTTCATTTAGAGAGATTTTTAGTTTCTTTGCTTCTACTTGTTTTTTTCATTGTAGTGGGGAGAAGTGGTAGCACCATTATGTATGTAGAGAAAATATTTGCACCAAAGATATGCAGAAGATAATCTGCAGGTATCTGGGCAAGCAGGAAGAGAACATTTACACAGTGAAACCAGACAGGTCTATAAGCTAAGAAGGAAGTAGAATCATGTACGATACAATATGGGAGCTTAGCACAAGTACTAGACAGAGCCAATGGCCTTGTTTGCCATGGATTGGAGTTCAGTGACCGACTTGAAAGGATACTGACGTCAAAGGATAATGCAAAACTCTCAGGTATCCTTTAGATTGTAGAACATGTGGAGAGACCATTTCTCTAAAAGATAGGAAGTTCCTCATTGTATAGTAATATACTGTTCTTCTGCCCAGTGCTTGCAGTTAGGCAATGATAGGTTATCAAATAAGCATGTCCCAGTTGGATAGGTTATCAAATAAGCATGACCCCAGTACCCCAGTGGGTACTACCCAGTTGGTAGTGAGCATTCGAACTAACTAAATGGGGTCCTCGCACTATAAAGCAGTGCTTTTTCATGCCAGGAACATCTAGACCTAGAATTTTAAATAAAACAGTTTTTATTTCATATAGCTTATTTGCTTAAGCAGAGAATGTTAAGTATCTATAGCTTGAATTTCCCTTGGAGTTCTTCTTATATTTCTGATCAATTTCTTATGAAGAGTAACCTTAAAGGGCACCCATATTCTCTCCCCAAGGCAGAGCCTGTTATTAATACAATGTTAGGGCTCAGTCAGAAAAATTCCAAATGTTGCTTCCTTTGTTTTGAGAAGTTCTCTATATTAGCTCCTATGTGCACCTCTGTGTAAGGAATCACTGTGCAGGCCAAATGTTCCTCTCTCTAGATAGCTTATAAGCATCTGGATAAATTTACATTAGAAATTCAATTAACTTTATATTAAAAGGTCAATTAACTTGGCCATGATAGAGATTGTTTTTAATTACTTTTCCTTGTAGGGCTTCTCTTCTTGTCCAAGCGCAAGTGACACTATCAAATGATAGTCTCACTGCCTGTTGGGTGCCTGAAATTCATATGCAAAACTCACTGAAAAGAACTGTCTTGGCTAAATGAATTTACTTTTATAATCCTTAGGACTTAGAATATCAATAAGCAATGATAGGATATTTCACTTAAACAATCTCTAAAATATTGTTCATGACAGTATCCTTCATTGTTTGTCCTTGCTAGTTTCTATTTTCTTGGTAGAAGATGATAATAAATAAAAATTATTTTAAATAGTTAGCCCTCATTACATCATATCACAGTATATTGTATGAAAAATGAATAAATGACTACATTAAAAGCAAATGATTCTAATTCCATTAGAGGGCTCATAGTTATCTTTGTGTTTACATGGGTCACAATTTAACTTATTCACATGTCACTAGAGCACTTATACTTGAGAAACCCAAGAGATCACCACTTGACACTATATAACATGTTGTAGTGTAGTGTCTACTTCTTACCAGGAGGTAACCAATACTAAGCCATCACTTAATCAAAATAAAATAATAAAAGAAACAAAGGAAGAAAGAAAGGTATAAATATATAAGTAATATATATAACTATACTATACATATGAATATATTAACTCAGATCTCTAGGTGACCAGCAACTTAAAAATAAAACAAACACTACTCAAGAGTTATGAGGGGAAGTCTGCAAATGAAATTTTTTGTTTTATTTTTGAAGAAGGGACCAGCCTGTACCTTACAGGAGTGGTAACAATGTGCTAAGCATGATATAAACTTTATCGGTATAGTTCTCACTACAACCCTATGAGGTAGAATTGTTTCCATTTTACTGAAGAGTAAACAGAGGCTCTAATGGCAGAGTCAGAAACTACACCCACATCAATCTGCCTTTTCCGACATCCATTTTCTCCTAGGATACAAGCACAGATCTAAGAGTAGTGAGACCATGAAGTGCTTGTAAAAGTGGATTTGGGAGTGTGTTAGAGGGCAATTTGGGAACTGAATCCAAGGAAGGGAAAGGTTTTGGCCAGTGAAACTCAAAGAGTGGGGCCATAAGAGTATAAGTTAAACATATTTTCCCCCCATATCGATAGTTTCTCAATGAAGGGAGCTGTGCACTGATTTACATTCTAGTGCATGCTTCTTCATCTCCTCCTGGACCATTAACGGTTTGCAAACCAGCAAGCAGTCCATGGACCACACATAGGTGGCACAAGCATAAGGAATATCCTGTGAAATTTTCCTCTACGGTGAACAATTAAATGATTTTGGATAAAAGTTACCTTTAAATTTTTCTATGTGTTTTTCCATTTATAAAAAAGTATTAAAAAGCCACATTAGGGCACGTGGGTGGCTCAGTCAGGTAAGCATCTGCCTTCGGCTCAGGTCATGATTCCGAGGTCCTGGAATTGAGCCCCATTATCAGGCTCCCTGCTCAGTGGGGAGTCTGCTTCTCCCTCTATAGCTCCCCCTGCTCATGCTTGCACTCTCTCTCTCTCATTCCCTCTCTCTGTCAAATAAATAAAATCTTCAAAAAAAATAAATATAAAAAGCTACATCTTATCCATATTTCTATACTAAAGAAGGCTTAAATCTCAAGTGTTATAAAATTATGGGGGCCTTTAATCTTAGTTGAAGTGATACTACTCTTACTAGTTTTAATAATCCAATCTCTTCCAAAAGCAAAGAAAAATAGTTATCTTAAAGAACGAAAAATATTGCTATCAAACAGCATGATGTTTGGAGTAAAATACAAATTTTAAAAATGTGTTATTCATACCTGCACCTCCGCCAATGCTTAGAATCTTAATTTCTGATTTTCCATCACCAATCCTGAAAAAAAAATTATGTCGTTTAAGAAAAATGTGCTATGTGCTTTGTAAAATCTGATTGTTGAATCTAGTTGAAGAGAATAAACTAAAATTATAATGAACAAAAACTAGGTCAACATGAAAGGTCACCCTCATGTCAGTGGTTACACTGCTGTGTTTAGAAATCTTTAGGAAATATGTTCTACTCATTAATGACTTTGAACTGTGAGACTTTTGAAAAGAGCACTATAAACATTTCAGAGACAGGAAATGCCATTTGTTTAGAGATTGTATGGAGAAAAAAAAAACAGATAAAGTGGGCCTTTGAGTCTAGTGATCTAATAAGCCATCCATTATAGATAGGAGGAAGGCTAAGGTGATTCATACTGTATATATGCCTTTCTTCTTTCTTGATAACTTCCTTTCAATGAACAAATGTTTTTAAACATTTATTGTGTGTCTATATTTAGCATTAGGGATATAAAAATGAATAAAACGCTCTTTTGTTCTTAAGTTAAAATGTGAGATAATACAGCCCAGTAGTAGGAGAAGGGAAAGATGGCAAAGTAGGAGGATCCTAAACTGATCTCCTCCCACAGACACACTGAGGCCACAATGACATATAATACAACTTAACCCGAAAACAACCTGAAGATAAGCAGAAGGAGATTTTACACAGCTAAAGACATAAAGAAGCCATATCAAGAAGGGTAGGAGGGGTAGAGGTGTGGGAGGAACCAAACCCATAGCATAGCAACTACAGGCTGGAGGGATATCAAAGGCAAGGAGATCCTTGCTAAGGTGTGAGGGGGTGAAGCCCCACCTGACGCACCCCATGTTACAGAAACCTATACCAGGAAGACAAGCCTTCAGAAAATCTGGTTTTGAAAAATCAGCAGGAATTAACTCCAGGAGAGCCAGGCCATAGAAAATGGAGACTCTGCTCCTAAAAGGTCAGCACACAATATCACTCAATCAGAGACTCAGTACAGAGACAGAAGTTTGAAAAGTACCTGGACATGTAGGAAGAAATGTATTGACTAATCTCAATGTTTGTGCTGGAGGGTAGAAGCTTTCTCCAGGAATGGAAGTTTTGGCAGGCCTCATTTTTCTTGCCCTTTTTCAGTCTAACTAGCTAGATGTTGGTAGTAGCCAATGTTGCCACTCTCCATCTACACTGCTTGCTCTTCCTGGCAAACCCCTGCAGACCTGCCCCAGCAGGCAGGCCTTCAGAGCAGGTCCTACACCACCACACCCAGAAGACAACCCCACCTGGGACCAGTGCCCCACAAAAGTGATTTCTTCACTGAGGATACTAAGGGGCAGCCCCACCCACCAGCAGACCTGCAGTAATTGTGGCTAAGCCTCTCTGAAAGCTGTGTTGGGAGCTCACACCACTGAGCAGCAAGTGCACAGAAGCTATAGCTTGGTCTGTCAGCCAGCCAGGCTATGGGCCATCTCTGGCCATCGTTGTGCTCACAGTAGCAATCTGATCACAACAGTAGGGTACAGAAAGCCAACACAAGGGACACCCCTGGAGCACCTGGTTCTGGCGAATGGGGGCACTGCATTACTGGGCCCCACAGAATGTCTTCTACATAAGACCACTACTTTCAAGACCATGAGATATAGCGGACCAACTAATGCACAGAAATAAACAGAGTATCAAAGAAAATTAGAAGACACAGGAATATGTTCCAAACAAAGAACAAGACAAAATATCAGAAAAAGAACTAAACAAAACAGATAAGCAGGTACCTGATGAAGAAATGAGAGCAATATTTATAAAGGTGCTCACCAGATTTGGAAGAGGAGTGGCTGAACTCTATGAAAACTTCAGTGAAAACACAGAAAATGGAAAAAAGAACCAATCAAAGCTAAAGAATACAATAACTGAAATGGAAAATATACTAGAGGGAATCAACAGCACATTAGAGGATGCAGAAGAACAAAGCAGCAATCTGGATGTCAGGATAATGGAAAGCACCCAAGCTGAACAGCAAAAAGAAAAATTTTCAAAAAATGAGGATAGGTTAAGGGACCTCTGTACATCAGGAGTACTAACATTTATATTATAGGGGTGCCAGAAGGAAAAGAAGGGGCAGAAAACTTACTCAAAGAAATAATGCTGAAAACTTCACCAACCTGTGAAGGTTCACACACACAAAACCTATAGTAGATACACAAAAAGTAAAGAGAAAGGAATCCAAGCTTTACACTAAAGAAAGTCATCAAATCACCTGGAAATAGAGCAAGAGCAAAACAAAAGAGAAGAGCTACAAAAACAACTATTAACAATTGTGATATTTATTCACCGAACAGAGAGGCACCTAAATATATAAATCAAATATTATCAGACATAAAGAAGTAACAGTAATACAATAATAGTAGGGGATTCATCCCACTTACATCAATAGATAGATCATCCTGGCAGGAAATTAATAAGCAAACAGTGGCTTTGAACAATATATTAGAACAGATGGACTTAATAGATACATACAGAACATTCTTTTCGAAAACAGCAGAATACACATTTTTTTTCAAGTGCACATAGACATTCTCTAAGACAGATCACAGTAGCTTACAAAACTTGTATCAATAAACTTAAGAGAAGTGAAATTACATCAAACATCAGAAAAGATCACAATATGAAACTAGAAATCGATTACAAGGAAAAAAGGGGGGGGAATGGAGGCTAAACAGCACACTACTAAAAAACCAATTGGTCAACCAAAAAAATCAAAGAGAAAAATTTTTTTTAAATACCTGGAGAAAAATAAAACTGGAAATAGAGCAGTGCAAAATGTTTGGGATGCACCAAAAGCAATTCTAAAAGGGAAGTTGATAGTGATACAGGTCTACCTAAGAAACAAGAAAAATCTCAAATAAATAATCAAATCATACACGTAAAGGACTAGAAGAAGAATAAATGAAGCTTGAAGTTAGTAGAATGAAGGAAATAATAAATATCAGAGAGGAAATAAATGAAATCAAGACTTAAAAAACAATTGGAAAGATCAGTGAAACCAAAAGCTGGTTCTTTGAAAAGTTAAACAATTCATAAACCTTCAGTCAGATTCATTAAGAAAAGTGGAGAGAGGATTCAAATAAAATCATAAATGAAAGAGAAGTTACAACTGACACCACAGAAATACAAAGGATTATAAGAAACTACTATGAAAAATTATATGCAAACAAATTATACACTGAGAAATAGAAGAAATGGATAAATTCCTAGAAAAAATATAATCTTCTAAGACTGAATCAAGAATAAATAGAAAAATCTTAACAGGCAGATTACTATTGACAAAACTGAATCCAACAAACAAAAGTCCAGGACTAGATGGATTCACAGTAGAATTCTACCAAATACTTAAAGAAGAGTTAATACCTATTATTCCCCAAACTATTCCAAAAAATGGAAGAGGAAGTAATGCTTCCCAATTCATTCTGTGGGGCCAGCATTGCCCTGATACCAAAATGAGATAAAAATACTATTTTTTTAAAATTACAGACCAGTATCCAACATAGATGCATAAATTCTTAACAAAATGTTAGCAAACCAAATTCAACAACACATTAAAAGGATCACTCACCACAGTCAAATAGGATTGATACTGGGATACAAGGATGATTCAATATCTGCTAATCAATCAATGTGATATACCACATTAACAAAAGGAAGGACAAAAATCATATGATTATCTCATTAGATGCAAAAAAGCATTTGACAAAATTGAACATCGATTCATGTTAAAAACTCTGAACAGAGTGGGCTTAAAGGAAACATACCTTAACAAAACAAAGGCCATACAGGAAAAACCCACAGCTAGCATTATACTCTGGTGTAAAGTTGAAAGCTTTTCCTCTAAGGTCAGGAACAAGATAAGGATGTCCACTCTTATCACTTTTGTTCAACATAGTACTGAAGTCCTAGCCACAGCAATCAGACAAGAAAAAGAAAGGCATCCATGCTGTTAAGGAAAAAGTTGAACTATCACTCTTTTATGATATGATATGGTATTTTATGTACAAAACCCTAAAGATGCACTAAAAAATTATTAGAAGTATGAAATCAATTCAGTGAAGTTGCATGATCCAAAATTAATAAAAATCTGTTCAATTTCTGTACACTAGTAACAAACTAGCAGGAAGAGAAATAAGAAAGCAATCCCATTTACAATTGCATTAAAAAAGAATAAAATATCTCAGAATAAATTTAAACAAGGAGGTGAAGCATTTATCCTCTGAAAACTATAGGACACTGATGAAAGAAATTAAAGGAACAGAAATAAATGAAAAGATATACCATGCTCATGGATTGGAAGAATTAAAATTGTTAAAATGTCCATATGACCTAAAGCAATATACAGATTTAATACAATTTCGCTCAAAATACCAATAGTGTTTTTCACAGAACTAGAACAGATAATCCTTAAATTTGTAGGAAACCACAAAAGACCTCAAATAGCCAAAGAAATCTTGAGAAAAAAACAACAAAGTTAGAGGTATCACAATCCCAGATTTCAAACTATATTTCAAAGTGATAATAATCAAAAATATATGCTACTAGCACAAAAACAGACACATAGATCAATGGAATGGAATAGTAAGCCCAGAAATAAATGCATACTTATATTCTCAATTAACTTATGACAACTGAGTCAAGAATATACAATGAGAGGGTTTCTGGGTGGCTTAGTTGATTAAGCATCTGACTCCTGGTTTTAGCTCAGGTCATAATCTCATGGGTCATGAGATTTTGCTCCATGTCAGGCTCCATGCTCAGCAGAGAGTCTACTTGAAAGATTCTCTCTCTGCCCGTCCCCCACTCACTCATGCTCTCTCACTTTAAAACAAACAAATAAATCTTAAAATAGAATAAGTGAAGGACAGTCTCTTCAATAAATGTTACTGGGAAAACTGGATAGCTACATGCAAAACAATGAAACTGGATCACATTCTCATACCATAAGGAAAAATAAACTCAAAATGGATTAAAGACCTGAATGTAAGACATGAAACCAAAAAAATTCTAAAAGAAAACATAGTAAGTAATCTCTTGGACATTAGCCTTCACAAGATATTTCACCTGTCTCCTCAGATAAGGGAAACAAAAAGCAAAAGTAAACAGTTGGGAGTACATCAAACTAAAAGGCTTTTGCATGGCAAAGAAACCACCAACAAAACAAAAGGCAACCTAGTGAATGGGAGTAGATATTTGCCAATGACATATCCCATAAAGGGTTAACATCTAAAATATATAACGAATGCCTACAACTCAACAGAAATAAAGAAAGAATGAAAGAGAGACAGACAGAAAGAAAGTCCAATTAAAAATCTTAGAGGACCGAGGGAGGAGTCAAGATGGCGGAGAAGTAGCAGGCTGAGACTACTTCGGGTAGCGGGAGATCAGCTAAATAGCTTATCTAAAGATTGCAAACACCTACAAATCCAACGGGAGATTGAAGAGAAGAAGAACAGCAATTCCAGAAACAGAAAATCAACCACTTTCTGCAAGGTAGGACTGGCGGAGAAGTGAATCCAAAGCGACGGGAAGATAGACCGCGGGGGGAGGGGCCGGCTCCCGGCGAGCGGCAGAGCAACGGAGCAAAATCAGGACTTTTAAAAGTCTGTTCCGCTGAGGGACATCGCTACAGAGGCTTAACTGGGGTGAAGCCCAGGCGGGGTAAGCGTGGCCTCAGGTCCCGCAGGGTCGCAGAAGGATCGGGGGTGTCTCAGTGTCGCAGAGCTTACCGGTATTAGAACGGGGAAGCCGGCTGCAGAGACAGAGCCGAGGAGTGACTCTCAGCTCAGGGTTGCCTTGAACCGGTCGCAGGCTCGGTCAGCTCGGAGCGTGGCCGGAGGCCAGGGTGACGGGAGTCATTTGGCGCTGTTCTCTGAGGGCGCACTGAGGAGTGGGGCCCCGGGCTCTCGGCTCCTCCGGGCCGGAGACCGGGAGGCCGCCATCTTTATTCCCGTCCTCCGGACTCTACGGAAAGCGCTCAGGGAACAAAAGCTCCCGAAAGCGAACCTGAGCAGATGACTCAGCGCGGCCCCGGGTAAGGGCGGTGCAACTCCGCCTGGGGCAAAGACGCTTGAGAATCACTACAACGGGCCCCTCCCCCAGAAGATCTACGGGAAAACCAGCCAGGACCAAGTTCACCTACCAAGGAGAACGGCGGAATTCCAGAGGAGAAGAAAGCAAAGCACGGAACTCATGGCTTTCTCCCCATGATTTTTTAGCCTTGCAGTTAATTTAATTTTTTTTTCTTTTTCAATTTTTTTTTTCTTTTTCTCTTCTTCTGCTAAATTTTTTTTAACTTTTACCGTTTTCTTTTTTTAACGTTTTTTAAATAGTTTATCTAATATATATATATTTTTTCCTCTTTTTATATTTTTTCTTTATCGGCTTTCTTTTTTTTAATAGTTTTTTTTTTCTTTTCTTTCTTTCTGAACCCCTTTTTATCCCCTTTCTCCCCCCTCACAATTCAGGATCTCTTCTGATTTGGCTAAAGCATATTTTCCTGGGGTTGTTGCCACCCTTTTAGTATTTTACTTGCTCCTTCATAAACTCTTATCTGGACAAAATGACAAGGCGGAAAAATTCACAACAAAAAAAAGAACAAGAGGCAATACCAAAGGCTAGGGACCTAATCAATACAGACATTGGTAATATGTCAGATATAGAGTTCAGAATGATGATTCTCAAGGTTCTAGCCGGGCTTGAAAAAGGCATGGAAGATATTAAAGCAACCCTCTCGGGAGATATAAAAGCCCTTTCTGGAGAAATAAAAGAACTAAAATCTAACCAAGTTGAAATCAAAAAAGCTATTAATGAGGTGCAATCAAAAATGGAGGCTCTCACTGCTAGGATAAACGAGGCAGAAGAAAGAATTAGCGATATAGAAGACCAAATGACAGAGAATAAAGAAGCTGAGCAAAAGAGGGACAAACAGCTACTGGACCACGAGGGGAGAATTCGAGAGATAAGTGACACCATAAGACGAAACAACATTAGAATAATTGGGATTCCAGAAGAAGAGGAAACAGAGAGGGGAGCAGAAGGTATATTGGAGAGAATTATTGGAGAGAATTTCCCCAGTATGGCAAAGGGAACAAGCATCAAAATCCAGGAGGTTCAGAGAACCCCCCTCAAAATCAATAAGAATAGGTCTACACCCCGTCACCTAATAGTAAAATTGACAAGTCTTAGTGACAAAGAAAAGATCCTGAAAGCAGCCCGGGAAAAGAAGTCTGTAACGTACAATGGTAAAAATATTAGATTGGCAGCAGACTTATCCACAGAGACCTGGCAGGCCAGAAAGAGCTGGCATGATATATTCAGAGTACTAAATGAGAAAAACATGCAGCCAAGAATAGTATATCCAGCTAGGCTATCATTGAAAATAGACGGAGAGATTAAAAGCTTCCAGGACAAACAAAAACTGAAAGAATTTGCAAATACCAAACCAGCTCTACAGGAAATATTGAAAGGGGTCCTCTAAGCAAAGAGAGACCCTCAAAGTAGTAGATCAGAAAGAAACAGAGACAATATACAATAACAGTCACCTTACAGGCAATATAATGGCACTAAATTCATATCTCTCAATACTTACCCTGAATGTTAATGGGCTAAATGCCCCAATCAAAAGACACAGGGTATCAGAATGGATAAAAAAACAAAAACCATCTATATGTTGCCTACAAGAAACTCATCTTACACCCGAAGACACCTCCAGGTTTAAAGTGAGGGGGTGGAAAAGAATTTACCATGCTAATGGACATCAGAAGAAAGCAGGAGTGGCAATCCTTATATCAGATCAATTAGATTTTAAGCCAAAGATTATAATAAGAGATGAGGAGGGACACTATATCATACTCAAAGGAACTGTCCAACAAGAAGATCTAACAATTTTAAATATCTATGCCCCTAACGTGGGAGCAGCCAACTATATAAACCAATTAATAACAAAATCAAAGAAACACATCGACAAGAATACAATAATAGTAGGGGATTTTAACACTCCCCTCACTGAAATGGACAGATCATCCAAGCAAAAGATCAACAAGGAAATCAAGGCCTTAAATGACACACTGGACCAGATGGACATCACAGATATATTCAGAACATTTCATCCCAAAGCAACAGAATACACATTCTTCTCTAGTGCACATGGAACATTCTCCAGAATAGATCACATTCTTGGTCCTAAATCAAGTCTCAACCGGTATCAAAAGATTGGGATCATTCCCTGCATATTTTCAGACCACAATGCTCTAAAGCTAGAACTCAATAACAAGAGGAAATTTGGAAAGAACCCAAATACATGGAGACTAAACAGCATCCTTCTAAAGAATGAATGGGTCAACCAGGAAATCAAAGAAGAATTGAAAAAATTTATGGAAACAAATGATAATGAAAACACAACAGTTCAGAATCTGTGGGACACAACAAAGGCAGTCCTGAGAGGAAAATATATAGCGGTACAAGCCTTTCTCAAGAAACAAGAAAGGTCTCAGGTACACAACCTAACTCTACACCTAAAGGAGCTGGAGAAAGAACAAGAAAGAAACCCTAAACCCAGCAGGAGAAGAGAAATCATAAAGATCAGAGCAGAAATCAATGAAATAGAAACCAAAAAAACAATAGAACAAATCAATGAAACTAGGAGCTGGTTCTTTGAAAGAATTAATAAGATTGATAAACCCCTGGCCAGACTTATCAAAAAGAAAAGAGAGAGGACCCAAATAAATAAAATCATGAATGAAAGAGGAGAGATCACAACGAACACCAAAGAAATACAGACAATTATAAGAACATACTATGAGCAACTCTACGCCAACAAATTTGACAATCTGGAAGAAATGGATGCATTCCTAGAGACATATAAACTACCACAACTGAACCAGGAAGAAATAGAAAGCCTGAACAGACCCATAACCAGTAAGGAGATTGAAACAGTCATCAAAAATCTCCAAACAAACAAAAGCCCAGGGCCAGACGGCTTCCCGGGGGAATTCTACCAAACATTTAAAGAAGAACTAATTCCTATTCTCCTGAAACTGTTCCAAAAAATAGCAATAGAAGGAAAACTTCCAAACTCATTTTATGAGGCCAGCATCACCTTGATCCCAAAACCAGACAAGGATCCCAACAAAAAAGAGAACTACAGACCAATATCCTTGATGAACACAGATGCAAAAATTCTCGCCAAAATACTAGCCAATAGGATTCAACAGTACGTTAAAAGGATTATTCACCACGACCAAGTGGGATTTATTCCAGGGCTACAAGGCTGGTTCAACATCCGCAAATCAATCAATGTGATACAACACATTAATAAAAGAAAGAACAAGAACCATATGATACTCTCCATAGATGCTGAAAAAGCATTTGACAAAGTACAGCATCCCTTCCTGATCAAAACTCTTCAAAGTGTAGGGATAGACGGCACATACCTCAATATTATCAAAGCCATCTATGAAAAACCCACCGCAAATATCATTCTCAATGGAGAAAAACTGAAAGCTTTTCCGCTAAGGTCAGGAACACGGCAGGGATGTCCGTTATCACCACTGCTATTCAACATAGTACTAGAAGTCCTAGCCTCAGCAATCAGACAACAAAAGGAAATTAAAGGCATCCAAATCGGCAAAGAAGAAGTCAAACTATCACTCTTCGCAGATGATATGATACTCTATGTGGAAAACCCAAAAGACTCCACTCCAAAACTGCTAGAACTTGTACAGGACTTCAGTAAAGTGTCAGGATATAAAATCAATGCACAGAAATCAGTTGCATTTCTCTACACCAACAACAAGACAGAAGAAAGAGAAATTAAGGAGTCCATCCCATTTACAATTGCACCCAAAAGTATAAGATACCTAGGAATAAACCTAACCAAAGAGACTAAGAATCTATACTCAGAAAACTATAAAGTACTCATGAAAGAAATTGAGGAAGACACAAAGAAATGGAAAAATGTTCCATGCTCCTGGATTGGAAGAATAAATATTGTGAAAATGTCTATGCTACCTAAAGCAATCTACACATTTAATGCAATTCCTATCAAAGTACCATCCATTTTTTTCAAAGAAATGGAACAAATAATCCTAAAATTTATATGGAACCAGAAAAGACCTCGAATAGCCAAAGGAATATTGAAAAAGAAAGCCAAAGTTGGTGGCATCACAATTCCGGACTTCAAGCTCTATTACAAAGCTGTCATCATCAAGACAGCATGGTACTGGCACAAAAACAGACACATAGATCAATGGAACAGAATAGAGAGCCCAGAAATGGACCCTCAACTCTATGGTCAACTCATCTTCGACAAAGCAGGAAAGAATGTCCAATGGAACAAAGACAGTCTCTTCAATAAATGGTGTTGGGAAAATTGGACAGCCACATGCAGAAAAATGAAATTGGATCATTTCCTTACACCACACACGAAAATAGACTCAAAATGGATGAAGGATCTCAATGTGAGAAAGGAATCCATCAAAATCCTCGAGGAGAACACAGGCAGCAACCTCTTCGACGTCAGCCGCAGCAACATCTTCCTAGGAACATCACCAAAGGCAAGGGAAGCAAGGGCAAAAATGAACTTTTGGGATTTTATCAAGATCAAAAGCTTTTGCACAGCAAAGGAAACAGTGAACAAAACCAAAAGACAACTGACAGAATGGGAGAAGATATTTGCAAATGACATATCAGATAAAGGGCTAGTGTCCAAAATCTATAAAGAACTTAGCAAACTCAACACCCAAAGAACAAATAATCCAATCAAGAAATGGGCAGAGGACATGAACAGACATTTCTGCAAAGAAGACATCCAGATGGCCAACAGACACATGAAAAAGTGCTCCATATCACTCGGCATCAGGGAAATACAAATCAAAACCACCACGAGATATCACCTCACACCAGTCAGAATGGCTAAAATTAACAAGTCAGGAAATGACAGATGCTGGCGAGGATGCGGAGAAAGGGGAACCCTCCTACACTGTTGGTGGGAATGCAAGCTGGTGCAACCACTCTGGAAAACAGCATGGAGGTTCCTCAAAATGTTGAAAATAGAACTACCCTATGACCCTGCAATTGCACTGCTGGGTATTTACCCTAAAGATACAAACATAGTGATCCGAAGGGGCACATGCACCCGAATGTTTATAGCAGCAATGTCTACAATAGCCAAACTATGGAAAGAACCTAGATGTCCATCTACAGACGAATGGATAAAGAAGATGTGGTATATATACACAATGGAATACTATGCAGCCATCAAAAGAAATGAAATCTTGCCATTTGCGACGACGTGGATGGAACTAGAGGGTATCATGCTTAGCGAAATAAGTCAATCGGAGAAAGACAACTATCATATGATCTCCCTGATATGAGGGAGAGGAGATGCAACATGGGGGGTCGAGGGGGTAGGAGAAGAGTAAATGAAACAAGATGGGATTGGGAGGGAGACAAACCATAAGTGACTCTTAATCTCACAAAACAAACTGAGGGTTGATGGAGGGAGGGGGTTGGGAGAGGGGGTGGGGTTATGGATATCGGGGAGGGTATGTGCTATGGTGAGTGTTGTGAAGTGTGTAAACCTGGCGATTCGCAGACCTGTACCCCTGGGGATAAAAATATATGTTTATAAAGCTGTTAAAAAAAAAAAAAAAAAGAAAAAGAAAGAAAGGATGAATCCCCAAGTTTTGTAGCAACATGGACGGGACTGGAAGAGATTATGCTGAGTGAAATAAGTTAAGCAGAGAGAGTCAATTATCATATGGTTTCACTTATTTGTGGAGCATAACAAATAGCATGGAGGACAAGGGGAGATGGAGAGGAGAAGGGAGTTGAGGGAAATTGGAAGGGGAGGTGAACCATGAGAGACTATGGACTCTGAAAAACGATCTGAGAATTTTGAAGGGGTGGGGGGTGGGAGGTTGGGGGCACCAGGTGGTGGGTATTGTAGAGGGCACGGATTGCATGGAGCACTGGGTGTGGTGCAAAAATAATGAATACTGTTATGCTGAAAAAAATAAAAAAAAAATTAAAATGTTAAAACACTGGGAAAAAAAAAAAAAAAAAAAAAAAAATCTTAGAGGACCTAAATAGACATTTTTCCCAAGAGGATATACAGATGACCAACAGACACATGAAAAGATGCTTAACATCACTAAATGTCAGGGCAGTGTAAATGAAAACCATAGTGAGATATTACTTCACAACAGTCAGAATGGGTAGTATCAAAAAGACAAAAAATAGCAAGTGTCAGTGAGGATGTGAAGAAAGGGGAACACTGGTACACCACTGGTCAGAATGTAAAATGGTTCAGTCACTATGGAAAACAGTATGGAAACAGTATGGAAAACAGATTCCTAAAAAATTAACAATAAAAATACCACACAATTTAGCAATTCCACTTTTGGGTATTTACCCAAAGAGAAGGAAAACACTAAATAAAGATATATGCTCCCCTATGTTTATTGAACCATTATTTACAAAAGCCAAAATACGGAAGCAACCTAAGTATGAATAGATGAATGGAGAAATATGTGATATATATACACAATGGAATATTATTCAGCCATTTAAAAAATGAGATCTTGCCATTTGTGACAACATGGATGGACTTAGAGGGTATTTTAAGTGAAGTAAAGCAGATGGAGTAAGATAAATGCCTTATGATTTCACAAATATGTCAGACCTAAAAAACAAAACTAACGGATAGGCTTCATCAACAACAACAACAAAAAACAGAAGCAGACTCATAAGTATAGAAAATAAACGTGGTTTTCAGAGGGAGTGGGAGTAAGGTGATGGGTGAAATAGGCATGGGGTTTAAAGGATACAAACATCCAGTTATAAAATAAATAAGCATGGGAATATAGTCAATAATACTGTAATAATTTATGGTGACAAATAGTAATTATACTTACTGTGGTAAGCATTTTGTAATGTGTATGATTGTGGAATCACTACATTGTGTACCTGAAATAATGCTGTATATCAACTATACTTCAATTAAAACTAAAGAAAAAAATAGAGCTCAGTATTATGGTTCTAGTACTGGAAATGGAACGGGGTTGATCTACTGGGAGGTAACAGTTGGACTGCTTTTGATTGATGCTAATAAAAGGGAAAAGGGTATTAGACTGAAGAATTTCCAGTTTGGGTGACTGCATATGGTGAAAAAAAAGAAGCTGGAGAATATAGTTTGAAGGCAAGTTTGTGTTTTGTCAGGGTGCCTTGTTTTTTGTTTTTTTCTTTTTAATCGGAATTCTACAAACATTTGGATATGCGAGATTTAAGCTGAGTGGGAGACAGATCGGGTCAAGGATGTATTCTGGAGAGTTAGCATCATAAAGTTTTGGTCTAACTAGGAGACTAGATTCTATCACCCAAGCATTCTGCAAAGAATTAAACAAGTAGTAGGATAATGATGTAATGCCAACTTTTAAAAGTCACTGGTTTATGGGGAACACACCAAGGGGACAAAGAAGAAAACAATAAAGCTCAGAGAGGACAGAATTGGAGAAAGAGAAAGCCATTAGTAGCGTTAACAGTAGCAGAGTGTACTACCAAAAAATAAAGGAGGAATCATCTCCATTGAATTTGTCAATATGAGTATCTTTGATAATAGTTTTAAAAAGAATGTTGAGGGCAGAAGTCAGATGGCAGTGAGATTAAAAGTGAGCTGAATAAAGAGAAATAAGATCTAGAGATTGTTGTACTATAATAAAAGGGTGAGAATGGAAAGGGAAGACAGGAACCGGGAGTGGTATTTATGTGGACTCTAGCTTTGCAGCTGCTTTTTTTTCCCCTGATGTGAGAGAGCCTGGACAGAGTAGTAGAACAAAAACAGATTGAAGCAAAGTTCACAAAGGATAGGTTCAAGGACATCTATGAATGAATTGCCTTCCTTAGTTCTAATTATCTTCCCACTCATGATCATAGTCCTAATACACCCATCCTTATCTATGGTCTTGGTTAATTCTTAAAACTGTTTTATATCTGTAGATAGCATAGTGAAGCCATGGAGCACAGCACCAAGGTAGAAGCCATGGCCTACCGATATATTACCTTAAGCTAGTTATTTAATTTCTCTGCATCTTTACTACCTATGAAATAGGATAATAATACCACCTATTGTATAGAATTATAATAATAGTATCTAGTTTAAGGAACAGTTGTGGGGATTAAGTGATTTAATTCATGTAAATCTCTTAGAAATGTGTCTGCACATGACAAGCACTCAACACATATTAGGAATTGTTATTGCTAATTGTCCAGCAATTGTCAAGCAATTGTCCAGCCACAACTAAGTGATTTCAGTCTTTGAATTTTCACAATTTTTCTATGAATTAGACACGATTATCAACCTATTTCACACATTATGATGAATAATTATTGAAAACTTACTATTTTCCAGCCAGGGATCTAACTGTATAACATATAGGGGTGCCTGGGTGGCTCAGTCATTAAGTGTCTGTCTTCGGCTCAGGTCATGATTCCACAGTCCTGGGATTGAGCCTCAAATCAGGCTCCTTCCCCAGCAGGAAGCCTGCTTCTCCCTCTCCCACTCCCACTGTTTGTGTTCCCTCTCTTGCTGAGTCTCTTTCTATCAAATAAATAAGTAAAATCTTTAAAAAAAATAATAAATATATAACATAAACAACAGCAACACAATTTATTACTTACAGCAATATACTGGAACTCTCCCCACCCCACACTTTGCATCCAGATGGGGATTGTTTCTCCAAGGAAACAAACCATCTTAGTGAATAAACTTAACGGGGCGCCTGGGTGGCTCAGTGGGTTAAGCCGCTGCCTTCGGCTCAGGTCATGATCTCAGAGTCCTGGGATCGAGCCCCACATCGGGCTCTCTGCTCAGCAGGGAGCCTGCTTCCTCCTCTCTCTCTGCCTGCCTCTCTGCCTGCTTGTGATCTCTCTGTCAAATAAATAAATAAAATCTTTAAAAAAAAAAAAAAACTTAAAATACTGACATCCGAGAATCTCTCAGTAAACAACTGAATTCACATCCAATTCCTGCAGTGAGTCACCCACTCAAACCTCACTTACATACACAAAAAGGATCTGAACACTTTTTTAGTGTCTCACTATTGATTGGATGGATAATCAAATCACATCAGGTAGCTAGGGAGTTCCCCTAACATGAGAGGGACCAAAAGAAACAGAAAAAGAGCACTCAGAAGAAATATGCAGAGAGCAGAGGAAAATTTTATAATAGATAAAAAAGGTATTACACCTGTGAAAGATGAACAGGCTATAAAAAAGAACATTTTTGAAAATTAAAACTATAATAGTAAAAAAATTAATAGAAGGGCTATAAGATAAAATTGTAAAAATTGGATATGTAAGAAAATTAGGGAATTAATTCAGGAGGTCTGGTGTTTGATGAATATAAATTCCAGAAAGAAAATCAGAGAGAAGGGATGATAAAATAATACCAAATTTCCCTGAGATGAAAGATCAGAATCTTGATTGAAGTGGCCCAGGGACTACCCACAAAAATGTGTGAAAAAGGAATGCCAGGGTGGCTCAGTTGGTTAAGCATCTGCCTTCAGCTCAGCTCATGATCCCAGGGTCCTGGGATCGAGTTCTAATTTGGACTCCCTGTTCAGTGGGGAGTCTGCTTCTCCCTCTGCCTGCTGCTCCCCCTGCTGTCCTCTCTCTCTGACAAATAAAATCTTAAAAATGAAATGTGTGAAAAAGTCCCACACTACAACTCATCTTAAAATTTTAGAATACTAGACAGAAAATTCTTAAAACGTCTAAGTAGGGAAAACAAAAACAAAACAAAACAAAAAGATCACAAGCCAAACAAGAACAATTTGAAGGACATTGGATTGCTCAATAGAAACTCTAGTTGCTAAAAGAAAATGAAAAAATACCTTTAAATTTCTGATATAATATTTCAGGATAACAATTGCTATCTAATAAAGATGACCATAGATTGAAGGTATTTTTAAACATAACAAAATCTCAAAGAAGTTTACTTTTCATGCACTCTTTCTCTGGAAGCCTAAAGGACAAGAAGAAGTGGCGGGGAGGGGTAGGACAAGGTTGAGGATGATAAAAGTCTAAAGAAATCAAGAAAAGAATGACATGAGATCCAGAATCAGGGTATTTAGTACTGCAGAGAGGAGAAGAGAATTTCTAGAAGGTGAAATAAATTCTATCAATAATTGTATGGCAGATCACCAGCAAATCACCAGAGTGGAAAAGATGAACAGAGTTCCAGAAAAGATGTTCCCATGGGGGAAAATTAACAGATGACTTGATTTGTTGGATTATATTGAGAGAAGATTAATCCTTCTGCTTGGGGTACAAGTAGTGACAGGTATATTGAAAACTAAGAAAAGAAACTATAATCAAAACAATAGTTAACTCTAGGAAAAAAACAAAAAGTACCTGAAAGGAAATGTGATTGTAGTATAATGTATCATTCAATTATGTATAATATGTACATAGGCAAAATGATATAAACAAATTATTGAACCAAAATTTTGACATAAATATACTGACGTGATAGGGAAGGAAATGTATGTGTTTCTTTAGCTATTTTAATATAGTAAAATTAAGAAAAAGAAGAATAACATGTTATTTAGAATTAGGAAAGAAAATTTCATAAGAAACAACTAAAATACTTCAAAATGTTGAAAGTGGTTGCTTCTGAGAGGGGAGTAAATAGGGCTAGGAACCAGTTTTTTGTTTTTTTACCACTGCAGTGCTAATTTGGTTATGCTTTTGAAAGTTCTTCAGTCTTTCACAGATTCTACATTCAATATTTCTAAGCAGACTGTGGACACCATGAAGATAGGGGTCATCATTCATTATGTTATACCCATTCACTGTGCCTCTTCGAACCACTGATGACTAAAGAAAACCAAGGGTCTGGATAAGCTACAGACATGAACACAGACCTTTAGTACTGCAAAAGAATTCAGAAATTATAATCTTTAATTTTAGAAATGAACAAAAAGACCCAAAGAAGTAAATTATTAGTTCCTAGATAAGAAGTTACCTGTATTTGAGGTATGCTTTGATTTTGACATCATTGTTCTAATACTTACTAATTATTAATAAATTATATAACACTCTATTTAAAAAAATTAAAAACTGAACCATGAAAAATATAAAGGGAAATGGAATTTCACACATATCCAACAATGCCTGCTTTCATCAGGCAGAGGTACTGTCCCGGTGAAAGAATTTCAGGCCTACAATAGAGAAATCCAGCAAAAGATAAAATATCAGTTTTCTTTGCTGTTGCAAATTGGATCCACAGTCAGTCATTTCTTCCAGTTTTCTATCATTATTTCCTGAAGCAGAGTAAGTTACAGCAATCCACCCCCAGATAGGTGATTTGATTATCTTTAGCATGTGGAATCTTTTACTCTCATAATGCTTATCAGCTCTGGCACAAATTGAACACATTAATCACCCAAAAAAAAAAAAAAAAAAGTCTGCAAGAAGGATAGGAACTAGTGAGTTTCACTGATAATGGGAAAATGCCTTTTTTTTTTTTTAAAGAACCACATTGCTAATATTGAGTTGAAAGGAAAAGACGGTTGTTTTTGTTTGTTTGTTTGTTTGTTTTTTGAGAATAACTATAAGAATGGATAAGGAAGTGAATTTAAATGGATATTAGGAGAACCCAGAAGCACCCCATCCTCAATCCACAGGGGTAAACAGTATTTGGTAATTATTTATATTTTATTCTAATCAAAAGAATACTAAATTCTGCATTTGGTACGTTTTTGAAACGCGAAATCTGGAGGAGGGCTGAAAAATCTGAGCTCAAAGATTTGCATCTTTTCCCAAATGAACATGGATGTGTGCCTTCAAATGGTTAACGCTTATCACCGCGCAGCTGGAAATCCTGCACAAATCGAAGCCTTTGAACCTGGAAAGCGAGCGTCTAACTAAAGCACGGCAGGAGAAGGGGCGCAGGGATGGGGGCGGGGAGTCGAGAAGGGCTGGGTGGAAGCTGCTATCGGTAGCTCCTTCTTATCCCCGCGCCCAGCCTGCAGCGCTGGGCTCGACCCATCTATCATTGCACACAAGGAGCCGGAGGCTTGTCTTTTTGACAAAAACGTCCTTTTTTGTTACCTTGCTATTATTTCTGGCAGCTTCTTGTCCATGAATTCCTGCATGCACTGGTGTTCCGTGGAACTGTTGAGAAACCTCCGAAAAGATTCAACGTATCTGTTGTGGTCAGAAAACAAGCTCCTCATGGAAGATGCCATGTTTGCTTTTCTGATGGAAGACAGAGAAGGAAGTTTAACTTCCCTTCCTTTTCTTCCCAGTTCCTTATTTTTTTCTCTTCAACACCACCCTTTCCCTCCTACCCTCCCTCCCCCGCAAAAAAAAAAAAAAAAAAAAAAAGAAAGAAGAAAAGAAAAAGAAAAAACAAAAAAAAGAAAACAAAAACAAAACCCAAAACAAAAACAAAACAACACAAGACAAAACCCACCAAAACCTGCTTTGAATTTAACAGGCACTGAAGGCTGGTGTGCAAATCTCATTATTACGTCAGTCATTTATACAGGACTTTGGCGGCTAATTTAACCCTTCCACTGTTGTTTTGTAAGAAAGGGAGGTGGGAAAGTAAAGCAATAAATCCACTGCTACAACTTGTTTGTTAACGCCTGGAGTTCAGAAAGTCGAAAACACAGACTGGATTCTAATTATACCCTGTTTGTGAGCAGCAGCCAGACATAAATTCCAAGTGGTATAGTGGTGGCTTTAAGGGCGAAAGGCGACAAACACAGAGATAAACACCCATGTAAAGGGCTAAAGACCATTTTCAGAAATCTACCCGGGTTGAAATCTTTAACAGATTTCCTCCACCTGCCTCTGTGCTTTCTATAGGAGAACTTCTTGCCTTCCCCCTGCTCAGTACTTGAACTTTACACTTCTGCACTGCCTCTCTTCAAATGCTGTTGTGATTCAGGAAGTCTCTTTAGCATAAACAATGGGGAAGGAGCTATTAACTAGAAGGTCTGAGAAGCCTGCTGGAGGCAGTGAAGGGAATGAGAGAACACTCTCTGGGCACAAATGCGGGAGAAAGGGTAAAGCCAGCCAAATCTGTAGGAATTCCCCTAGTACTTCTGAGCATTGGATCTTAGATACCTAGGGTTGGCTGAGCTTCTGGTGGCCCAGCGTTGTCACCAAAGACCCAAAGAGTTAGAATATCTACATGCTGGACTTTTTACTCAGGACATGGTGTTTAAAAAGACCACTCCCAGGGCACCTGGGTGACTCAGTCAGTTAAGTGTCTGTCTTGGCTCAGGTCATGATCCCAAGGTCCTGGAAACCAGCCCAGAATCAGACTCCTTGTTTAGCAGGGAATCTACTTCCCTATCTCCCTTGGCTCCCCTCTCCTCTTCCCTGATTGTGCGCTCTATCTCTCTCACACTCTCTCAAAATAAATGAATAAGATCTTTAAAAAAAAAGAAAGAAAGAAAGAAAGAAAGAAAGAAAGAAAGAAAAAAAGAAAAGAAAAGAAAATCACTCCTCCAGCTTAGGATGTTAATAACAGTATCTATCTCAGGAAAGGTTATAAGAATTAATGAGTTAGTTCCTATACATCTCTTAGAAGTGTGTCTGCCTAAGCCATTCCCATGCTCTGATTCAGTTCCAAAACTGCCCTCCAAGCATTCAACACTCCCAAACCCTCTTTTATAAGCACTTCGTGGTCACACTACTCTTGGAGCTGTGCCTTTACCTTAGGAGAAAATGGGAAATCTGGAAAAACAGATTGATGTGGGTGTAGTGTGAAACTGTGTGACCTTGGCTGAAACAGAACTTTCTGTTTGCTCATCAGTAAAATGGGAACAATGAATTAAATCTCATGGGGTTGTAGTGAGAGTTCTCCTGGATTCTTTTATATCATGATTAGCACATTGTTACTGCTCATGTAAGGGGCAGGCCAGTCCCCCTGTAATAAGAAAACAACAAAAGTTGCCATTTTACTTACAGACACTGAAAGCTGAGTTTCATATCATTTTCACATGTCATGAAATACTATTCTTCTTTGGATTTTCTCCAGTCATTGAAAGAAGTAACAGTTATTCTTGGCTCATGGGTTGGATGAAAAACAAGATGCTGGGCTGGATTTGGCCCACCAGCCCTAACTTAGCTCCGGGGACTGCATATAGACAGACAGACATATGCTCCTTAACTCGTGTGTCTATCCACCCAGCCTGGTTCTTCCTCAAACTGACTCTCACAAGCTTCTGGTTCTTCATTACGATCTCCCACTCTTCCCTTTAGATCTAATCCAAGTCATTCATTCACATATTCATCTCCTGAACAAATATTTAGTAAGGGTATACTGCATGATACTCGGTTGTGAAGAAATGACATTGACCTTACCTTCGAAAGCTCTTACCAAAACCTACTTCTAACTAGAACTCACTCTTCTCCTGAGACTATCACCTGGCCCATTGCCAAATCTTCCTCAACAGTCTGTTCTTCATTCATTTCTCATTTGGGATTTCTTCCCTCTTCTCATTGCCTCTATCCTACTTGAGATTCTCCTTTTTTTTTTCACCTACTGCGCCATTTCCATACCGACCTCCAGATCTTAGGAGTCACACAGATCCTAGCCAATTGTATCGCCACTGCCAAATTCAGTCTTCTAAAGCACGGTAATGATAAAGTCACTCCTCTCCCCTCACATGTGTACTGTCTCCCCACCATTACCCAAGTTAAGTCCAAAGCTCATTCTTTGACTCTCCCACCCCAAATCATCCAGACTTGTGTTTCATTTTCCTTTAAGCCTGGCTAGTGCATGCCTTCAAACTGTGCTACTTCTCTGGATATATCCCCGTGCTTTTCTGCCCACAGCTTCTCTATGCAGTAGCCCCTCCTTGACTAATGAATGCCCTGCTTCTCCTTTTACCCCGCCCACCAAAAATGTTCCCACTCCTCATGTGCTACCACTTCCATGAAGCCTTCCATATTTGCCTCGAAAGGCTTAGCACTGTGCTCTTAGTTTCTAAGCCTCTTACAATTTTGATGACATTTGTCCTTGTGTTATGGTCTGTTAATGAACCTGCCTTCTCTCCCCCCCAAGTCCCTATGTGATTGCCAGCTAATAAAGACGGACTGAGTCACAACTGTGCACAGTAGGCTTTCAGTTATTTTAAAAGATTAAAATTGTGCTTGATCACTTTCAGTATTGAGATACTCTCTGCTGTCAGATAGTCTTCTCCTTTACATGCCTGGTTCTAACTGTTAATAATCAAACTGTAATTCCACTTACTGAGTTCTTATTATGGGCCCGGAGTTGTACGGGTCTTTTCTATTCTAGTGTAGGATTTTTACTTTGCAGTAGCTCTGTGGGCTTGCCTATAAGACAGATGAGAAAACCGAGATCCCAAGAGGTTGGATCCTTTGCTCAAGGATGCCTAGTAAGGAAGGGACAGGACTGGGAATATAATTCTCCTCTGTCAGATTCCCAAACCAGTGCTGTCGCAAACTCTATGTTCAGCCCAAATCTGCCTCCTTATAACTTGTACATGGTATTCCTGTGTCTGGCTACTTAATCTACATGGAATGATTCTAATTTCTTTCCCATACAACACCTATTGAAAAATTTGAAATTGGCTCATAGGTTAGCCCTACTCCTAAAGGTATCTCTTTCCTAATTCCATAATTCTTAGTCATTTGGACTGCTATCACAAAAATGTTATACACTAAATAGCTTAAGAAGCAAGCATTTATTTCTCAGAATTCTGCATATCTGAGTCTATGTGTGTGTTTCTCATATATGACATTCCAGTCAAAATCTGCAGGTGCTGGCAGATTCGGGATTTGGGGAAGGCTCATTTTCTGGTTCTTAAACAGACATCTGCTAACTGCCTCTTCACATGTCAGAAAGGACAAGGAAATTCTCTGGAATCTTTTATAAGAGCACCGATCCTGTTCATGAGGGCTCTATACTCATGACCTAATCACTCTTCAAAGGCCCCCACCTCCTAATACCATAACGTTGGGGGTTAAGGTTTCAACATATGATTTGGTGAGTACTCAGATACTTGATCCATGACAGTTACCAATTATTTCATTTCCAATATAGCTTTATATAATCCATTATGCTAGTTTCTTCCTTTGGACATACTAGTTTGTCAGGGATTCTTTAAAAAATTGGTGTCTGCAAATAAACACAATATCCCAAAAATTGCCTAACCGGTACAGATTGTTAGGGTACAGGTTAGACTAAACTAATATTTCCCAAAGATGTTCTGCCCAACCCAAGTTCTTTCAGATGTTACTTGCTGCTTTACAAAAAAAAAAAAAAAATTGGGTTCAGTAGATTTCTCTGATAGTCATAATGCATACTAGCATATTAAAGCTTCATAAAACCTTTGCCATGTGCCCTGTTGAAATGCAGATATGCCATGTCTGTGGCATTTTGGCATTTCTCTGATTAGTCTTTCAGCCCCTCCACAAAAAGGAAAATCTTGTTTCTTTCAGTGTGACTTGCACTTGACTAAATGCTGGTTTCAGCAATCACAACTTCCTTTCTACAATTACAAATAGACTCTCTGTTTCATAATCCATAATGAATCTGGAAGGTCCCTGGGGATTAAAACATCTAGCAGGCTGGTTGGAATTACTAAATTTTATGAATCTTCTTTTCCCTCTTTCTTAAAAATTGGGGCAACAGTCTAGCAATCTATCATTTGCTGTGACTTCTCAAAGGTTACTGACAATAACATCATTATTGCTCTTATAAATTATCTCAGTACACTGGGATGTGATTCTTCTAGGCTTTGAAAGATTGTCATGGTTAGGATTCTTAGATGTTCTCATACCTCTTTGGGGCTTCTGTCCTCTATTACTTACCACATATTACGCTGTTACTGCGTCAAAGTGACTTTCACACATTATCTCATAATACTCTTAATCCTCTGGGAATGGAAAGATTGCTATCATCAAGCAAGACTCAAAACAAATAAGTTGTATGAAATCATGTAACGCATGAGAAAAGAATCTGGATTCAAATTCATTTTGTTTAACTCCATGGACCATTTCTTAAAAAATTATATCACACTATTTCTTACCACTCCGTACCTTTTCAACTTGATTATTTTCCATGTTAGAGAACTCTGGAACAATGACAACAAAAAGGTAGAGTAATTCTGTATTCTTCCTGTCATCAAGTAATATAATATGGTCCACGCTAGGTCAAAAAGCAAACGGTATCCCTTATCTACTTTTTTTTTTAATTTATTTTTTTAATTTTTTATTTGAGTATAGCTGACATGCAATGTTACATTAGTTTTAGGTGTACAGCATAGTGATTTGACAAGTTTATACATTATGCTGTGTTCACCACAAGTGTAGCTGCCCTCTGTCCTGATATATCACTATTAAGGGAGGATAGTAGCAAGTAAGGCAGGCAGGGGCAAAGGACCCCCATCCTAAGAGGAAACTATCTTTAAAAGGAAAAGGAACCCGTCCTGTTACTCTACATCATCCTGGAAGGATACCTCCACCTTTTCCCACCTGAACAACTACATGATAGGTAGATAAGCCGTGGACAAAAACTGAATTGGGTGACAGGTACAGGGAAGCTTAGTCAGATTAAAATAGCCTGCCAACATTCTCCTAAAAACCCCTAGACTTAGAAGCCCTAATGGGAACTATCTCAGGCCCCCTCCCTCTTTAGGAGCTTTGTACTATCTCTCAGTAAACTTTGCAGCCCACCACTCTTCTCCTGGTCTACCTCTTCATTCTTCAAAGCCACCTGACCAAGAACCACAGGCAGCGAAGGAAAAGAAATCCTAAAACACTGTTACAATATCATTGACTATATTCCTTATGGTGTGCATTTTATTCCTGTGACTTATTCTTGCCAAACTGGAAGCATGTATCTCCCCCTTCCCTTCACCTATTTTTTCAAACTCCACACCCCTCGCTTCTGGAAACCATCAGTTAGTTCTCTGTATATATAGGTATGATTCTGCTTTTTGTTTATTTCCCTTTATTCATATGGCTTTGTATGTGTTATACCAAAAAAACAAATAAATAAAAGAGGAAGAAACAGTAGCAAAATGCCAATGGTGTGAAAATGTTGGGGTTTGGGAACAAACAGTCAAGAAAGAATTCCTGAGTCATCTTTGGTGCAAAAAGTGTGGTTTTACTAAAGAATAGGGACAGGACCCACAGGCAGAAAGAGATGCCCTGAGGTCGGGAGGAGTGGCTGATTATATACTTTCAAGTTAGGAGGCAGTTAGGGATAGCACAGTCTTTAAGGAATTTGAAAGCAAGGTTTCTAGGATCTTGAGGGGCTAGCTCTCATTAGGATAAGGTCATTTACTACTGTCTCGTAAACCTTACAATCCTGAGACCCTTCAGAGGTGTATCAGTGGATCATATATTTGGGGGATGATTACAAACATTTGTCTTGCGGGGATAGAGAGGAAGGAAGTTTCCAAAGGGATTTTTTTTTTTTTTTCCAAAGAGATTTTTAATAGGATTCTGGATGCTGGGCTAGTGTCAAGCTGAAATTGTCTTTTGCTTTTAGCTAAGTATTACTGTTGAAGTAGCTAAGCTCCTCAAGGAAAATTACTTGAGATAGCTCAAGTACTTGTGAATGGTCTGCAAGGAAAATTTATTTATTTTTTCCTTTGTTCTCCACATCATTCTCCTCTGAATAATTTTGACCCTTAAATCTTCAAGGTTGCTGAGAGTGGAAGATCTCATCTTCTAGAACTTCTTCCTGCTGAATAGGGACATAGAGATGTCCCTGCCTATGGGTCAACATTGATCAGTCAGGGACTTATATGTATAGGAGTTATGAAAGACAGAGGCAGCTGAATCCAAAGGAGAAAACATATATAAAATTTCCCTCAGTACAAAGGATCACCTGTTGGCTTGAAGATGTGGCAGTGATGGAGTCTGGGCACCAAGTGGAGAAACAGGGGAGAAAACAGCAAAACATGATGAGAGTAACAAAAAGAAAAAGAAACACAAATCAGAGTCAGTTGACAAAAATCCTCTTCCAATCTAGGAGTTTAAACAATCACTAAAGGAAAAAGAGAGATTATTTAAAGCACCTACCTACCTCTGGGTATTCATAGAATCCTGGCACATGTTTGTGGTCATCTGAGGTATATACACAACACTTTGTTTTAATAAAGCATAGGTTCCTCCTTGAGCTGCAGTCAGGATATCAAGGACCATTTGGTTTTGGAGTCATCTTCTGAATTTGTGTGTGACTACACGTCTAGCTTAGTCCAAGATAGTCACTGTATGCCTGGCTAAGGCCTCTATTTGCAATTTTATATCATAAGAGGCAGCTCCTGGGACAAATACAGCTAAGGGATAAAACCATTTGATGCTTAGCCTTAACAATATCCTAATTATGAGGATTCACTGGCAAGTGAGAGAACACTTGTCTGGGTATATGGGTATCCCCAAGTGTAACACCCAATACAATCATAAAGAAAGAGGGTTGTCCATTATTTACACAAGTCCATAGTTAATCTTATGGAGTGGTTGTCCTTTGGATTTTAAGGAGTGATTTTGTTATTCAAGCCACACAGAATTGGTCAAGGTGCTACTTGAGTTACACAATTATTGAGGAGAAAATTCATCCCATTTTTCCAGTTGTTCAAATAGTCATATGCTCATGGGATCGTGTTACTATCCCCACAAAATAACAAACATGAAAACTGTCTATACATGAGCTATCATTGCAATTTCTCTGAAATTTACCTCAAGTTGTCTAGCTTAGGCAAACAACAAATACTCAAAGTTAATCAGAACTAGAATTTAACATCCTTAAAATGCATTACTGAAACATAATTTTTCTCTCTCTAGAATCACCCTTATTTCCAGAGATAGCCAAATTGAAACAAATCTGCTTGTAAAACAAGCCCAATTTTTAACATAGTTGGCCTAATTAGTTCCCTGAGCTCAGGGAGAATTGTCATTGGCCATATAGAACTTTCAAAATTTGCTTTGCTGGAACTCTTCATAAGGAATCTAGATTGAACTTTTAGTAGTGTCTTTAGGCCAGAAACCAAGCTAAACACTTGCCATGAGACATGCCTGCAATACCTATAGATTTGAGTGAATTCATCTTCTCAAGTTTCCAAAAGCATGCTGACATTCCTGCACCTGCCAGGAAGTGACATTCTTTCTTTACCTGGTAAGGCTGCTGGGAACTCGGTAAGCAAAGTATCAGGCCAAGATTTCTGAAGGTCTTTTGTGGCTCTGTGTTTCACATAGTCAACCTCAATTCCTTAAAGCTGTCTGGTCATATCTGAGTCTATGTGTGGTTTCCAGTCAAACCTTGGTAAAATAACCAATGTCTCCAATGGTGTCCTATTACAAGGAGAACAGATTCTTATTGAACTTATGCAAACAACTATGATTGCCATGAAAGAAAGAATACTTACAGAGACTTTTTGAACTTCAGAGGGTTCAGGTAGAGAGAAATGTTTAACATTTTGATTCATTCAAGGAATATTTTTTTTTAAAGATTTTATTTATTTATTTGACAGAGAGAAATCACAAGTAGGCAGAGAGGCAGGCAGAGAGAGAAGAGGAAGCAGACTCCCTTCTGAGCAGAAAGCCTGATATGGGGCTCGATCCCAGGACCTGGGATCATGACCTGAGCCGAAGGCAGCGGCTTAACCCACTGAGCCACCCAGGCGCCCCCATTCAAGGAATATTTTATCACATTTCTGTAAGTCATAGATGTCTTAAAAGAAAGTTTCTTTAATCTGGAAAAACAAACATTAGAGAACCAGCAGTGTTTCAAACAAGAGTCACAAAACTATAATCCTCTTCTTTGGTTCATTAAGTCCCATGTTACTAATTCTTACTCAGTTTGAATGTAGCTTTTTATTTAGTTCTGACATTCTTACCCATTTCTTTGAGTTTTAGGATCTCAAAGATGCCAAATACCTGTATTTTCCTAAAGTCCTTTTAATGAATCTTCTTAAAGATGAAGCACATTTCACAAGAGCATCAGAACAGTCATAAAGAATAAAAACTTAGAAATGGACACTGTTAATGATCTGATATAGAGTTCATTATGATGTAGCTGACAAGAAAATTCAGTTATTTCCGTGACACGTAACACTTCAATAATCAGAATATTGACTGATGATCTTATACCAGAAAGTGACTTATCAAACAAGCAAGACTAATTAGTCAGAGACTTTGTTTATAATTTAAATCTTGGGGAAGTTTGTTGAAACCTTAGAATATTTTAAAGCAATTCATAATTAGGGGTTACAGATCATTTTATCATTTATCATTTTATCATTAAAAGCCTGATAAAAATAAAACATAGAAACTGTTTTTTTCTGGATCGACAAACAGAAAGCTTTGTTTCTGTTTTCTTCTCAAAGCAGACCGACAATCCAAGAAAACTTTTTTTTTTTTTAATTTGACAGAGAGAGAGAGAGAGATCATAAGCAGGCAGAGAGGCAGGCAGACAGAGAGGGGGAAGCAGGCTCCCTGCGGAGCAGAGAGCCGGACTTGGGACTCAATCCCAGGACCCGAAATCATGACCTGAGCCAAAGGCAGAGACTTAACCCACTGAGCCACCCAGGCACCCCAAAACTTTGTCTCTTTAACAGAGAGAAAGCAGAATTCCAGTTTTATAACAGTGTATTTTTAAAACCCATTCATTTTAACCTTAGTCCATCCTGGCCACACACAAAAAATATATATTTCCAAAGATTTCCCTTCACAAACCTTCTACAACTTTCTTTTGCATTCAGATTTTGTCCCAAGCCATTTCTCTCCAAATAACCAATCTCATTTTAGGACAAAATGACTATTTACCTTCAAAAAATGTGTTCCTATTTCTCATACATCTCCTGCTTTCCTACATGCTGAGTTGCTTTCCTTATTTTCTTCAGTCTTAACTTTTAGAAACCTTAGTCTCCAGTGAAAACTAAGTAGTAACCAATTGTGTATTGTTAGTCCAGAATTCTTTAGATGGCAAATTTATGAATCAATTAAGCACAAATAATCTTCCAACAGGCCCAATTATCTTTAGTTTCCTTGCAATAAGAAGTCAAAAGCACATCCTACTTGGAAAATACCTAAAATGTCCAATGAATTCAGTCCCAATTTATCACCCAAGGAAAACTTTAAAGTTTCTGGCTACCAAAGACTTTGAAAGCTTCTTAGCCATTACTCACAAAGAATTTGAGACCGAGAAAATTAACCATCATTTTAAGTCATCTTTTTGCTAACAAATTGCAACAAACATAACATGAGCTTATTTGACCTTCAGTACACCTTGGTGGAACAAAAGTTTCATATTTAATGCTGATGACTTCAAAGACATGTCTATCTTAATTAAACCAACAAGCTTAAATTAGTTTAAATACTGAGTTATGTTCTACCTGGGTCCACTTGAAAGCCCATCAATTTGTTCCCCATTGTTAATTTTTACCTGGGGCACTGGTGGGGATATCTGAAGTGGGCAGTGTAAGTCCAAGGGGGTGCTCTTTGCTCCTTTATAGTAGGGTTAGAAGGAGGAGATGCCAATGGCACCAGAGGCACTCAGGCTAGTGTAGGAACCAGTTATACACACCACACCAAAGGTGGTGCAGAAATAGGAAAAGTGGAAGGAGGAGGCAGAAGAGGGGATGTGCTGCCAGAAGACAAAGAAAGAGGATTCCTTGTTCTGGTCAGCTCAGACAGACAAGCAGAGGCCAGGCTTTTTTCCAATAAAGTGGAAATATACAGTCCATGTTTGGCCAGAGAAGACAGGGAATGTCTCTGAAACAAAAAGGAGTTGTGGCAGTTGCTTGGGAATATTCCTTAAAGTCCTCATCCTGAGGGAGACAACCACAGTTGGTTGGTTAACAAGCATTAACCCAGGAAATGAATGAGGAAGAATCGCCCACATCTATTAGGAGAAGGAACAGTGAAAAAGGGAACATCCTTGCCCCCTTCGTTAGGGATGGCCTGTGTTTCCTCCAGCAACATGAGTTCAGTCAGGAGGAGGCCCATTTAGACAATATATCAGGATGGAGTTTACTGGCCTGGTTAGTGACCAAACATACTTTCCACATGAGGCCCTTAGGTCTGGATTCAGATTGAGAGCCATGAAGGCCTGGACCCAGTATATTTGTGTCCATTTGCCCTATTTCCTACAGATGAGATCTAACTAATAGTTCATACTGAGGCCATCCAGTGTTACAGAAGATTAGTCCTTTCTTAAATTTTGCAATCTGAATTATTTCCAGTGGATTAAAAGGCATTCCAAGGTAGGGTCTTTGGGAACTGAAGAAGGCCTTGCCTTGCTGTGCTGTTGCCTTGCCTCGTGGTGCTCTGAAGACTGTGCTGTGAAGAACTTGTCATTTTTAACCCATGGAAAATACTAGAAAAGTTTTACAATTGGAAGTTGCTTAATTTTTTAATTTAAGTAGTTAATAGGAGACATTGATGGAAAACAGTAGAGATTGAAATCCATCATGGTCTAAGTAACATTTTAACACAAGTAGTCTTTACAATCAACTTCCCTAGGAAATGGTTCCTGATTGAGATTTATTCAGTTGAATGTTGGTTTTTACTTGCTCTGAGTGGTCTTGTGGTCAGAAGTGGCTAGACCAGAGATGTGGAGCGGATTACATTAGACCAATGAGGAGGAACACTCACACAGGAGTCTTTTTTTTTTTTTTAATATTTTATTTATTTATTTCACAGACAGAGATCACAAGTAGGCAGAGAGGGAGGCGGAGAGAGAGAGGGGGAAGCAGGCTCCCTGCTGAGCAGAGAGCCCCATGCGGGGCTCGATCCCAGGACCCTGGGATCATGACGTGAGCCGAAGGTAGGGGCTTTAACCCACTGAGCCACCCAGGTGCCCCTCACACAGGAGTCTTAAGGTTGGCAGCTGTCCTGGTGACTTAGGTGGCTGTTCCATGCCCAAGACAGACAACTTTGTATAATGACAGCAATAAAGAGAGGGCATCAAGATTCTGGGTCTTATTACTATTCTGACCAGGGTATTAAATTCCAGCTAGGAGAGGCAGGCTTTCTCCTTCCCATGGAGTAAACGTGGGCCAGAGGATTGCAGCTTGAGAAATTGACATGAAAGTGTACCAATAAGACAGTACTCCTTTTAAATCCCCTGGAATGAAAGTAAAGGAAGAGGAGAGAACACACTTACCAAGTTTGTACCGAGACATGGAATCTAGATGAGAAGACTCCAGCTGGATGTTTGGATGCCAAATGATGTAAAAATGTTGGGATTTGGGAGCAAGCAGTCAAGAAAGAATTCTTGAGACATTTTTGGTGCAAAAGGGTGGTTTTATTAAAGCACAGGGACAGGACCCACAGTGGGGTTATGAGGAGTGGCTGATTATATACTTTCAAGTTGGGAGGGGTTGGGATAGCATAGTCTCTAAGGAATTTGCAAGCAAGGTTTTTCAGGACCTTGAGGGGCTAGCTGTTGTAGGATAAGGTCGTTTACTGCTGTCTAGTAAAACCTTATAGTCACAAGACCCTTCAGATGTATATCAGTGGACCATATGTTTGGGGGATGATTACAAACATATATCTTGTGGGGTAGAGATGAAGGAAGTACCCACAGAGATTTTTTTTTTTTTTTAAATTTGTTTTGTTTTAAGTAGGTTCCATGTCCAGTGTGGAGCCCAGCCAGGGCTTGAACTCATGACCCTGAGATCAAGACCTGAGTTGAGATCAAGAGTAGAACACTCAACCAACTGAGCCACCCAGCCATCCAGGCATCCCTCAAAGGGATTTTTTATAGGGTCCTGGAGATTGGACCTTTTTGTTTAGCAAAATATTAACACCAAGGCTGCTAAGCTCCTTGAGGAAAATCATTCTGCCTGTCTCAAGTTCTTGTAATGGGCTGCAAAACGGAAATTTAATTTCTTTTTTTCTTTTGCCTTTGTTCTCCACATCACTAAGGACACATTTTACTGTACACAACATTCTTCAGCTATCTTTATTCACTCTGGTCCGTAGTCTTTTGAACATTGTGCTTATTAGCCTGGCTTCTTATCCTTAGTCATATGCACCATTGCATAACATATATGTAGATGATAATGGCAATGTTGTTAAACTATCTTAATCAAATATTTAGAAGAGTCCCATTTTATTTTCTCATGACAAACAAGTAGGTATTTTATACAAACTGATTGGCTCATTTGATGTGCTGGTTTATTTGAAATTTATCAGGCAGTTTTACCCAACTGTGAACTTGAAGGGAAGTCTGAAATTACAGTACATAAAAACTTAGAGCTCGGTTAGATTGGCAATGTCAGGTAAATATGATAGATACTAGAATCTTAACAGGATATTTGGCTAAGTTTCTCATAAGTGTAGAAATAAGCCAAGAAGAGAGAGACTTCGGTGCTATACAAGCTTAGCCTCTTAGTAGATAAATGATGTTAGGGAAATGATGTAACTGCTTTAAGCTGCCTGCTCCACCCCCTACCATCTCTACCATATATAAATATGGAGAAATAAGGTAGATTAGATGCTCTTTAAGGTTTCTTGAAGTTCTAATAAGTCTTCATCTTTTAAAAAAAGATAAATTACTGAGGGCTTGTGAAACTAAAAATAGGTGTATTCATAACTAGCTAAGCCACTATATTCAAGGACTATCAATAAATCATAAATGGTAACCTGAAGATAGTCTCTGCATAGGCAGCCCCTTGGCTGTACATGAAATATTCCTGGCCACGTTTTGTCAGAGTAAGGTGCTTAAGCTCACACAACTGGTGATAATGCTATATGTCTTATTTTTAATGGCATAGTTGTTTCAATTACACTTTCTTAGCATGAAGTTTATAATGATTTTGTTTTGGGAGGCCTGGGTGGTTCAGCCAGTTAAACATCTGCCTTCAGCTCAGGTCATGATCCCAGGGTCCTGTAATCAAGTCCTACATCAGGCTCCTTGCACAGCATGGAACCTGCTTCTCCTTCTGCCTGTGGCAACCCCTGCTTGTTCTCTCTCTCTCTCTCTCTCTGATAAATAAATTAAAATCTATAATAATTCATTTTAATTAACTTAGAACAGAAAAAAATGAAAAAAGGTCCAAAAAACCCAGGAAAAGAGGAGACAAACCAAATGAAATAATGCAGAATAAATATTTGGAGACTGATTAGTTGAGATGTAAAGAGGATGGATGAGTAGACAAATAATGTTAAGAACTATAAAAGAACAACCAATGTATTCTAGAGATTACAACTTGTAAGAATTGCTTATAGGAAGAATGAGTAATGAGACAAGACAATGAAGAAATAGAGAGTTCCTATTTAATAATCCAATATTTAAAAATTCACCTGGAAAGGTCTAGATCTCCTTCTAAAGATAGAAGTTGGTAAATATTTGAAACCTGATATATTATTAGGAACTGAGCAGTTATGAGAACAAAAACAAACATAAAAGAATACAATTCATCAAACAAGCTTTGCCTGAATCCATAATACAGATCATCTCAATTACTGTCTCGGTGACTCTGAGAGGAGGTCTAATGTTGAATTAGGGATCTGTGAAGGCAAAGGATTCATATAAGAGAATTTTTTATAAAGGGAGTGGTAATGGTAAGCAGACTACTCTGGCATTTGGTACAGACCCATGTGTTCGAGTATATGCTGGTTTAGAATATTCTCCCATTTGGGAAGCGTTGCTTTTGCATGATCCAGAGACTAAAATGATATACATGTCCATAAGAACTAAATGTTACATAAAAAAATCAAAGCATAATTTACATATAATAAAGTATAGAAATCTCAAGTGTACAACTTGAGGAAGCTTTGTATATGTAAACATCCTAGAAGACTAACTCATATCTTCGATCAATAGTACTCCCTCCCCAACTCATATAACTACCATTCTGATTTTTATCCCCATAGATTAGTTTTTCCTGTTATTAAACTTCATGTATAAGGGCGATACAGGATGTATTCTTTTATGTCTGGATCTTTTCTCTTCATGACCTTTTTTGAAATTTGCCCATAACTTTTTTGGAGGGAAGGGACTTCAGCAGTTAATTCTCTTTTTTTTTCTTATTGCTGGATATTATTATAATGTATAATTTTTTTATAGATTTATTTATTTATTTATTTATTTTAGAGAGAGAATGAATGCACATGTTTGTGTGCATGGAATGAGGGGAGGGGCAAAGGGAGAGAATCTCAAGCAGACTCCCCACTGAACATGGAGCCCCACTTGGGGCTCCTTCCCACAACCCATGAGATCATGACCTGAGCCAAAGCCAAGAGTCAGATGCTCAATTGACTGAGACCCCCAGGTACCCCTAATGGATATTGTTTAATTGCTTATTCTCTTAATGGAAATTTGGGCTGTTCCTGTTTGGGGCTATTATAATTAAACCTGATAGAAACACTCATACATGCCTTTTGATGCATTTATTTTTGTTACCATGAGTGAAACTATGTCATAGAATAAGCAACTATTTAGCTTTAGAAGATATCACCAAAAAGATTTACAAATGTTCATAATCATCAGCAAAATATAAAGATATTAGTTGTTCTACATTCTCATCAGTTCTTGGTATTGTCAGTCACTTTTGTTTTATGCCTTCTGGGTGTATATGGCAGTATTTCTTTGTAGTTTTAATTTTTGTTTTCCTCTGATTAACAGCTTTCAGTGTTTTTTTTTTTTTTCAAACACTGTGGGCTGCAAAAAGTGTATAGTTTCTTATGAAAGATTTTATTTATTTATTTTTCAGAAAAAGAGGGAGAGCACAAGGTGGGGAGGGACAGAGGAAGAAGCAGACTCCATGCCAACAAAGAGCCTCGATCCCAGGATCCTGGGATCATGACCTGAGCTAAAGGAAGATGCTTAACTGGCTGAACCACCCAGGCCTCCCAAATAAAAAATCATCATAAACTCCATGCTAATAAATTTCAATTGAAAAAACTATGCCATTAAAAATAAGACATAGGGGTGCCTGGGTGGCTTAGTCATTAACCGTCTGCCTTCAGCTTAGGTCATGATCCAGGGCTCCTGGGATCGAGCCCTGCACCAGGCTTCCTGCTCCATGGGCAGCCTGCTTCTCCCTCTCCCACTCACCCTGCTTGTGTTCCTTCTCGTGCTGTCTGTCTCTCTCTCTGTCATATAAACAAAATCTTAAAAAAAAAATAAGACATATAGTATTATTACTAGTTATAGTATGACACTGGGTAGGTTATTTATGTTCGTTAAGCTTCATTTTTCAATCTGTGAAATAGAAATAATAACATTCCTTTTATAATAGTTTTGTGAGGATTAAATTAAATAATGTGTATAAAATGTTCATCACAGTGTCTAGTACATAGTAATGTCTCTGGTGTGAGAAAGATTTCTCTAACCTTCAGTTTCTTCATTTATAGGATGAGGACAATAATGTTCTATTGGCCGAGTTTCAGTCCAAATGGCAAAACCCATGTCAGGTAGTTCAGAAGGAATTTTTAATACCGGCAACCAGTTGGAAAGGTCTTGGAATGGCCAAAAGGGCAAACAAAGATGGTGACGCAACCCATCAGGAAGCTCCCACTACCATGGAGCTGGCAGCATAGAGGGAGGACATGTGTTACCAAAGCTCTGGAGCCTGGCCTACTCAGTAAGAACTAGAACAGTGGAGGGGACAACACTACTCTTGGAGATGCTGCCTGAAACCAAAGGAAATGGACTGAAATACCTAACATCTTCCCTCTTCCCACCCTCTCATCTTTACCAGTTTCCCCCTTTACTAAAGCTGAGTGAAAAGCAGTTGGCAAAAAGCATGAGTGATGTAACTTGCAGGATTGAGCACCCTGTAAATACTGAACAGAGCAGGAGAAAGACCAGAAATGGATCTGACATCAATGACCAGCATAAGTGCTGTTGGAGGCTATGGCATGGTTGGAGTCGTGGATCAAACCAGGCCCTGACTTGTGCCTCCTTCAAAGTCCGGACACCTTGATAAGGAGTCAAGGACAGGAAAGTTGAGTAACACTGAGAAAGGGTCTGTGCTGTGTGTCGTGCACTCGCCTACGTGACTTCCCACACACTCTCCCTACAGAAGGGAACAATGTGGTCAGGGTCATGAGTTCTTAGTTGGTCCTTGTTGTTCCTGTACCTCCCAAAACCCACACCCTGGTTGATTGTCTTGCTAATGGCATTAGCCGTGACTACCTGGCATCACGAGATTTGCTTGTAGTTAACATAAACTTGTTATAGGAACTTGCAGTCATCTGACTAGGTACTGATGTATTACTCCTTCTATGGTGGTCTGCCTTATAAATGCTTGTAAGATGTAGAATAAAATCAGCACTGTTGGACATCATCCTCAGTGCTCCTCCTGCCCCCATCTCTTTGTCTCTTAATTTCTTTTTGCCATCCTCTTACCCTCACGTTTCCTGGTCGATTTGTCATGCTGGCCGCAACAAAGTGCTCACTATCTTAATTTGTTGTGAGATTTTAAATATAAAAAGCATAAAGCAAAATACCTAGAACATAGTGAATGCTCAATGAGTGCCAGGAAATCACAGTAAAACAGTGAAGATAAAGATACTTTCACTGCATTATGATATTATTGTACCTATTATGATAATATATGTTACATATTATGATATTATTATAGTTAATATGATAGCTGCAGTGTCAAAGGAAGGATGGTAT
Source organism: Lutra lutra (assembly GCF_902655055.1). Classification (NCBI taxonomy): domain Eukaryota; kingdom Metazoa; phylum Chordata; class Mammalia; order Carnivora; family Mustelidae; genus Lutra; species Lutra lutra. The sequence continues at coordinate 93,796,617 of NC_062280.1, forward strand.
TCACAAAATCTTAAAGAGCTGGAATGATTAACTCTGATCATTGACACCCTCAGGTCATTGGAAAGATTGGGTTTTTTAATGAAAAGGCTGTTTGCTTGGAAATTACCTCTTGGGAATCCAAAAGGGCTCATTAAACTCATGAGGAAGAACCCTCAGGGGCCCCTGAGACTCCCCTCTGAAAGTTTCAGAGTTGGCCAATGAGTAGGGTCAAGAAGTCCTTCTCTCCTCAGACAGTTAGAGGGCGTTACTAAGTCGTGTGTGACCTCCTGGTTCTTCTTGCGGCTCTACTCACTAGCTCCCTGTGTGACTTGGAACAAGTACTTAGATCAGTGGGGGTTCTGTTTCTTCAAATGTGAAGAACTGGATCCCATCATCTCACTTCCAATTCTAAGATTCTAAGACTATTTGAGTTTAAAACCATTATTTAGAGACATAGTTATTATTTCTAGTTGGAAGCAGGATGCCATCTCTGAGATATTTGGCACTCTGTCTTCCTCATTCTCTGACTCTTTGTTATTCCTCCTTCCCTAAATTCAAAGCTATTTTCCATTGGTAAGCATAGATTATACCATTCTACTGCACTATTTCGAAAACATAAGGAGATCATACTAATTACCCATATGCTTTCAGGCAGTACAAAATAACTAAGATCTGTTTATCAATATGGCTAATTAAAAACAAAAAACATGCATATCAATGTTCATTTTTATTATTTCCTGTATAGGCCTCTAAGAGTAATTGCAGATACCTATAGGACCTAAAGAGCTAGCTCCTTTCCCACAATGTTCTATAATCAGACAGTATACATGGGGTGTCGGCCAGTTTAAGTAGCTAGAAGATGGCCTTCTATAAACACAATTGCTGTTACATTTCAGAGTTATTGATTGTGAACACATTTTGCGCAGTCAAGTGAAATCTGCAGCCAATAAACGCACAGTTAAAGAAGGAGGCATAAATGTATAGAAAGTGTATACAAAACCTCTCTACTTGGCTAAGCCAAATAAATGTTTCCATCGGCACAGTTCTAGCAGAAACAACACACATAGGTCAAGGATGGTGAAGGTATGTGGAATTAACTTGTTAACTTTTGAAAATTTACTTTTGGGAATCCTGAATACACATGTGGGCTCCCTTGCCTCTGGAATGTCATGCCACAAAAAGAAAAAAAAAAAAAGAGGAAAGAAAAAAGGCAGAGTGATTTTTGTCTTCCACAAAGGCCTGCTCTATATTGTATAGTCTGCTTTTAGTTTGGATGCCAAAGGAAACGCTGGTTGGAATTTCAAAGTTGGTTAAAACTTCACAGTATTTGGCCTTTCACTACTCAGATACACTGTAAAAAGCTCACCTCTTTTTCCTAATATTTCTGTTAGAATCATTTTTTGAAGGTTCATTTTATCACCTTTTTATCTCAAGTCAGGATAAGCAATGAATGCATATTAGAATTTAATTTGTTTAGGGAATTCATTTTGTTTAATTTGGTTCTAAAATACTAACTGCAATCCAGTATTGAGACGAGATAGCTCAGACTCCTTAATAGCTATACCCAAAGAGATTTCCATAGAGAGAGTGGAGGGAGAGGAAGAGGTAGATATTGATGATATTCAAACAAATAATTTTAGAAAACTCATGGAATGAACCAAAATTATGTATAAAAACTCAAAGAGGAATTAGAATTCAAAGCAAGATCTCAGTGAATGCAGGGCCTGTACACTGCTACTAGATGGCAGACAGAGGGAAGAATAAATGAGCTCCAGCTTTTGAGAAACTTAATTAAAAGTTATATCAAACCAGGGATTCTCCTGAAAGAATCTGTACTTACTTTAATAAAGGCTGTTTCTCCTTGAGAAGCAATTCTAATTTTATACCAGGGTTGCAGTTCTATGCTGAAAATGGCCTTTCTATGCGATCTTGTTCATTTTTGCAAACACAGTATATCCCCACCCCCAGGACCTTCTTCTGGCACCCAGACAGGAGAGCATTTGCCAAAACAATGATAGGAATGCTTAGGAAACACTCGCTCTTCTTTAACTTTATCACTATGAGCTAAAACACAACAAAAGCCAGAGCAAGGGCAATGCTGACACAGAAAGGAAACCATGTTTACCAACTGGTTTGGAAATTTTCATTTCCCATTTTAAAATTCCGATAACAAGAGAGAACAGCTCAGTGGTTGGCAGATGTTAAAGGTCATGAGAGGAGTAGACTCGAAAGGAGCAGCAAGAGAGACTCTTTTCGGACTGATGAGCTCTGTGTTCTGAGTGCGGTGGTGGTGGCAGAGTGTCCAAACTCCTGGAACTGTATGCCAAAAAGAGGGAACTTCATGTAAATTAAAAAAGAAACAAGCAAACATTATCAACATTGACATTTTTAAAACGTATGTCAGTTTGATTTTATGCTATATGTGTCCACCAGTAGACTTGACCCCTAACCTGGTACTTCCCTTATCTCCCTAACTACTATTTCAAAGCACCCTTTGCTCCCCCCTCTCCGGAGTTTCTCCTCTTTCCCAGGGTTTGCTTGCATTCCCTGATTGTTCTTCTTTTTCTTTATTTAAAGACTTTATTTATTTGACAGAGAGAGACACACTGAGAGAGGGAACACAAGCTTGGGGAGTGGGAGAGGGAGAAGCAGGCTTCCCACTGAGCAAAGAGCCTGATGCCCTGGGATCATGACTTGAGCCAAAGGCAGCTGCTAAATGACTGAGCCACCCAGGCACATAAAAACCTTTGAGAACCAAGCCTTGAATAAGCGGTGAAGAAAATAATTCAGACGTAGATAAGAACAATCTGATAGTGGAGAAAATGTGCTGATGGAAAAGATTCACAGAAGGTTGCCAGGGGCAGGGGGTGCTGGCAGGTTGGCCTGACAGGGGTGTCTTGCAAACAAACAAAACAAAACAAAACAAAAGGTGGGGAATAGAGAGGAAATAATTAGAAGGATATAATATACTACCTTCTATTTGTAAGGTGAATTGTGGTTTATGATAATCCTACACTAGTTTCTTTAATATTCCATCACCTTGCTAGTGAGGTAGGGGTCATTACCCCCATTTTATAGATGAGAAAACTGTGGCCCAGAACAGTGAAGTGCCCGTGGTCACAGGCCTAGTACATGAAAAACCTTGTATTTGAGCTAGGATTCCTTGTTCTACAACCAACTGCACATAGCCTGTGGGCCCAGAGCTACTGACAGCTGTGTCACACCCCGTGAGATCTCTGAGGTCCTTGAGGTTGGCTGCCCAAAGTGTGTGCTCAGGAAGTGAATCAATGATCTCCACCTCGGGCTTGTCTGTTAGGGATGGCATTCCAATTCTGGGTTAATGGGCTCGTTCTGCTCTTTCAGTTTGATCTAGAAAAGACACAGAAATAGGTAGCTCAGATGGGACAGTGTTCTTTAAGTCAAAGACCACCTCCAGAAAACAGGCAGCATCACACTGAAAATCTACACTCAGGAAATAATTTCTAAGATCTTATCTCCCATGTGCTGAAGGAGAGAAATTTGACCAATTCAAGGATGAACACGTAAGACACGTTTTCTTTTATGAGGCAAGAGGCCGTTAACTAGAGATTAATATCTATGTGTTCTGTGCCTTGTTCTGCAACTGGTTTTAGTGAGCTAACCAGGAATGCATAAATTTCATCCTATTAAACAGACACAGTTCAAGAAAGATGGGCCCCAGCACTTCCTGAGAAATTTCCTCAAGAGACTGGTTTTGCCAAATGTTGTATGTTTTGCTTTCTGTAGTGGATTCAGTATTTCTCAGTATGTTTCAAAGTATAAATAGCAAACCAGTTGAGTAAATGCCCATCTGGTTGTCTGATCTCCTCTTTTGAAGTAGAGAAAAAGAATTTGCCTTTGCCTTGAGGAAAAACAGGGACTATTGTTGGTGGCTGCATTCTAGATCAGATCTAGCCATACTAACTCCTCAAATGGCACCAGAGTCATTTCATCAGAGGGGTGGTCCTTGACTCCCATAATCCAGTCCCCTTCCTGGCCTCCTCCAGCCTGTTATTCTCTGATATAACTTAGATCTTTTCCTTCAAAGCATCAGTGAAAATCTCCCTTGTTAGGCTGAAATGCCAAGGGGGCAAGGAAGTATGTGTTTGAGCCATGATTGGATCCCCAGTGCCTCTCACAGTTCCTGGCACCTGATAGAAGTTAAATTAATAGATGGACTGGACTGCTAGGGAATGCCCGTTAACTATGTTCCAGAAAAGCTGTGCTACCTTCCCTTCATAAGCCAGAGAAAGACTTTTTCTCTCACCCTTTCATTCCTAATTTGGCTCTGTAGGAAGGATGCATCTCATGTCACACAATTCTGGATACATGGAAGACCACTGGTTGGGGGGGTGGGGTATGTATCAGTGGGAGATTATAAAAGGATCTTTCCACCTTAAGAACAAAGAGAAAAGGTTTTCTCTTGTGAAGTTGGGACAGGCTGAGAGGCAAAAAAGTAGGATGATTATTCCTGGGGTTTGCTCCATTTTGGCATGAGGAACTCAGTTTCCCAAGAAGTAAAATGTGCAAAACATTGTGGAAAGAGCACTGGGCTTGTTGTAATAAATCCAAAAAACAGAGCTGGAACTACTTTAGAGACCATCACAGCCAGTGGTTTTCAACACTCACTGTGTATTAACATCCCCAGGAGAGACTGATAGAAAGGTAGGGATGCCTGGGCCCTATCTCTGGGGATTTGGATCCAATTGGTCCCTGTGGTATTTTTTCACTTATTTTATCCTCAAAGCTCTCCTGGTGATTCGTCTGAGTGGCTAGGTTTGAGAATGACAAGTATGAACCAAAGCCGCAAAGCCTATGAACCCAGGCCCTGTATTCAGGGCCCTCAAGTTGCCCTGGGGGTTGCACCTTTCCTGAGGTTCACCAGCTTCCCTCGAAGCTGGAGCAAAGGTGCCAGGGCTTCCATCAGATGCACTCTTGAACTTTGAATGGGACTGGAGACCCCAGGATGCAAGAGTCACATAGACTTTGTGCTGATAGTGGCTATGACACCAAGGATGACTTTGGGGGGCAGCAGCAGAATCAGGTCCACGGCCAAATGTTTCCATAGCAGAAGTGGCACCCTCGTCACGTCAATCCCAGGTGTTGCCCCAGGCTTGGTTCTGGCGAGCACCTGGGCAGCAGCACTTTTCCAGGGGCCCCTGGGAGAGAAGCCATGCCTTCAAGAGGATTAAAGTAGACATATGTCTCTTTTTTTTTTTTTTTTGCCTAGATCAACTAGACCCAGTTTCTTTGCTTGTCAAGAAAGACCCCAAATCCTGCAAATGCTTTTTTTTTTTTCCCTTTCCCTGTATTTCTTGGAATCTTCTGATTCTGCAGGTACCCGGGAGCTACACAAAGAAAACAGAATAAGGCAAGCTTGCAGTTTTCTGGGTTCTCTATCAACCAGAGCAGCTCAGTTTAACTCTCTTTTTTTTTTTTTTTTAAGATTTTTAAAATTTATTTAACAGACAGAAATCACAACTAGGCAGAGAGGCAGGCAGAGTGGGGTGGGGGAGAAGCAGGCTCCCTGCTGAGCAGAGAGCCCCATGCAGGGCTCAATCCCAGGACCCTGAGATCATGACCTGAGCCAAAGGTAAAGGCTTTAACCCACTGAGCCACCCAGGCACCCCTCGGTTTAACATTTTCTTATAAAATAGGGTTTCTGGGGGGGTGGAAGGCTTAGAAATTACATTTGAATGGCAGAGAAGTTCATTAGTCAATCAAATCCCATTAATTTTGCTGGACTGTCCCTTGATACAAAGACAGAGTTTCTTCCAGACTCGGGTAGAAGATTCTAGTAGTAAAGTGAGCCAAAGTGATGGCCTGCCTCTTCTCCAACATTATAAGTTTGTCCAGTTTGTACTTGTAACCAGGGGTCTGGAAATCCAGTGTAAGTCATTATTTCTCCCACTTCTTGTTCTTATCACCATGAGCAAATATGTTATTTCCACTAAAATTGAATGCCTTTTTCTGTGAAATAGAACAACTAATACTTTTCTGTCAACCACACATGATACCTGTAAGGCTCAAATAATATAATACATTTAAGTGATATAATAAGTAAAATCATGTTATGCACTTATAAATCATTCTATGCACGCAAGATGAAATTCTTATTACTGTCAGCATGAAATCTTAAATCAGTTGGTGAGTTTGTTTCCTGGATATGAATGAACTAAACGAGTTTATCTGATGGAAGTAAAAGCTACTTCTTGTCACAGGGGGATTGCTGGGGTCTGTTCTCAAAGGAACGAGACTGAGACAAAATGAAAGTAATGTGAAACTTTATTCTATGCCAAGCATTAGAAGTCAGACTGACTGGCCAGGGCCACCTCCGAAGAGAGCGACCCCCTCCCAATCTCACAGGCTGGTTTTATAGGGCATAACTGCAGACCTAAGGTAGTGGCTTCTGTTGTTAAGGTGTTTACTCCTGGAATCGATACCCGGAACCATACTAGGAACTATGGGGGCGTTTATTCCCCAAATGAAGTCCATGGATGTAAACAACAATATGGCTACCTAGGCAATATAGAGTTGCTCTGGCTAAGCAGGCCCTAATAGTTAAACAGGTTTTAACATTAAATTGGACTTAACAGGGATGTGTAGTCTTCTGCCACAGGTCTGTGGTTAAATTCTGAGGTGATACTGAAATCTTATATAATCTTTATACGTCAGCAGCTTGTAAGTTTTGAAAGACTTACTTGCTTTGGATATATTATTTGCAGAGAGATCTGACCATAATAAAATGGTTGAAGGACAATATCCCTTATATTTTCATTTGTATAAATTTGTATGTTTATAATTATATACCAATATCAGTTAAAGGACAAAATTTTTTAAGCATCTTCTAAGCACAGCACTGATTCCACGGTCCTATAAAGGTGAATGGGCATGGATTGTTAGAGTTCTGATTATTAGCCTGAAATGCTTAGATTCTGCTCAGTAGCTAAGAAAGCATTGGGAGAATTTGTAAGGATTTATATGATAACAACAGTGTTTTATCAAGAAGTAAAGATTAATTGGAAAACAGCAATTAAAGAATTAGAGTGAAATATAATTTAAAATTCCTAACTTGGGAAATTGAGAGAATGGCACTGACCATAGGAAAGAAAGTTCTGGCTGGGTGTTTTAGATGAACCTTTAGAACATCTAAAAGTTCTTCAGAAATGGCCAGAATGAAAAAAGGAATGAGTACAGAATAGTCTTGACTTGTATCCGCTTTTAACAACCACTGCCACCTGGTGGCTTGTGACCCTTTTTCCATTGAAGGGAGAAATCCTGTTGACCTAAGCAGGGCTGAAGTAGGCTAGAAAGACCACTGACCAGAGATCTAAGTTTTCAGAGCACAGGGGTTAGGGGCCATGTACCCTCATGTAATATTTTAACATGTCTAGGTAAAGATCATCTAGCTATAATCTATACTTTAATGATTTCTTAAGAAACTCACAGTCAAAGCTGAAATCCAGCCAGACTCTGATAGCAGTAGATGTGGATTAAAACTGCAGTTCCCATCACATTATGTTTAAATTACTCTTTTCTGTTTCCTTTTGACTGAGTCAGCCTTGTATCTTTCCTGAATTACTGAGGGATGGGAGACCTAGGAACCAGGGTAGTTAAGGAAAGAGGAAGTAATAGGTGTGCAGACAGAGTCACACTGAGAAAGATGATGAAAATGGGCAGCTCAAAACATTTCAAGGAGTAAGTAAACAATTGTATTTTTCTGAAGCAACATCATGGTATGAGCGCATAGCTCCTTCAGATCTGGATTCTGAGAGTGAGCAAATACTTGTTCTCAGGGCCAAAAGTGCATCACTCATAACTAACTTCTTTGTGTTTCCCAAGAACAGCAGACCATTTTAAGATTTCCTGATACCTATCTTAATGCCTCTTGCTACTTGGAAATTCCACCATGCCATCTTTCAGAAACTCCTTGTTCCAGGGTTCCTCATGCTGGGAAGTCTTCTAAAACTCTTCCCCAAGAGAGACAACACTTCTCTGGTCCATGCGTTCTGCTCATTGCGTTCTGTGTTCATCTTACTATGTTCTCACCAACGCCTTGTTATACTCCATTCAAGCACTGTGTATCAGATCTGTTTAAATGCAAATGTTATGACCATACTTTGGCCTTTTTCAGATCAGATACTTTGTCTTTCAATTCTGTATTCCAGATATCCTTTTGGTTGACAGCTGCTAGAACACATGATGCCCCTTTCTCACATCCCAGGAGGATAACTCTGGGAGAAACTGAATAAGAGCATGATTGACCTAGACACCAGGTTCCCTGAGGGTTAGGGAATGAAGACAGAGTTTATATAAACATCTGCATGTTTGTCACAGCCCTGGTTCTGAGTTTCTAAAGAGGATCTTAGGGTCTAACTCAGGGTGCAGAGCTAGAATTTGCCAACAAGAGAGTTTTATCACAGAGGGTGATCATTGAGACTCCCCTTACTGACAATATGTAGACATAGTTTCTAGGGCTCTTCCATTTCTCTAGAGAGGACTTCACTGTTGCCAAGGGGTATAGTTCCTGACTGTTAGGGAATGTTCTGGAAATAAGGCAAGAGAGGATATCCAGGACATGTAAAAAACAGTGGAAGAAGGAAGCAGAAGAGGTACAACCAGAGAAATGACATCAAGAGAAAGATTTGATTGAAGGGGGCCATGAGTCGAAGAGTATGGGTAGCTTCTAGAAGCTGGAAAAGGCAAGAACATGGATTATACCTAGAAGGAAGGCAACCCTGCCAACACTTTGATTTTATCCTGGCAAGATGCATTTTGTATTTCTGGCCTCTGGAACTACAAGATAGTAAATACATGTTGTTTTAAGCCACTAAGTGTGTAGTAATGTGTTACAACAGTAATCGAAAACATAAAAAAGGCCACAATTACATTCATTATTATTCCCTTGCTGCGTCTTGCTTACTTAGGTCTTACTTGGGTCTTGCTGTCCTTGCCCCCAATCCCTGATTCCCTGGAGTCTACCCTTCCCACAGGATATGTTCTCTGCTTTGCTAAGAACACCCAGTCACCTCTACTCACTGCCATGGACCAGTCCTGACTCCTTACTGGCTTTGAGTCCCAGGACTCCTTCACATTCATTGTTAGCCCCTGGATAAAGGCATTGACAGGGACACCAGACTTCCAAAGAATCTCTGACATCATCACATGGATGAAGAGGGTTGCACACTGTGCCTTCTTTTCCCCCTCAGGTTTCAAACATTGTTATGTGACTGTTTTCAGCACTTGGTGAATCATGGTTATGTTGAGTAAACTCTCCATGCATGGTTTTTAAACAAAAATGCTTTCAATTACCCAGCTCACTCAGACTGATTTCTTGACATCAGCCAGCCAAACTACCCTGCTGGGGTCCAGTTCTTGCCAGTCCACAAATAATTATTAAGTAAGGGCCTTTCTCTTAGAGTTGCGAAGTATTGTGGACTGCTGAAAATACGGATCCTCAGCCAGAGATCTAAGGCAGGAAAGAGTGAGAGAGTCTATCAAGAACAGAAATAATGACTGAGAGACCCCAAAAGGACTGCTGAGGGCAGAGGGCTGTTAATAATGAGGGAGACACAGGAGCGACAGCAGAGACTCTACAGAGGCAGGACTCTGCAAGAGAGGTCAACTTCATTTGAGTTCAGAGTCTAAGTCATATGTGAAAGTGCCTGGCTTCATAGCAGTTTGCCCCAATTACCCATTTGCCTCTGGCCTAAGACTAAAATCTAATTATACTCAGCATGAGAGGAGGCCTGCTGGGAGTTTCATCTCCACAGCCTCTCTCTGATCTCTCTTACAGAGCACTAAGAGGTGGTCTGTGAATGTAAACAAAACTTGCACCCAGGATTTTGCTTCAGGCAGGCTAAACTTCATTTTAGGGGATGGCCAAATTGTCAGGGATAAGGAACTGATTCTCCTGTCTCCTATGATGCTCCAAGGTTGTTTTTATTAAAATGGAAATTTCCAAGGCTTTACGCAGAGCTAACATGTGAATGTTAGCTGCCTCACCAGCAGCGGAGCTATAATTGTCTTCTCTTGTTCCTGAACTCAGCACTTCGCTGTTCATTAATTAACAGTGTACCCCAGGAGCATAGCATCTCCAGACTGTGGGCTCCTAAACGATTCCTCATAAACACAGTATCAGCTGCATTAGCATTGTTGCTTCTTGCTGTTATGGACTTCTAATTATAATTTTCTTCATTTTTTTATTTGGCACATCTATATCGAACTTCTAGTGCAATAAGCCACCGTATGAGCTGCTGTGGAGGATGCGGAGATGAAGTGGGATGGAGTCAGTGCCTCGAGGTACTGAGAGCTGGCAGCTAGGCGACCCCCAGAGGAGACATAGAACATGTGACCAACACCTGGGCGTTAGGAATACAAACCCCCACTTAGTTTCCTCTAACCTAAGCCTTCTGTTTTTACTATCAACATTTTTTTTCCCTAAATAATTTCAGGTGCAAAATAGTAGATTCAAGAAATGTTTGGGCAATGCAATTAGACTGTATTAGATACTCTGTTTGGTGACTAACTCTCATAATAACCTTATGAGGAAAATTATATACTTTCCTGTTATTTGTAACCTGCATCTCGCAGGTTTTCATGAGACTTACAAGTGAGGTTGAAAAATTGACCATAACCTATGTTTCCCTTACTTTTGCCTATACTCACCAATGAAGGACTTCCAGGAACTTGTGTATTTCCCATCAAATAAACCACCACTCCAGCAAAACGAACTCAATGCTGTCCACTCCTGGTGGGCCCACACCTTGGCCTCTGCTGCAGTTGGGATCTCTGTTCTGGGAAGATGAGAACATGTGGGCTGCATATGTCAGGGGGTTACCCAAGGGCACATGCTTGTAAGAGAGGGACTCAGGTCACACTTTGCACTTCTGACTCCAAATGCAGTAGCTTCTGTGTAAGAGCCAATCCATCCCTTGTCTAAATACAAAAATCATCACACAGTCCTCATGTGTATTAGTATGTACTTCCACAGTTACATAGGCTAGCAGAGAAGATTAGGACAGTGGGGATAACGGCTGAAAGAGGCCTCATGAGACCAAAAGATGGCAGTCCCTGAGGACAGCAAACACAGGGACTCAGTGTGTAGGCCTGAGGAGGGGACAGTGCCAAGCTCAGGCCTCTCTATTTGTCTGGGATGAGCATAACTTAGATGATACCATATACTTAAAATCTAGTACATAGACCACAAACTTCATCACAAAGCAGAAATCCATGACAGTATTAACCCGTTGCCCATTCTATGCCAAGTTTATACGCCATTGTTTGGTCACTTTTATGTATGTCTGCAATCTTGACAACATACCCTTAAGGTCATTTGGGACAGAGAATGTCTCTTGCTTCTCATATTCCCTTACTACCTTGCTCATGATGCATGCTTAATAGACTTTGCTGCTTTAAATTCCAAAGAGAATGGAAATCCAGTAATTATTAATCCAGAAATTATTATCCTTGAATAGGGCCAGTGCCCTTCCTTAGGATATAAATCCCACTTACCTCACTGTAAGGAACAGCTCTGCAGTCAGCGATATGGTGATTTCAGACTTCCCTCTACCTTTTTAAAGATCAGTGCCTGCCTTTTATTTTTCTCTTTTGGAATATTAAGGAAGTCAGGCCCTCAGCTTCTTGGAGAAAGTGGTCATCTACTGCCCTGAAAAATCTCTTCTTGGAAGGCTGTGACCTCAGCAAAGGGAGTACTTGCCTTTCTCTAAGGTAGTAACCATTTCGTCTCCCCTCCTTCAGGCCAGCATTGGATCACATATTCGTCCTGCTTGCTGCCCTAGTCCACTCACTCTTAGCTCCTTCTCCCGGCTTCATCTTCAAGCGAGAGCTTCAGGTTGCAAAAGGATTTCTAACTGCACGATCCTTTTCACTCTTGACATTTCTATGAGCTTCAACAAGAAGAGTTCTGCTTCTCTGTGCTTACCAACTGAATTAGTGTGGACAGAAGGGCACATACCATACACCGTTTGCAGAAACTATTTCTTATGATCAGTAATTTCCAAGCAATACACCTCCTCAGGCTCTTAAATATGTCATCCCGGGAGCTGCTGCTCCCTTTCTCCCATCCCCTCCATCATCTGTGTGTCAGACATGCCTTAGGCCTGCTGGGCATCTGCTGTTTACTGGTGGGGCCCTCCCTGCCCCAGCCCCCTGGTAAAGCCCTCTGAGGAATGAATATTGGAATTCACAGCAGCTCACAGCAATATGAGCCAAAGATGTTTTAGTTCCCAGCTTGGCAAAAATAGGTAGTAAATTAAGGTTTGCTCACTGTGTGTTCTGTTCATAAGCATAATATTCAAAATGTAAAAATAAATAACCCCTTCTGCTCTCGTGGTTTCTAAAGTGCTCTGGAGAGCTCAACCCGGTGATTTTGGACATTTTATTTAACCGAACACAAATGTTCATGGATAACCGTGGATTGGACATTTTATATCATTCCAGGGATATTTTGATAAATAAAGCATGGACCAAGCCAGGCCGTAGACATTTTGGGGGAGACAAACATATAACAGATAATTAAAGCAGAGTGTGGTTAGAACAATAGTAATGCTGATTACCAGTTGGAGTTTGAAGGAGGGTCATTCCGTGTAGCCTAATGGAATACGGAAGAAGGAGATGGAGAAATTCTCTGGAAAGAGGAGGCACTTAAATTGAGAGTTAAGGACTAAATAGTTCATATCTTTTAAAAAGGGAGGAGATTTGTAGAAAGGAGGGGGAAAAAAAGAATTCTTAATTCTATTGTCTTCTAGCTGTGTGTATTATTAGCACACCTGGGAAATCTGTAACTACTGCCTCTTTAGAATTCGTTACACCTGGTGAATTCTGTGGGCCTCTGCCCCCTTATAATTTCTATGCATTTGCTTAATTAAGACTCTGTGATAGACTGGGCAGACATTTCTTTTTTTTTTTTTAAGATTTTATTTATTTATTGGACAGAGAGATCACAAGTAGGCAGAGAGGCAGGCAGAGAGAGTGGAGGAAGCAGGCTCCCCACTGAGCAGGGAGCCCGATGCGGGGCTCGATCCCAGGACCCTGGGATCACGACCTGAGCCGAAGGCAGAGGCTTTAACCCACTGAGCCACCTAGGCGCCCATAAAGTCTTTTTTTTTTTTTTTAAGATTTTATTTACTTATTTATTTGTCAGAGAGAGAGAGAGAGAGCGCGCACGGGAGAACACAAGCAGGCAGAGGCAGAGAGAGAAGCAGGCTCCCCACTGAGCAAGGAGCCCAATGCAGGACTCGATCCCAGGACCCTGGGATCATGACCTGAGCCAAAGGCAGCGGCTTAACCAACAGAGCCACCCTGGGCAGACATTTCTTGGCAATTAATAATCAGCTGGAGGAGCTTAAGCCTTGAAGCAAAGCTGTGAAAATATATACTTATATTTATATAAAAAGTAGTCAAATTGTTACCTTTTCATGTCTTGATCAGCCAAAAGTTGAAAAGCCACATTGTTGTGGTTGACAAGCTGCATTTACAGTCTGGTTCTTTTCCTAATCACTGAAAACTATCCACAAATAAACAGGAAGAGAGAAGCACACACTTTGTCTTTTGCCTTAGGCATTGAGAATGCGAGTTAACTTGGAGAACATTCCTGAGAGTAACTGCTGGTTAATACTGGGATTAGTTAACTTGGGTTTATGGTGCAACCATCACAAAGACCTGCACAAAGGTCCTTAATCTAGATAGATTGGGCAGAATTCTGCCTAGAGATGGTGGAGTGGGCATATCGAGTCTGATGCTTGTCTTGTAAAATGTTTTGGATTCATGAGTTCAAAGCATAATGCTTGATTTATGCACAGAAATGACCATATAGTTTAGCATATTTAGCATATTTACCTATTGCAAATACATAGAAGAGTCCAGGCTTTGGTCCAAACATTTTTTTGTCTGTAGAATTACAAGGCATTGAAGATCCTTTCCTACTTAGGTTCTATTGCAGGCGGACTGATTTCTTGCACCCCTCCCAACATGTGGACTGAACTGTGACACTGGTGTCTTAAAGGAAGTTAGGAACAGGGAACTGATGATATAGGACAAGTTCCTTTCAGACAGGAAGGAAAGGAAAAGGAAAAAAAAGAAGAAGGAGGAGGAGGAGGAGGAGGAGGAGGAAAAAGTTTATATCCCTTCCTGCCCTGAGGGATCACAGGAAAAAAAAAAAAAAAAAAAAACCCAGTAGAGTAAAAAGTGTTCTTATTTCTATCTCCCCACTTAAGAATCATATACCAAATTGCAGAAGTCTTTTAGGAACATAGAAATGAGTGTGAGGCAGCATACAAATATCAAGGGAATAGCTTATTCTCTAGGACGGACTGTGGGGGAGGTTGCAGGCCCCTAAAATGGCTTGTGCGCCCCTAACATGGCACTGAAGCAGCCCCACAGGGTGGGTTCAGATGCAGGAGCCCGAGATACAGGCCTGGCTCCTCTTTGTCTGTGGTTTATATGATAGGAATCCAGAAGTCCCCCTGTGTACTAGAGGGGCAGAGAAAGTGTTGAGAAAGGAGAGGGCAACTTTTCAAAGGCTTGGGGTCAAAGCAAACAGGAGAAGATGAGATGGAATTGGAGAGCACATGTGAATGCCTAGAGTGGTGGACTTCTGTGGTGGGTATGAATGCTTCGTTTCAAAAAGAATAGGGAGAACTAATCATAGCTTGGAGAACTAGTCATAGCTTGGCAACCAATATAGGCCAGCCTGTCCACAGCAAGCCATAGAGAGCATAGGGTACCCTGCATGACCTGAGCCTTCTCTTTCCTCTATCAAAAGGACAGAGTAAACCCCTTCATATGCCTGGTGATTTCTGAGAGAAGATCAAGGAAAGGGGAGGGAATCTAAAAGTCTGAATAGCATCTAGAACAGATAGCATTACGTAAATGACTTTCTGTTCCTGGGTCAGATGAAGATCTGCCTCCACTATCAAATGGAGTGTGAACTCAGAAAAAGTGGACCAGCTACAGAATACCAAGAAACTACATTTCTTTACCTATATTTGACTCTGAGTACATTTTCAACCTTATTGCACAGGTGTTTTCTCACTTAATTCCTGGATCATCCCTGTAAGTAGGCATGACTGTTGTGCAGATAGTGGAACAGACTGGGAAAGATCATGCCACTTCCCCCTGGTTTCACAGCTACAAGTGCAGTGGGGATTAGAATATGGATCAGTCTGAATCCAAAACCTATGGTCTTCTCATGATGACTCATGATTTCTTCTTTCTTTCTTTCTTTCTTTCTTTCTTTCTTTCTTTCTTTCTTTCTTCCTTTCTTTCATTCTTTCTTTTTCTCTTTCTTTCCTTCTTTCTCCCGAATGTAGAAACATCTGATGCTTTGTACTTGAAGGAAAGTAAATGTAATAAATAGTGGAGATTCCATGTTCCTTGTGTCCTTGACTCTTATTGGGAACTGTAGGGAGATATTAAGGAAGAAGGCTTGCCTTCTAGTAGGTCTGAAGGTTACTCTGGCATAACCAGGAGATGAGGGCAGGCAGTGCTCCCACAGATGAGTTAAAGGTTGAGCTGTTTTATTGGAGCTATTTGTTGGAGAAATGAAGAAGCCACCAAAATACTGATTACTCAAGAGGTGGCAAGCAGCATGTGGTGTTGGCTTCCTTAGAAGAGAACAGAGCTTAGCAATTCAATGAAGTAGATGTTTATTGAGCTTCTACTATATGCATGCCATGAGGTGAGAATAAGAGGATGCATAGACGTAACAGGGTACAATAGATCATACTACATGCTGGTGCACTGAAACTGGTCCCCACCCCTCCCCCTTTTTCAAAGCAGCTTCTTTCTTGCTCTAATCTTTATAAAACTAAAGGCAAAGTCTACAGCTGGGCGTAGGAGATATGGCGAGCTCTAAGGAAGGACTGAGTCACTTAGTAAATTTGCAGCCTCTTTTCACCTTGACATGATCTCGCTCCCTGTACTACAGTATCTGTGGCCTTGATCACACATTATGTTTCTCTTATTTTCTTTAAGCTCTTATCCAGTTCAGCTTTGTTTGCTGACTATTATGCAATCTACACAAGTAGAATTCTCCTTGGACTTTTCCAGCTCAGACATAAATTGAAAAACAGCAACTCTGGCAATGGCCCATTGTACACATTTCAGTGCACTCATATCTCAATGGGCTGAGTCAAAGAGGCCAACTTGTTTTTACCGACAACCTAAAGACAAAACCACTTCAGGGTTATGAAAAAGGCTTACTTTGAAAGTACAGTAAAGAGGAGTGTATGGGAGAAAAAAGAATGACAATGGAATTTTACTGTTTTCAGGAAATTTAAAGAAAAATTAATTTTTAGGAACACCTGGGTGGCTCAGTAGTTGAGCATCTGCCTTTGGTTTGGGTCATGGTCCCGGTGTCCTGGGATCTAGCTCTGCATCAGGCTCCCTGCTTAGTGGGAGGCCTCCTTTCTGTCTCCCACTCCCCTGCTCCTGTTCCTGCTCTTGCTGTCTCTCTCTCTTGCTGTCAAATAAATAAATAAAATCTTAAAAAAAAAAAAAAAAAAGAAAAAGTAATTTTTAGTCTATTAAACCCAGATTCCTTAAAAAAAAAAAAAATAGAATGGGCCTTCATGTGTACCCTTTAGAGAAGAGTGGGGCGGGGGGAAACACAGAGTTTAATTCTACTAGGAGAATTAACTGGCGGAGGGAGGAGTGAGTTCTGAGGAATCATTCACTGAGGAATGAATGGCACACCCAGCACACCCTGCTTCTGCACTAGACCAGCCTGCTTTCTTGTGTGGGAGACCAGGATTCTCACCTCTTCAGGGTGGCCCTGGGAGTTTTCCTACACACTTGACCTACTCAGTAGCTTATCCTGGGAGTAGTGCCCTGAGAGCACCCCAATGGTATGGGGGAGTGGCATGGGGCTTGGTGCTTGGGAGATAAACCTGTCTAAACACACGGTTTTGAAGTGTGCTTAAGGTTTACATGGGATTTTCTGGAAAGATAGTAGAGAGAGTGAAAGGAAGATAACTGTGCTTTGTACTACCTCTTTGTCCAGGATCTTATCCCAGCTCTCTTGCTGTCAATTCTTCTCCTTCTTCTCCTTCTTCTTTTCTCCTTCTTCTTCTTCTTCTTCTTTTTCTTCTTCTTCTTCTTCTTCTTCTTCTTCTTCTTCTTCTTCTTCTTCTTCTTCTTCTTCTTCTTCTTCTTCTTCTTCTTTTTTTCATTCTTTTAAGATTTTACTTATTTGAGAAAAACCAAGCTAGAGACAAAGACAGAGAGCACTAGCAGTGGGGAGGGGCAGAGGGAGAGAGAGAGAGAAGCAGACTTCCCACTGAGCAGAAAGAAAACCCGACATGGGACTCCATCCCAGGACCCTGAGATCATTATCTGAGCCAAAGGCAGATGCTTAACTGACTGACCCACCCAGGTGCCCCTCTTGCTATGCATTCTTACCATGACAGAAAACATGAAACACACAGGACTTCTCTTTTCTTGTATACACCGAGATAGGGTACACAAATCTGATGGCTCTGCACGTGCAAGGTGAGGGCTTCAAGACTTCTCATGTTTAAAGTGGTTAAAGCTCTTCACCATTCATTGCATGTACATTGTCAAATGGACACGCATTGGCTCTTCTCTCATTGTATAGATTTCAAACCTAAGCTGAATGTGGCTTCACACTCCCTCTTCTTTTTTTTTCCCTTCCTCTTCCTTATAAGAACATTTGTCCATTTACTTCCTTTTTTTTTTTTTTTTTTAGATTTTAATAATTTTACAGAGAGAGCATACAAGCAGGGGGAGCAGCAGAGGGAGAGAGAAGCAGGTTCTTTGATCAGCCAGGGGCCCAGTGCTGGGCTGGATCCCAGGACTTTGGGTTCATTACTTTAGCCAAAGGCAGATGCTTAACTGACTGAGACACCCAGGTGCCCCTGACCATACACTTCTTGAGTTACATAGCTCCATAGGTGAAAGCATGTGGGAAAATTGTGGGAAGAATTTGAAATTAACATGAGCTAGAGAACAGTCTGGAAGAGCAAAGAAAAGGCACATTTTTTTTTTAACAATATCTGAGAGCATCAAAGGCTGCAGTACAGATTGGAGAGATATTCATCAAACCTATTTCTTTTACACTGGGCATGCTCTGTACAGTATTTCCCAGTCTCCCTTGCAGTTAGGTGACATATGCCTGCATCACCAGTGGGACCTCTGCAGAAGTGATGAATATCCTTGGCCCTTTACCCGCCTGTGCACAATACTCTTTTTCTTCCCTTGTTGCTATTAAATGTTGACACTCAAGGAGACCTGGTAGGAGGGTGGTGGATATTTTTTCAGCCTAGATTTCTGAAAGATTGTGTATGGCATTGTTGTGGACCAAATTGTGTCCTTCTCTGAAAATTCATATTTTGACATATTTTGTCCAATGTGACTATATTTGGAAATAAGACCTGTCAGGAGATAGTTAAGGTTAAATGAAGTTGATAGGATTGATGTCCTTATAAGAAAAGGAAAGGACACCAGAGCTTGCTTGCTTTCTCTCTTTGAGCAGGCACAGAGAAAAGGCCATGTGAAGGTTCAGCAGGAAGTCCACCATTTACGAAACAAAGAGAGCAGCCACACCAGATATCAACCTGTGGGTACTTTGATTGAGGACTTCCAGCCTCTAGAAATTTGGGCAAATAAATTTCTGTCGCTTATGCCACCCAATCTGTGGTGTTTTTATGGTAGCCCAAACTGACAAATATAAACATAGATCCCATTCTCCTCTCCACCCTACTGTGGATTGGTTTTACATGATGAACCAATGTGTTAAGCCACTGAGATTCCAGGCTTTATCTCTCAACGACAGCTAATGTTTACTTTTCTTTTTCTTTTTTTTTTTTTAAAGATTTTATTTATTTATTTGACAGACAGAGATCACAAGTAGGCAGAGAGGCAGGCAGAGAGAGAGAAGGAAGCAGGCTCCATGCTAAGCAGAGAGCCCAATGCAGGGCTCGATCCCAAGACCCTGGGATCATGATGTGAGCCAAAGGCAGAGGCTTTAACCCACTGAGCCACCCACACACCCCAATATTTACTTTTCTGATGCAAAGACCAAGCAGAGCTAATTAAGTTTCTGATATCATATTTCTCAAAATGTATAGGCTGGAATTTATGTAATCTACATCAGTGCAAGAAGTTCCTTGGGGTGAGATCCACAGATTACTTAAGAAAGAAAGGAAAGCAAGAAAGCAACAAGGAAGGAAAGGGAGGAAGGGAGGAAGGGAGGAAGGAAGGAAGGAAGGAAGGAAGGAAGGAAAAAAATCTTGTTTTATTTTGTTTGCAGTGTATAACATGATGGTTTAATATATACACAGTGTGAAATGATTACCACAATTAACACATCCATCACCTCACATAGTTACTATTTTTTTTTGTTGGTGGTGAGAACACTTAAGATTTACTCTCTTAGCAAATTTCACGTATCCAACACAATATTAACTATAGTCACTATGTTGTTCATTAGAACCCCAGAAGCTTTCATTTTATAACTGGAACTTTGTATCCTTTGGTCAACCTCTCCCCATTTTTTACCCCCTAACCTTTACCATTCTACTCTATAGTTCTATGAATTTGACCTTTTTAGATTCCACCTATAAGTGAGATCATACATTATTTGTCTTTACATATTGGGATTATTTTACTTAGCATAATGTCCTCCAGGTTCATCTAGGTTATCATAAATAGCTGGATTTCCTTCTTTTTTTAAGACTGAATAACATTCCATGTATGCATGTATGTGTGTATATGTGTGTACACACACACATTTTCTCTATCCATTCAATTATTGACAGACACTCAGGTTGTTTCTATGTGTTGGCTACTGTGAATAATGTTGCAGTGGATATAGGAGGACAAATGTCTCTTTGAGATACTGATTTTATTTTCTTTGGATATATACCCAGAAACAGGATTGTTGGATCATATGGTAGTTTCATGTTAATTTTGCTTAAGATTTTATTTATTTGTTTGACAGAGAGAGATCACAAGTAGGCAGAGAGTCAGGCAGAGACGGGGGAAGCAGGCTCCCTGTTGAGCAGAGAGCCTGATGTGGGGCTCGATCCCAGGACCCCAAGATCCTGACCTGAGCCGAAGGCAGGGCCTTAACCCACTGAGCCACCCAGGTACCCTGCTTTATGTTAATTTTTTTGAGGAAACTCCATCTTGTTTTCCATAATGGCTGTACCAATTTACATTCCCACCATAGTGTCCAAAAGTTCTCTTTTCTCCAGCACTTGTTTTCTCTTTTTGATAGTGGTCATCCTAATAGGTTTGAGGTAGTATCTCACTGTGGTTTTGACTTTTATTTCCCTAATGATTAGTGATGTTGAGGACCTTTCTTATACTTGGCTATTTGTATGCCTTCTTTGGAGAAACAAAATATTAACACTTTACCAAGTATATGGCTTGCATGTATTTTCTGCCATTCCATAAGGTGGGTTTTCATTTTGTTGATTATTTTCTTTTCTCTACAGAATCTTTTTAGGTTAAGGTAGTCTCACTTGTTATTTTCACTTTCATTGCCTGTACTATTGATGTCATATCCAAAAAATCATTGCTAAGACCAATGTCAAGGAGTTTTTTTCTCTGTTTTATTCTAGGGATTTTGCAGTTTCAGGTATTACATTTAATCCATTTTGAGTTAAATTTTGTTTATAGCATAAGGATCCAATTTCATTTATTTTGCATTTAGATATCCAGTTGTCCCAATATCATTTATTGAAAATGTTCCTTTCCTCATTGTGTATTCTTGATGCCCTGGTCAAATATTAATTGACCATATGTATGAAGATTTATTTCTGGGCTCTCTAGTCTGTTTCATTGGCCTATGTATATATTTTTATGACAGTATCATACTGTTTTGATTATTATAGTTTCATAATATAATTTGAAATCTGGAAGTCAAAAGACAAAGAAGATCACTATATAATGATGAAGAGGTCAGTTCATCAAGAGGATATAACAGTAGTAAATATATATGCACCCAACATTGAAGAACCCAAATATATAAAGCAAATGCTAGCAGAATGGAAGGGAGACATAGATAGCAGTATAATAAGAGCAAAGGACTTCAATACCACAGTTTCAACAATGGATAGATCATCCAGACAGAAAATCAATAAGGAAATAGTGTTCTTGAATAACCTTATAGACCAAATGGCTCTTACAGGCATGTACAGACCCTTCGATTCAATAGCAGCATAATACACCTTCTTCTCAAGTCACACAGAACATTTTCTAGTATAAGATCAAATGATGGGTCAGTCACAAAACAAGCCTTACCGAATTTGAGAGGATTGAAATCATATCAAGTGTCTTTTTTTAATCATAATGGAATAAAATAGAAGGAAAATTAGGAGGTCAAAAAATAGGTGGAAATTAAAGAATAGACTCTTTAACAACTGACATAAAGCCTAATGTTAACTTTTCTTTGTCTGAAGAGACTTTCAGCACAAGGCAGAATTAGGGATAGATATAAATTAGGAAACAAAAAGTATAGCTGTGGTACTTACAAAATTCACATATTTGTAGCATTCTTCAGAGATGGTCTGTACAAGTTGGAGCCATCATCTTAATATTTCTTTTTTTTTTTTTAAGATTTTATTTATTTATTTGACAGAGGGAGATCACAAGTAGACGGAGAGGCAGGCAGAGAGAGAGAGGGTAGCAGGCTCCCTGCCGAATAGAGAGCCTGATGTGGGACTCGATCCCAGGACCCTGAGATCATGACCCGAGCCGAAGGCAGCGGCTTAACCCACTGAGCCACCCAGGTGCCCCCGTCTTAATATTTCTAAAAAAATATCATGTTTTAAATGTAGCCAAAGAGCAGGCTAATTAAAATAATATGGTTCTCAGCCAGTGTTTGGAGGGTAATGGAAGGAGGCTCAGAGGAGGATATATGAATTTGAAAAAAAAAAAAATGTTTGACCACAGAAAAATAAAAGCTCAACATAATCAGTGTGTAGAAGTATATAGAAAATAAACCATCTTCTAAGCATACCAGTGATTTTAAAGGGACTGACTTGTGGGGAAGGGGAGGGAAATTTGTCTCTCTCAGAAACTCCTTGCAACTTTACAAAACTTTCATGTTTATCAAAAGGCTGTTTGAGTTAAAACAGCCTGGGAAACAAGAGCTTAAGGTATTCCATCATTGACATTAATAGACCGTGGGGCCTTGTGATAAGTCCCATAACCTGCCTAGGCCTCAGTTTGCTTATTTATAATATGAAGATATATATAATATATATATATATAATATTAAATATAAATAATAGTTTATGTGTAAGATATGTATATGTGTGTTTATGAGCAATGTTAATTTATATTTACAAAAATCAAGATTTCTTAGTTGTGGTGCTATCATAATAAAACAAAAAAAAGTGTGAAACATTTTATTTTCATGACAATTAGCTCATCTCATCAGATAATTCTGGTCTAGTACAATATTGTCTCCAGTTTCCAAAGCATAGGTCTTTTGTCTCAAAAACAACTGTACTTAACTAGAAACATTTTTTTATATTTGCCTTGCAATAAAAAGAAAAAAAGATGATTCAGTTTGTGCAATTAACTATATCTGACAGTCATGTCCCTTGAAAGACCTCATTTTCTGAACATTAATTTTATCTCCTAGAAGAGTAGGACACAACATAGGTATGTAGTACTCCCAACCTAAAGCCTCTAATACCACAGTAGGAATTAGATTATTAAATCATCATGAAGAGAGGCAGTCAATCTAAAGTTATCATAATTCAACAACAACAAAGAGGTGACTTACTCAGAAATTTTGATTCCTGAAACATAGTGGTGTGGGTTAATTTAGAAATGGAAATGACCCTATGAGGCACATTTAGCATCATCACCATCAAGATGCATGTCAGAAAAATCCAGAGCATTAATCTCTGGGTGATACAAATTTGGAAGCGTTCATACTACACCACCTCTTTTTTTTCCCTTCCTGGGAAACCGATACTGCCCAGTTCACAACTCCATTCAAAGAAGTAACATAGACTGAAATTTTATCGAATACTTCTAATGTGTTGAACAATCTAAAGAAAAAAACAAGATGCCCTTCAATGGACGAATGGATAAGGAAGATGCGGTCCATATACACTATGGAGTATTATGCCTCCATCAGAAAGGATGAATACCCAACTTTTGTAGCAACATGGACAGGACTGGAAGAGATTATGCTGAGTGAAATAAGTCAAGCAGAGAGAGTCAATTATCATATGGTTTCACTTATTTGTGGAGCATAACAAATAGCATGGAGTACATGAGGAGTTAGGGGAAGGGAGTTGGGGGAAATTGGAATGGGAGGTGAACAATGAGAGACTATGGACTCTGAAAAATAATCTGAAGGGTTTGAAGAGGTGGGGGGTGGGAGGTTGGGGGAACCAGGTGGTGGGTATTAGAGAGGGCACGGATTGCATGGAGCACTGGGTGTGGTACAAAAACAATGAATACTGTTATGCTGAAAATAAATTTTAAAAAATGATTAAAAAAAAAGATATTGGTGGCAATTGGGCAGGATGATGGGGAATTTCTTCAGCAGAAAGTATTTTTACATAGAGACATATCATGCAATGGCACTTTATGAAGAAATAATTTCTTTTTATTGTGTTAAGAACACAAGATATTCTATTAATTTAGAAATTTTTTACAAAATAAAAGGGCTTATGTTGTGATGAAAAATAGTAGGCAGAGTGTACACCCATGTTCACAACAGTGCAATCAAGAGGTAGAAGCAACCCGAGGGTCTATCCATGAATGAATAGATAAAAAAAATGTGATATTTACAAACAATGGAATATTACTCAGCCATTGAAAGGAATGAAATGACACATGCTACATCATGGATGAAACTTGAAGACATTGTGCTAAATGAAATAAACCAATTAGAAAAGCACAAGGAATGTATAAATCCACTCATGTGAGGTATCTTAAAGTAAACAAATTCATAGAAACAGAAGGAAAAATCGTGGTTGCCAAGGGCTGTGGGCAGGGGATAAGGGGAAAAAGTTTAACTGGATATAAAGTTTCAGGTTTGAAGATCAAAAACTTCTGGAGACAGGAGAACCTGCATGACTCAGTAGGCTGAGTGTCAGACTCTTGGTTGTGGCTCTGGTTGTGATCTCATAGGTTCCAGGGTTGAGCCCTATATCAGGCTCCAGGCTAAGCAGAGAGTCTCCTTGAAGAATCGCTCCCTTTGTCCCTTCCCTCACTTGTACATGTCTCTTTCTCTCTCTCTCAAACAAATAAATAGATCTTTAAAAAACTTTCTGGAGATTGGTTGCACAATAATGCGAATATACTTAACACTACTGAAAGGTACATTTAGAAGTGGTAAAGATTGCAAATTTTATGTGTATTTTTTATTATGTTATGTTAGTCATCATACAATACATCATGTTTTTGATGTAGTGGTCCATGATTCATTTTTTGCATAAAACACCCAGTGCTCCATGCAATATGTGCCCTCCTTAATACCCATCAGTGAGCTAACACATCCCCCACTCCCCCCAGAAACCCTCAATTTGTTTCCCAGAGTCCATAGTCTCTCATGGTTTGTTTCCCCTTTTGATCCCCTCCGTTTTTCCCTTCCTTCTACTAATGTCCTCCGTGATATTCCTCATGTTCCACAAATAAGTGAAACCATAAGATAATTGACTTTCTCTGCTTATTTCACGTAGCATAATCTCCTCCAGTTCTGTCCATGTTGATGCAAAAGCTGGGTATTCATCCTTTCTGATGGCTAAGTAATATTCCATTGTATATATGGACCACATCTTCTTTATCCATTCATCTGTTGAAGGGCATCTTAGCTCCCACAGTTTGGCGATTGTAGATATTGCTGCTATGAACATTGGGGTGTATGTGGCCCTTCTTTTTACTACATCTGTCACTTTTCAGAGTGTAGGGATAAAGGGAACATTCCTCAATTTCATAAAAACCATCTATGAAAAGCCCACAGTGACTATAATTCTCAATGGGGAAAAACTGAGAGTCTTTCCCTTAAGATCAGGAACACGACAAGGAAGCCCACTCTCACCACTATTGTTTAACAAACTACTAGAAGTCCAAGCAACAGCAGCTGACAACAAAAAGAAATAAAAAGTATTCATATTGGCAAAGAAGAAGTCAAATTCTCTTTCCACAGATGACATGACACTTTATGTGGAAAACTCAAAAGACTCCACCCCTAAATTACTAGAACTCATACAGCAATTCAGTAATGTGTCAGGATACAAAATCAATGCACAGAAATCAATTGCTTTCCTATACACTAACAGTGTAACTGTAGAAAGATAAATTAGGGAATCAATTCCATTTATGATAGCACAAAAAGCCCTAAGATACCTTGGAATAAACTTAACCAAAGAGGTGAAGGAGCTATACTCTAGAAACTACAGAACACTTATGAAAGTAATTGAAAAAGACACAAGAAGATGGGAAAACATTCCATGCTCATGGATTGGAACAATAAACATTGTTAAAATGTCTGTGCTGCCCAGGGCAATCTATACTTTCAAAGCCATCCTAATCAAAATACCAATGGCATTTTTCAGAGTGCTGGAACAAACAACCTTAAAATTTGTATGGAATCAGAAAGACCCAAGTCACCAAGGAAATGTTGAAAAAGAAAAAGCTGGAGGCATCACATTGCCTGATTTCTAGCTATATTATAAAGCTGTGACCACCAAGACAGCATGGTATGGACACAAAAACAGACACATAGATCAATGGAAAAGAATAGCCCAGATATGGGCCCTCAACTCTATGATCAACTAATCTTCAACAAAGCAAGAAAAAATATCCAATGGAAAAAAGACAGTCTCTTCAATAAATGGTGCTGGAAAAATTGGATAGCTATACATAGAAGAATGAAACTCGACCATTCACTTGCACTATACACAAACATAAACTCTAAATGGATTAAAGACCTCAATGTGAGACTGGAATCCATCAAAGTCCTGGAGGACAACATAGGCAGTAACCTCTTTGACATAGGCCACTGCAACTTCTTTCAAGTCACATCTTCAAAGGCAAGGGAAACAAAAGTAAAAATGAACTTTTCAGACTTCATCAAGATAAAGAGCTTCTGCACAGCAAAGGAAGCAGTCAAAAAAACAAAGAGGCAACACACAGAATGGGAGAAAATATTTGCAAATGGCACTACAGACAAAGGGCTGATATCCAAGATCTATAAAGAACTTCTCAAACTCAACATCCAAAAAACAAATAATCAAGTCAAAAAAATGGGCAGAAGACATGAGCAGACACTTCTTCAAAGAAGACATACAAATGGCTAACAGACACATGAAAAAATATTCATCATTAGCCATCAGGGAAATTCAAATCAAAACCACATTGAGAGACTACCTTTTACCAGTTAGAATGGCAAAAATTGACAAGGCAAGAAACGACAAATGTTAGAGAGGTTGTGAATAAAGGGGAACCCTCTTACACTGTTGGTGGGAATGCAAGGTGGTACAGCCACTTTGGAAAACAGTGTGGATGTTTTTCAAAAAGTTAAAAATAGAGCTATCCTATGACCCAGAAATTGTATTTTTTATTAGTTTCAAAAGTAGAATTTAGTGATTCATCAGTTGCTTATAATACCCAGTGCTCATTACATCAAGTACCCTCCTTAATGCCCATCATCCAGTTACCCCTACCCCCACCAACCTCCCACCAGCAACCCTCAGTTTGTTTCCTAGAATTCAGTGTCTTTTGTGGTTTTCATCTTATTTTATTTTTTTCCTTCCCTTCCCCTTTATCTGTTTTTTTTTTAATTCCACATATGAGTGAAATCATATGGTATTTGGCTTTCTCTGACTGCCTTATTTCACTTAGCATAATACCTTCTACTTCCATCCATGTCATTTCAAATGGCAAGATTTCATTCTTTTGATGGCTGAGTAATATTCCATTGTAGATATATGTGTATATATGTATGTCACATCTTCTTTATCCATTCATCTGTCAATGGACATCTGGGTTATTTCCGTATTTTGGCTACTGTGGACATTGCTGCTGTAAATATTGGGGTACATGTGTCCCTTCAAATCACTATGTTTGTATCTTTTGGATAAATATGTGGTACTGCAATTGCTGAGCCCTATGGTAGCTCTAGTTTTAACTTTTTAAA
Organism: Lutra lutra; assembly: GCF_902655055.1. NCBI lineage: Eukaryota > Metazoa > Chordata > Mammalia > Carnivora > Mustelidae > Lutra > Lutra lutra. The sequence goes on from NC_062280.1 coordinate 93,823,768, forward strand.
ACTGTTTTCCAAAGTGGCTGCACTAGTTTGCATTCTCACCAACAGTATAAGAGGGTTCCCCTTTCACTGCATCCTGGCCAACATCTGTTGTTTCCTGAGTCAATTTTAGCTATTCTGAACAGTGTGAGGTAATATCTCATTGTGGTTTGAATTTGTATTTCCCTGATACTGAGTGATATTGGGCATTTTTTCATGTGTCTGTCGGATATTTGTATGTCTTCTTTGGAGAAGTGTTTATTTATGTTCTGCCCATTTCTTGACTGGATTTGTTATTTTGGGGGGAGTTGAGTTTGGTGAGTTCTTTATAGATTTTGGATACTACCCATTATCTGATAAGACATTGTAAATACCTTCTGTTATTCTGTAGGTTGCCTTTTAGTTTTGTTGATTGTTTCCTTTGTTATGCAAAAGATTTTATCTTTTTTCTTTTTTTGCTGTATTATTGTTTGTTTGTTTGTTTGTTTTTCCAGCATAACCGTATTCATTGTTTTTTGTACCACACCCAGTGCTCCATGCAATCCATGCCCTCTCTAATACCCGCCACCTGGTTCCCCCAACCTCCCACCCCCCGCCACTTCAAACCCCTCAGATTGTTTTTCAGAGTCCATAGTCTCCCATGGTTCAAAGCTTTTATCTTGATGAAGTGCCAATGGTTCACTTTTGTCTTTATTTCTCTTACATTTGGTGATGTGTCTAGCAAGAAGTTGCTGTGGCTGGGCTCAAAGAGGTTGCTATCTGTGTTCTTCTCTAGGATTTTCAGGGATTCCTGTCTCACATTTAGGTATTTCATCCATTTTGAGTTTAGTTTTGTGTATGGTGTAAGGAAGTGGTCCAGTTTCATTGTTCTCCATGTGACTGTCTGATTTTCCCAAAACCATTTGTTGAAACAACTGACTTTCTTCCCATCGGATATTCTTTCCTGCTTTGTCAAAGAGTAGTTGACCATAAAGTTGAGGATTCATTTCGGAGGTTTTATGATTACAGCTTTGTAATACAGCTTGAAGTTCAGTCCTGTGATGTCTCCAGCTTTGGGTTTTGTTTTTTTTTTCCCAACATTCCTTTGGTTATCCAGGGTCTTTTCTGGTTCCATAGAAATTTTAGGATTGTTTGTTCCAGCTCTGTGAAAAGTGTTGATGATATTTTGATAGGGATTGCTTTGAATGTTTAGATTGCTTTGGGTAGCATAGACATTTTAATAATACTATTCTTATAATCTATGAACATGTTACATTTTTCCATTTCTTTATGTCTTCCTCAATTTCATTCATAAGGTTTCTATAGTTTTGAGAGTATGGATATTTTACCTCTTTGGTTAGGTTTTTTTCATAGGTATCTTACCGTTTTTGGTGCAATTGTAAAAAGGATTGACTCCTTGATTTCTCTTTCTTCTGCCTCATTGTTAGTGTATAGAAATACAGCTGACTTCTGTTCATTGATTTTGTATTCTACAACTTTGGTGAATTCCTTTATAAATTTAGCAATTTTTTGTGGAGTCCTTTGGTTTTTCTACAGAGTATCATGTTGTCTGTGTAGAGTGAAAGTTTGGCTTTTTCCTTGCCAATTTGGATGCTTTTTATTTCTTTTTGTTGTCTGATTGCTGAGCCAGGACCTCCATTACTATATTGAACATCAGTGGTGAGAGTGGGCATCCCTATAGTGTTCCTGAACTTAAGGGTAATGCTCTGCTTTTCCCTATTGAGGATGATATTTGCTATGGGTTTTCATATATAACTTTTATGATATTGAGGTATCTTCCTTCTATACCCATACTGTGAAGAGTTTTTATCAAGAAAGGATGCTGCATTTTGTCAAATATTTTTTCTGCATCTATTGAGGGGATCATATGGTTCTTCTCCTTTCCTTTACCAATGTGGTGTATCACACTGATTATTCATGGATGTTGAACCACACTTGCAGCCCAGGAATAAATCCATGTCATGGTGAATAATCCTTTTATTGTACTGTTGGATCCTATTAGCTAGTATCATAGTGGGAAATTTTGTAACCATTTTGATCTGTAAGTCTACTTTTTAGTGGGGTCCTTGTCTGGTTTTAGGATTAAGGTAATGCTGACCTCATAGAATGAGTTTGACAATTTTCCTTCCCTTTTTATTTTTTGAAACAATTTCAGAGGAATAGGTACTAATTCATCATTAAATATTGGGTAGAATTACACTGGAAGGCCATCTAGCCCCAGACTCTTATTCATAGGTCAACTTTTTATTACTGATTCAATTCTTCTGCTGGTTATGGGTCTGTTCAGGTTTTCTATTTCTTTCTGTTTCAGTGTTAGTAGTTTTCTATTTCTAGGAAAGCATCCATTTCTTCCAGATTGCCTAATTTGTTGGCATATATTTTCTCATAATATTCTCTTATAATTATTTGTATTTCTTAGGTGTTGGTAGTGGTTGCTCCTTTTTCATTCATGATTTTATTTCTTTGTGTCCTTTCTCTTTTCTTTTTGATAAGTCTGGGTAAGGGTTTATCAATCTTATTGATTCTTTCCAAAAACCAGCTCCTCATTTCATTGATTTGTTCTATTGTTTTTTTAAAATTTCCATATCATTGATTTCTGCTCTAATCTTTATTAGTTCTCTTTTCTGATAAATTTAAGCTTTATTTGTGGCATTTGGGTGGCTCAGTGGATTAAAGCCTCTGCCTTCAGCTCAGGTCATGATTCCAGGGTCCTGGGATTGAGTCCAGCATCGGGCTCTTTGCTCAACAGGGAGCCTGCTTCTCCCTCTTCCTCTCTGCCTGCCTCTCTGCCTACTTGTGATCTCTGTCTATCAAATAAATAAATAAAATCTTTTAAAAAAATTAAGCTTTACTTGATGTTGTTTTTCCAGCTCTAAGTTTAAGGTTAGGTTGTATATTTGAGAATTTTCTTATTTCTTGAGAAAGGCCTGTATTGTTATATACTTTCTCTCTTAGGACCCCCTTTGCTACACAAGTTCTGAACTGTCATGTTTTCTTTTTCATTTGCTCCCATGTATTTTTTTTTTTTTAGTTTTTCTTCAATTTGCTGGTTGATCCATTTGTTCTTTAGTAGAATGCTCTTTAACCTCCATGTATTCCTTCCATTTTTGTATTTAGGTTGACTTCAAGTTTTAAAGCATTTGATGTGAAAATATGCATGGTATAATCTCAATCTTTTTGTACCTGTTGACACCTGATTTGTGAGCCAGTATGTGATCTATTCTGGAGAATGTTCCATGTGCACTCAAGAAGAATGTGTATTCTGCTGATTTAGGATAAAATGACCTTAAAATATCTGTTAAGTCCATCTGGTCCAGTGTGTTGTTCAAAGCCCTTGTGTTGTTCAAAGCCTTTGTTTCCTTGTTGATCTTCTGCTTAGATGATTTGTCCATTGCTGTGAGTGGGGTGTTAAAATCACCTATTATTTTTGTATTATCAATGAGCTTCTTTAGTTTTGTTATTAATTGGTGTATATATAGTTGCCTGCTTCAAAGTTAGGGGCATAAATATTTACAATTGTTAGACATTTTTTTTGGATAGATCCTTTCCTTATGATAGTGTTCTTCTTCATCTCTTATTACAGTTTCTTTGGTTTAAATTCTAGTTTGATGTAAGGATTGCTACTCCAGTTTTATTTTGATGTCCATTAGTATGAAAAATTGTTTTCCACTCCCTCACTTTCAACCTGGAGGTGTACTTGGGTTGAAAATGAGTCTTTTGTAAACAGCATACCAATGGGTCTTGTGGGGACTTTTTGTTTGTTTGTTTGTTTGTTTGTTTGTTTTATCCATTCTGATATCTTATGTCTTTTAACTGGAGCATTTATTCCATTTACATTCAAAATAATTATTTAAAGATAGGAATTTAGCACCATTATATTACCTGTAAATCACTGTTTCTGTAGATTGTTTCTGTTCCTTTCTGGTTATTGTTACTTTGGGGCTCTCTTTCCACTCAGAGGATCCCCTTAATATTTCTTACAGGGCTTGCTTAGTATTCACAAATTTGTTTAGTTTTTGTTTGTCCTGTAAACTCTTTACCTCTCTTTCTATTCCAAATGACAATCTTCCTGAATAAAATATTATTGGCTGCATGTTTTTCCCATTTAGCACAGTCAATATGTCATGCCAGTCCCTTCTGGCCTGCCAGGTCTCTGTGGACGGGTTGGCTGCCAGCCTTATGTGTCTACCTTTGTAGGTTAAGGACCTCTTGTCTCAAGCAGCTTTTAAGATTTTCTCTTTATCTTTGAAATATGCAAGCTTCACTGTTATATGTTGAGGTATCAACCTATTTTTATTGATTTTGAGGGGGTTCTCTGTGCTTCCTGGATGGAATGTTTGTTTCCTTCCCCACATTAGGGAAAGTCCCAGCTATAACTTATTCAAATAAACCTTCTGCTTCTCTCTCCCTCTCTTCATCTTCTGGGACCTCTATCATCCAGATATTATTTCACTTTATGGAATTGTTGAGTTCTCGAAGTCTCCTTTCATGGTCCAGTAGTTCTCTTTCTCTCTTCTGTTCAGTTTCCTTATTTTCCATCATTTTATTTTCTATATCACTGTCTCTCTTCTGCCTCATTTATCCTCACTTTTAGAGCCTCTTTTTGGGCCTGCATCTCAGTAATAGCATTTTTAATTTTAATTTGATGAGATTTTACTTTCTATTTCTACAGTAATGGATTCCTATGCTTCTTTCAAGCCCCACTGTATGTTTATAAATGTTTTAAATTTCGTTCAGACATCTTACTTATATCCAAATTGATTAAGTCCCTGGCAGTGAGTATTACCTACTGCTCTTTCTTTTGTGGTGAATCTCTCCATCTTTTCATTTTGTCCAGAAAAAAATAGAACAAAGAAAGTGAAAAGACAACAATAACAACAGCAACAACAGAGGGGGGGAAAACATACAAAAACAAAACAAAACAAAAAAAAAAACAAGAAACAAAATAGAAAAAAACAAAGAAATAGATTTTAGGTATGTCTTGGTCTGCTTATTATAAGAAATTAGATCCCAAAATAAGAAAGGAAGAAAAACGTATGTATATACAAAAATAAAATGAAAGGAAATGAAAAATAAAACATACATATAAAACATATATAAATAAAAATTTTAAAAGAATTTAAAAATAATTAAAAATAAGAAAATAGCTAGCAAAAATAAGTCTGATAGACTAAAGAATAATAATAATAAAAAAAAAACTATGAAATGCTATATATGTTTTTCCCAAGAGCTGAAGTTTTGCAGTTCTCTGTGATCAGTAAACTTAATAGTACCCAGTTGTTCCTGAGGGTCTTCTGGGGAAGGAACCTATTGCACTGATTCTCAGGTGCCTTTGAACTTAGGAAAATGTGCCTCCCTTGCCAGGAGGACAGGCTCAGTTTAAGTGGCTCTGGATTCCACCATGTAGTACTATTTTTCTGTCTGAGGGCTTTCAACACCAATTGGCAGGATAAAAATGGTGATACCCTGCTCTCTAGACTCAGAGCTGAAAGTGTGCACCCCCCCCCCCACTCTTCAGTGTGCCCTGACTGAAAAGAAGTCAGTCACTCTTATTTCCCTGGTTTCCTTCAGAACTCTGTGTTCACCCAGCCTGTTACCAAGCTTTTTTACCTCAGGCACACAACTGAGATTCAAGACTCCAAATTCTGTGGAGTCCTAGAGTGAACCCACACTGTTCCTCCTGGGAGTTGAAGGTGGAATCTTGCCATGCTTCTGTCTTTTGCTGGGCCCTGCCAGGGAGCAATTATATGACCATGCAGTGGTTCATAGTTTATGGCAACACAGAGCAAAAAGCCAACACCTGGACTTACTATTTTTAGCTGGCTTCCTTGCTCCAATATCTGTGAACTCTGCCACATTCAGGCACTCCCATTCTTCCTGTGATCTCAGGGATCCTGAGACCACACTGTCCCACCTAGGATTTTACCCCTCCACACCACCTCAGTGCCTTTAAGCCAGGGACATACCCCACTGTAGCAGACTTCTTTTTTTAACTTTTTAAATTTAAATTCAATTAATTGACATATATTGTATTATTGGTTTCAGAGGTACAAGCCTGTGACTTATCAGGCTTATATAATACACAGTGCTCATTACATCACATGTCCTCCTTAATGTCCACCACCCAGTAACTCCATCCCTTCATCCACCTCTCCTCCAGCAACCCCTGTAGCAGACTTCTAAAAGTTCCAATTTTGCCCTCTGCTACTTATAATACTTTGCAGCAGCCTCCTTAAGCCAGCTCCCTCCCCTCTGCCATATCCTCCAGCATATCACCCTAGATTCAAGTCTTTGTACCTCTTGCCTTCCAAAAAGTGGTCAATTTGTAGAGTTGTGGCATTTCTTTTCTCAGATCTCTACTTGATTCCACAGGTATTCAGAATGATTTGATAACTATCTAGCTGAATTTCAGGGACCAGATGAACTTAGGGTCCTCTACTTCACCATCTTAACTCTCCCCAATTTTATGTGTGTTTTATCATGGTTTTAAAAATTAGTAAAAGAAAATGGTGGGCAAAAATATATTACTAATAGTGGCTTCCCACTGTCAGATTTGGGGGCTTTGTTGTAGAATTTTAGATTATTTGCTTAGTCATATTTTATTGCAGTATGAATTTGTTTTCTTACTGAAAAATGACTAAAATGATGGAGCTTGGAAGCAGAAGTAACTTTGGTTGCACCAAAAAAGTATGCCCATAAGTCTTGACTTTGAGAAGAGTTAAAAAAAAAACAAAAAACAAAAACAGCTATGCCACTTTTCTTCTTTCCACTCCACTGCATCTCCCAGGGTCAATATACTTCTCAAACATAAGAGCAGAAATGTTGGGAAATTACTTCCTATTATCCTGCTAGAACATGTAAATGAATTTTAAAAATTATTTAATTTTAGTCAGCCAGTATACTCTCTGATCTTGCCTTATAAACCACCATTTACTTTCACAGTGCCTGGCAAAAAGTAGGCACCCAATAATTGTTTCATTTTGTTTTCGATAGACATATGGTGTTTGCCCTGTCTGAACTCAAGAAAGGAAATAAGCAGACAAATAGGTTTAAATACGTTTTTAAAGAAACAATATGGTACATGGCCCTGTGATTATACAGTACTGGTTTCAGTTCCTGATTCTGCCATTTACTATCTGTGTGACCCTAAGCAATTCACTTAACTTCCTGATCTTCATTTCCCTCCCATGTAAATGATTACATTAATAATAAACAATGTCCATAAAATGAAGTTTAAAAGCCTGCATATCTTCTAGTAATGATCTAAGCATTTGTCCCAGGACCTCAATTAATGTAGCTGATAGTTTTTGTCCCTGGATAATAGCAAGGATCAATTCTAGGAGCAATTCTAGAGACAGAAATCCTTGAAAATACCTCTCTGGAAAGGTAGATTCAAAACTGGTCTCCCAAAGGGAAGCTGAAGAACTTTTCTCCCTCAGCCTACAGTTTATTAGAGTGATGAGGTATCAAGATGAATTCCTATAAAACTGAGAGTAGTTAAGACATGTCATTATTTTACTGAGGACTTAAAGATAGTGATTAATCATATATTTTTAGAAATTGCTTCAATATAGTTTTTATTAATTATTAAATTAACATTTATATAGTTTCTATAAAATATGCATATAAAAGAGGCAAAGAGTTATCCATGAGGATCATGGATATAGATCATATACCATGATCTATATCCATGGTAGTTTTTAGAGGACTCTTAGAATAAGAACCCCTGACTCAACCACTGTTAAGTATAGTTGAAATGTGATATTTGCTTTTGTTGGGAGTGCTGATTTCCCACTTGTAGAGTTTATATTCAATATGGTGTTAATATGAACAGTTTACCAAACTGTCTCTCTATGGAATCTGCCTTCCTACTCAAATCAATGCCAAGTATAAAACTCCTGCATTCGCTTCCTTGGGGCACTGTAACAAAGTACTACAGACTTTAGGTGGCATGAAACTATAGAATTTTCTTCTCTCACAGTTGTGGTCAGAAGTCCAAAGTCAGAAAAACAGAAAAGAGCTAGCAGGGCCACCCTCCACTGGGAAGATGTAGGGGAGAATTCTCTCTTGCCTTTTCTAGTTTCTGATGGTTCCTCGGGTTTCTTGGCTCATGATAGCATAACTCCAATCTCTGCTTCTGTTTGCACATGGCCTTCTTTCCTGTATCTCTGTGCCTTCTCTCTTCTTAGAAGGGCATCAGTCATTGGATTTGGGCCCACTCTAAATCCAGGATGATTTTACCTCAAGATTCTCTTTCATATCCTAATAATGTCCATAAAGACTCTATTTTCAAATAAGGTAACATTTTGATGTTTGGGATGCACATGAGATTTTCAGCGGGGAGACACTATTCAACCCACTACACCTCCTTCCCTTTTAACTAATTTCTGTTTGATCAATGATGCTTGAGTTCTATTTAGGGACAAGAGCATCTACAGCTAATTGCTGGGTTTATTAGAAAAGGAAATATAGCCACCAGGAACCAACCAAAAGCATGGACCAACAGAAATACTACCTCATCCCCCATGTTAGAGAAAAAAAGATCAAGACATGAAGACATGAAATATGCTTTGTAGGTCTGTGTCTTCCTGTAGCTTCTATATGTTTCAATCTTTTACTTTGATCTTATGTCATATCTTCATTTTTACTTTTAGTGCAAGTAAATAGGTTTTTTTTTTCTTTGACTTTCCATTATTATTTTTGTATCCACTATTTTGTGCGTATGTGTGTGTGTATAAGTTTTTCCTAGGCAGAAAAAAATACCAAAATTTAAAAATTAGGTCAATAGAACTGACTTTATTAAATACCAACTATTTGTCCAGGCACAGAGCTAACAAATAAGAATAATGAGTAATGGCTCTTTTTGTTCTTAAGGTATTCCGAGACTACAAAGGAGCCTAAAACTGCAGTAAAACAAATAAACACAAACCATGGGAATATTTCACTCTACAAAGCTCTTCTATCTTCACCAATTGTGATGGCTCTGGGGTAATTGGAATTTTGTAGAAGAAAATGCAAGGAGGTCATTGCTGCACCACCTGTTTCACTGTGTCTGCCCAGAACTACAGGAAACAAGGGTCCCCCCTTCAGAGCAGACTCTGACCACAAAGAGTCTTTGTCTATCTTTCTCTGCTCCAAATGTTACTCAAAAAATATTTCACTCTTTGTGAATCTGCTTATGGAGACAAGTCTTCCTAGTTTGGGGCCATGTCAATGTGTAAGAAACAAGATTTTAATAATTGTAGATGTATTCTTTCATTTTTGTTATCTTATCATTAAATAAAGCTGCTGTCTTCTTGGCCTTCAGAGTCAGTGCTTTGTCCGCATGCAAATACCTCATTGTGTTGGATTCTTTCTACAAACCACAGTGCTCATTTCTCTTGCATATTGGACCTTCTATGATTCTCCACATAAAAGGGCTTTCTCTCTCAGCAGGACTTGGCTGGTCTAGTTTTCCTTCTTGCTTTGCTCAATTGTATTCCAGTGTGTCAAATCACAGATGCATCAGAGGATTTGTCTTTCTTCCTATGCCTTTAATTGTGCTTTATTCCAGCTGTTATTTTCCATTTAACTTCTTAGGCTTCTTAGTTTCATAATGTATTTTTGGACTTCATTTGGGTAAGGAGATACAATGGAAATGAAATGAGAAGGAAATGAACTTTAGCACTCTGGATCAGGTCTTATTTGTCTATTATTACACATTTGTTTTTGTGCCTTTCAAACACTATTATTTTTATACCCATGAGCCCTGAATAATAAGTTGTTTAGTACTTTATACTGATGAATTATACTTTCATGAATATGGTGCTAAAGCAAATTCTACGGTAAAGAATTAACAGTAATTAGGCCACTTAAAAAAATCTGTTTACAATTATAGCTAAGAACCACTGAGGGTGCTTCTTATAAATCTGGTCCCTTTTGCAGACCTTCTCAGAGGATTAAAGTTTATTCAAGTTTCCACTCAAGTGCTATTTTCCCCCATTTTCCTCCACACAAACTACATATTTAAAAATAAATGAATAAATAATAAGACCAGAAATTTATTTTCGCATTTATTAATGCTATTCATTCTAAAGAATGGTATGAAGACAGGCGTGAAGATTACAACAGCAAAACTTACTCTTTGGATGGACTTATGAAGGGGCCATTTCCTCACAGACTATGAGAAATTGAGTATGTGCATTATCAACAAACTAGATTCATCCACCCAAATGAGCATTGGATGGGGTTGAATTCTCTGTTTTATTCCCTTTGCTCTTTAATGTGGGAGCCATTTTGACTGTAGGAGCCAAAAGCTCTGTCTCCTGTCCACCATATTTGGTAGAGTATCGTCATCAGACAAAGCCAATGACAATGGACTATGTCCTCTAGTGTTTATGTATCTGTCAGAAGGAGAGAAATTATCACTTCAGAATCCAGACTTTGAAGGCAAGTAAACCAGAGCCTTAAATTTAATCCCAGACCCCCATAACTATATGATTTCCAAGAAGTTTCTGAAAATGCTGGAGCTTTGGCTTGGTAAAATACAAAGTAGTAATAATCATTTCACCCGCAAGTACCAAGTCCTGCTGGGGACAGTTGGCATGCTAAAAAGAGAAACATTAAAAATCAGCAGTAAGAAAATAGCCTGGGGCACCTGGGTGGCTCAGTGGGTTAAAGCCTCTGCCTTCGGCTCGGGTCATGATCCCAGGGTCCTGGGATCAAGCCCCACATCGGGCTCTCTGCTGGGAGGGGAGCCTGCTTCCCTTCCTCTCTCTCTGCCTCTCTCTCTGCCTACTTGTGATCTCTCTCTCTCTGTCAAGTGAATAAATAAAGTCTTTAAAAAAAAAAAAGAAAGAAAAAAAGAAAATAGCCTGATTAAAAAATAGGCTTAACGGATACTTTGCCAGAGAGGATATACAGCTAGTAAATAAGCATAGGAAAAGATGGCCTACATCATATGTCATCAGGGAAATTCAAATTAAAACAATGAGATACCAGGGGCGCCTGGGTGGCTCAGTGGGTTAAGCCGCTGCCTTCGGCTCAGGTCATGATCTCAGGGTCCTGGGATCGAGTCCCGCGTTGGGCTCTCTGCTCAGCAAGGAGTCTGCTTCCCTCTTTCTCTCCCTCTCTCTCTCTGCCTGCCTCTCCGTCTACTTGTGATCTCTCTCTGTCAAATAAATAAATAAAATCTTTAAAAAAAAACAAAAAACAAACAAACAAAAAAAAACAATGAGATACCACTACATACCTATTAGAATGTCTGAAACATGGAACACTAACAACACCAAATGCTGGTGAGGACGTGGAGCAAAAAAACTCATTCATTTCTAGTAGAAATGCAAAATGGTACAGCCACTTTGGAAGACAGTTTGGTGGCTTCTTACAAAACTAAACATCTTCTTACCATATAATCCAGCAACCACATTCCCTAGGATTTACCTAAAAAAAGCTGAAAATACATGTCTACCCCAAAACCTGCACATGGGGATGCACTTGGATGGCTCAGTCAGTTAAGCATCTGCCTCCAGCTCAGGTCATGATCTTGGGGTCCTGGGATCCAGCCCTCCATCAGGCTCCCTGCTCAGCAGGGAACATGCTTCTCCCTCTTTCTCTGTGTGTGCACTCTCTCTCTGTCTCACATAAATAAACTAAATCTTTAAAAAAAAAAAAAAACCTGCACATAGATATTTATAGCAGCTTATTCATAAATGCTAAAACTTGGAAGTGACTAAAATGTCCTTCAGTAAGTAAATGGATAAATGTGGTACAGACAATGGAATATTATTCAGTGTTAAAAAGGAATGAGCTATCAAGCTGTGAAAAGGCATAGAGGAAACTTGAATGCATGTTACTAAGTGAAAAAGGCCAGTAGGAATTGACTACATGTTGTATAACTCCAGCTATGTGACATTGTGGTAAAAGCCAAACTGTGAAGACAGTAAAAAAAATCAGCAGTTTCCAGGGTGAGGGATGAATAAGCAAGGCACATAGGATTTTAGGGCAGTGAAAAAAAATTTCATACCATAATGATGGATAAATGTCATTACACATTGTCCAAACACATAGACTATATGACACCGAGAATGAAACCTAATAAACTGTAGATTTTGTGTAATAATGCTGTGTCAGTGTAGGTTGATCAATTATAACAAATGTACAAATCTGGAGGGGATGTAATAATGAGGGAGGCTATGCATATGTGGGAGCAAGGGGTGTATGGGAAATCTCCATACCATCCTCTTTATTCTGCTGTAAATTTAAACCTGCTCTAAGAAAAAAATAAGAAGATTTTTTTTTTAAGAGCAATTGAAGAGAGTTTAAAGAAGAGTTCATTTAGGGTATAGACAGTTAAAAAAAACCTAGCAGGAGTAGTGAGGCACCCAGGGGCTAGCAGTGGTAAAACCTATTATTCCTCAGGCCTGTGAAGGTAGGGGAGGTGGCAGCTTTTACTGGAACTTACAAATAGGAAAGACTGCCCAGCAAAGAGCCATTAGTGGGGGATGCTTCCACTGCCAAATCACTGGAGGGTGGGGGTAGAATATATGCCTCTAAGGCTCTTTGCTTCTAATCAATCCCCTGGCAGTGTGCTCCATTGGCTATATTCAATAAAAAGAAGACAAAAAATGACAGGGAGAAGAGGTAAAAGAAGTCAGGTTCTTGGACACAAATTCTGGACAGAAAATGATAAAGAGAAGAAAAAAAAAAGTGATGAAGAATGGATGTGGAGGGGCAGATGTAGAATTTTCAGTGTCTCCCGATATTAAAGCTTGTTGTTTGTCCAGTATCCCTTCTTTTGAGTAAACAGTACTCAGCACTCAGTAAATTAATGGGGCTCATTCAGTTATGGCTGGAATAATAACAATCTACCTCACATGACCAGGACCAATCAGAGAATTTCATTCTCCTTAGAACTCTAGTAAATCAATCAGACTAAACCTTGGGATTTAATACAGAATTGCTGGAAAAGAGGGCCTCTTTTTCATTTCATTCATAAACCTCAAGGATATAGACTCACGCCAACCAATAATCATCTTTCTGGTTATATGGGCTAATTATATCATATCATGTTATATATTTTATTTTATTTTATTTATTATATGGTGTCATACATATATATTGGCCTGACAATGAAAACAATGCAGAGAGAACACAGAAGATTCTAGAAAGAGAGAGAAAGAGATAGATCCATGATGACTTCATCTGAAGATCTGGTTCTAATTATACCTGAAGATTCATTTTTTAAAATTCCAGTTATATGCATCTTTAATTTTCTGTGTTGGAAGAGTTGAAAAGGAATAAGGAAGTATGAAGCATCCACTGCTTGGCATTATCAGGAACTCTCTGTCTTGCCCAAATTGGGACCCAAAGGAAGGCATTGGCACTACCATATTTCCAGCAGGACTTGGAACCATGAAGAAGGAGCTGCCCAGAGAATGCTGAGTCTGCCAGGTTGGAACCATGGCAGAGACACCACTACAAGAGCTGAAGCCAGAAAGGAAATATGACTACTATGGAGCTACTGCCTCAGCACAGACTGAGAAGAAATATCCTGACTTCTCCTTTCCTTCCATCCTTTGATTTCAGTGCCCCTCTTCCCCCCATTAGTTGCACCTACCTTGTAGCCATTTGGTAAAGGGAGCCTAAGGAATTTGGTTTACGAAGGTAAGACTGCAATTCATAGCAGCGCAGGAGAGGGGCAGGGATAGCTTTGAGAGTTAACAAAACAAATGACCAACACCAGTGGTTAGGACATATCAGTCTTCTTTTCCTCTTTCCCATCAAAACGCCTTACAAACTTTGGTAAAGGATGCATGGCTTGATTTTGTTCTCAAAGTCCAGAGAATGGCAATCAAGTTATTTTCTGTTTGGGGACTTCAGTGAGTTACTATTAAGAAAAGGCTACTACATCTATTACTTCAGTTCATTGAAAATATGGCCATAGTTTGTGGGTAAGAAATAACGTGACAGAGTAATGTGAATATAAATTATAATCCAGTCACATTAGATGACTTGCTCTTTTTCATTTCTGTGTATTTTTCTGCCCTTGCTAATGATACCCCTCTTCCATCCTTACCATCGTCTTCCTCATCTCTCTTTATTGAAATCTTACCTTCAGGGTGCCTGGGTGGCTCAGTGGGTTAAGCCACTGCCTTCGGCTCAGGTCATGATCTCGGGGTCCTGGGATGGAGTCCCGCATCGGGCTCTCTGCTCAGCAGGGAGCCTGCTTCCCTTCCTCTCTCTCTCTGCCTGCCTCTCTGCCTACTTGTGATCTCTCTCTGTCAAATAAATAAATAAATAAAAATCTTTAAAAAAAAAAAAGAAATCTTACCTTCACATCACAAAAGAAGTGCTATTCCTTTAAGAAACTCACACCGGTTTGTCCAAAATTCATTTTATCTTTTCCTTCTTAAACCTTTTGTATCACTCTCATTGCTTTTAATAAAATGAATCTTGTATTTTAGATATTGAAACTTCTGTCTCATTTTTTGATAATAGACTATGGTCCTCTAGGGCAAAGAGTATATTCCACAACTTTGTATCCTTCATGGAAAGTTTGAATGATCCCTTGTCCATACTAGTTTCTTAGTAAAAGTATGTTGTAATAGATGGATATCTGGAACAGTAACAGAAACCTAGATTTTAATATTTTCTAGACCACATTAGGGTGACTTGTGGAATTACATTGCTCAGTTTTCTCATCTGCACAATGAGAATAGCTTAGATTAATTTGGAGGTCCCTCTTGGCCCTTATTCGGTCCCTAATTTCAATTGGAAGGTAGAGGATTAAATTTGTAAGTGGAAATTTTATAATTTTGCTCATAATTTCTACTTTGGGAAAGCTAACATTCCATATCTCACTTTTGCTGGATTATTTCTCTAGTTTCCTTGTGGCTAAATATCCACACATTACAAAGAAATGGAAATGTCCCATGATCCCCACTCTACTTCTGCCTTTCTTATGACTTTACCCTGGTGATTGCCCATTTTGCATCCCCAAAGCACCCTATTTTATAAACATTTTGTGAGATGTGAGATAAAGGAACAAAAGGTAACAAAATATTACACTCTATAAAGGGATACTTCTAATGCATCCACAAAAATTTCAAGTTCATAAATGCTGGTATGTCAGTTATGAAGGTAAAATACTATCTATATTATACATATGATATGGTGGATGCTATTGGAATGGCTTTGGCATATTTATTAACATTTATTTTTATGAAAATAGATAAAAAATGTCTGCTGTAAGCAGTCACATGAAAGTGGATAAATACAAAAGCAAGCATAAAAGTATTCAGCAGAGAATTTTGAGCCTGAACAATCAAGTTTCAGGCAAATCTTGTGTGGTTCATAATTTTAGCCCTTTATTATGCAAAGCTGCCAATTCAATTTTACAATGCAAAGAAATGTTTGGCATGATTATCAAGTTATATTTACTGTTCTGTGGATCTACTAAAAGATGCAGTATCTTGAAAGAGTCTGTTCAAATTACCTCTGAACATACTTTTAGATCCTCAATGGTAAGCAAAAGTTGACAGAGTAAAATGTATTACTCTTAACCAGCATCGGCATGTGAGACTTTAGAAAAACTGGTAGAGCATATGATGATTCAGTTGCAGAACTAGACAAATGATTTCCAAATCAACAAATTCAGAGAAGAAGATGCTGATCCTAGTTGAATTGCCACACATTGCCATTTCCTTTGACATGTGTCTTGATGGAAAAATCTCTTCTAGAAGTTTCCTCACCCATCAGAATAAAGTGGTTGTTATTTCGAATCCTGCCTGCTGAAAAATCAGGAACTCATGCTAAATCCAATGAGAGATTTGAGTGCAAGTTTAAGAAACTGGAAAAGACCTAAATTCTGGACCTTCATTCCCCTTGCAGCTTCTCTCTCCCTCTGCAGCTTCTCCCTCTACAGCTCCCCCGTCTCCCTTTTCCGTGAAGAGTTGTCCTTGTTTACTGAATGCTATTCCTCTCTCCTTCTCTCTGCTTAATGTACTCTGTTTAAGCTTTTTTTCCCATCTCTCCACCAAAACTGTTTCTCATCAATATCAATGACCTCCATGCAATGGATGCCAACATTATAGTCACAATCCTATTTAACTTGATATAACAGCATGAAACGTAACTGATCAGTCCCTGTCCCTTGAAGCATTTTCTCTGATCTGGTCTTGTGACAACCTTTCAATGTATAACTTTACTCTAGACCTAGACCTTTACTCTAGACCTCTTCTCAGAAATACAGAATCAGTGATCCATCTGTTGTTTTCTTCTCTTGGATATTCCATCGCTTTCTCAAACTTAACATATCTAGAACCAGACTTCAGATAGTCACCCCACCCTCACCAAGCCTGCTTCTTCACAGCCTACCCCCACTCAGTTTATGCCTCTAGTCAGTACTGGGACTAGGGTAAAGCAGATTAATTGCTTAGACACAAAATTTAAGACATTTAGAGAATCATGCAAGTGCCAACCCTGCTTTTGCAGGATCCTAAGTATGAGTGCCTCCTTAAATTTGGTACCCTCAGCCCTTCATTCACCTCATCCTAATCCTATCCTGCTTCTATGTGTTCAATCTAAAAACCTCAGCATCGTCCTTTATGGCTCTGTTTCTCTTACTTCTAGGCCCAATGTATGAGGAAATCCTGTTGGCTTTACACTTAGAAAGAGATCGACGTCCCAGGGCTGCTCTTAAATGGAAAGCCTCCAGGAAGAGGCAGCAATGGTCTCCCAGGACAAATTTTAGACAACTCACAGCTGCCAGGAGGAAAAACTGGCCCTAAGAGTTGTGATGGCCTTGGACATTGGCAGTCATGGGATTGGGGTCCTGGGTTTCCATCTTGAAATCCTTGCCAATTGAGGCCCTCAAGGACCTAGAAGGCTATAGATTTGCAGTTTGCGCAGGTTCAGGTCACTTCCTTTATGGTCTTGGGCAGTCCCTGTCCTATACAACCTGCTGGTTCCACCATACCTGGCCAGGTTTCTGGGTCAAGTAGTGGGAGGGAGAGTTATCCACAAATATAGAGTTTGTATGATAGGTGGTGTGAGCCAGTCTCCTTACAGAGAAGTCTGGGTTGAGGGGTCTGTATTACCTGCACAACCTAGGTGTTTCTCCTCCCAGGAGTCTCTGTTGGCCCAGTAGAAGTTTTTTTAATTTTTTATTTAAATTAAATTTAATTAATATATATTGTATTATTAGTTTCAGAGATAGAATTTAGGGATTCATCAGTTACATCTACCACCCAATGCTCATTACAGTAAGTACCCTCCTTAATGTCCATCACCCAATTATCCCATTCCCCCCACCTACCATCCCTACAGCAACCCTCAGTTTGTTTCCTATAGTTAAGAGTCTCTTATCATTTGCTTCTCTCTCTGTTTTCAATCTTATTTTGTTTTTCTTCAGTAGAATTTTTATTATCCCTGGAAATCATCCTTCCACTGAGAGGTGTGGTCAGGTCCTTGGGCCTGATTCTGCTATTCTGAGCTTCCCTGATGCCCAACATATCCCAGCCCATCCTGTGCCTGCCCCTTCATGTGAACTTACAAGCACTCTCCCAAGCACTCTCCCCATATACCAGCTTGCACCCTGCAAGCTCCAACTGTGCCATTTTCTTTCCTGGGAAACCCTACACTCCACCTGCCCAGATAAGGCCCTAATGGAGGTCAGTAGACATGCCCCCAAGGATATGTGTGGCATACTTCCTTTCAGGCATTTGTAAAACCTGCTTCTCCTTCACTTTGAAATTAGGCATGACTATGTGACTTATTCTAGACCATGTATTATGCTGGATATGATGTGTGCCATTTCTGGCCAGCACATTTAATTGTCAGTTAAGATGTTCTAGAAATTTCTTCCCCTACTGCCACAATTAGAGATGCTCCAGATGGTAGAACTTCCATCACCCTGACCCCTGGAATAAGTATAATATAGAACAAAACCCTCAAGAAATGCAATGGTCTTGTAGTACAATCTAGAAATAAATCTTGGCACTTTAAAGCTAAGATTTCAGTATTTGTACCATAGCATAGCATAACCTGTCGAGATTAATATAACCAGGTTACTTCAAACTTGAAGACAAGATGGTTAAATAACAAATTTTATAAAACAGACTAAATAATGAAAATAATATCTAAGTTTCTATAAAATATCCAAACTTTGAGAAACATGCTTTCAATTACTTAGTGGGAAACACATGCACACACGTATATTCCTGATATGCCTTAGTGGATTCATTTCAAACAGCAAATAGTCTGTTGGTTTTGATTAGATAACTGTAATTATGTTTGTAGTTACACATCTACCCAATATGAGCCTTATCATGCTTGTTCCTTCTTAGCCAGCATGAACAATACTTATCTATTGGCCATGAATTGAACTTTGAGGATTAAGGCCGAGTAAAGAGTAGTGTTTATAAAATGGGACATCAAGGTATTTCATCCAATTATTGAAGAAGTAGTTACAAATCTCAAAAATAAAGGAGTAATTTTGTTTCATATATTTAAATACTATGCTTCACCTAAAAAGAGGAAATAAAAATTCTGAGATTATTTACCCCAAGGAAGGAAACTAACAAAAGCTAAATGCTTTGTTTCAGGGGCTATTTTTTTCCCTCTGCTAACAGCGACATACACAAATACAAGTAAAAACCACTGTATTAAAACTTGATTACGGGGCGCCTGGGTGGCTCAGTGGGTTAAGCCGCTGCCTTCGGCTCAGGTCATGATCTCAGGGTCCTGGGATCAAGCCCCGCATCCGGCTCTCTGCTCAGCAGGGAGCCTGCTTCCTCTTCTCTCTCTGCCTGCCTCTCTGCCTGCTTATGATCTCTCTCTCTGTCAAATAAATAAAAATAAATAAATAAAATAAATAAATAAATAAATAAAAAATAAAACTTGATTACTACCATCTCTGTTATTCAGGTTAAAGAATGAAGGCAGAAATGATATCACTTGCCATCCATGATGTAGCCTGTGTTTGATGTAGTCAGAGCCCAGGGCCTATCTGTCCATGTGTCCAAATTACTCTTTCTCACATTCCAAAAGGAATGACCTTCCAGACATGTCAAAAGTACCAACACCTCTGTAGAGCTGTCCTGTCCTCCTAGGAAAATAAATTGCCATTTTCTTTATCATGGTAATTATATTGGATACATAATTATGGTACTCATCAGGCTAGCTAATTCTTTGTTTATATGTCTGTCTCCCTGACTCAACTGTGGCCTTTTCTAGGGCAAGTGCTCCCTCTTAGTCATCTGTGTCTTCTTTAAGACCTACACTTGCTATTTTGTTGGTGCGTATAGATAGTGTGAGAAAGAGTTAGGGGTCGTATTTGAGTAGGAAATAGGAATGTATAAAGGTAAAATAGACAAAGAAGAAAAGAAGGAAGCAAATGAGCAAGACTTCAAGGAAAGAAGAAAAAGAAGGGGTTTGCATATATATGCCTTTTGTCACAAGGCTCCATGGATTGGCAAAACCTTCAGCACCAGGATAACAGGAAGACAACAAAGAGAGGATATATCTGGGTCAGGATTGACACTTTCTCATACCCAACAATGCATCCATATAGCCTACTAATTCCAGGATGTTTTACTTTCCAGTTGCCCTAATTCAACATGTGAGACCATTTATTGTCTGTAATGTTACTTCATAGGCTCCTAAAAGCTAAGGATAAATTACTGTTATAATTACATAAACAGTTCAGTTTGATAGGTTATTCTATATAAAAGGAAACTCAGCTAACTTTACTATTTGATAAGGTGGTTTGATATATTTTACCAAATGATAAGTGAGACTGCTTTAAGGTGGACCAGAAGAAGTCCCTAGTCTCCCAGAGGGTCTCAAGCTTTAGTGTGGACAACCAGTACTTCTATGTTATACTTCTTTGGTCAATAACTCCAGTCTCAAAGAGTGGTTTTTATATATATATATATATATATATATATATATATATATTTGTATGTGTATATATATATATACACATATATATGTATATATATAAATATAAACAATATGGTGCAGAATATATATATGGTATGTATATATATATATATATATATATATATACACACATATATATATATGTATGGTGCAGAAGATAAATGACAAAACAAAATGTGCTACATTTTGTACTTAATTTAAAAAATTAAAACTTTTTTTTTAAGATTTTATTTATTTATTTGGAGAGAGACAGTGAGAGAGAGCATGAGCAAGGAGAAGGTCAGAGGGAGAAGCAGACTCCCCATGGAGCTGGGAGCCCGATGTGGGACTCGATCCCGGAACCCCGGGATGATGACCTGAGCCGAAGACAGTCGTCCAACCAACTGAGCCACCCAGACATCCCAAAAAATTAAAACTTTTAGTTTAAAATGGAAATATTATTAATGGAAAAAGTTGAAGTTTTATGAGTTACTAAATTGAAGATTCAAAAATGTACCTAAACTTTGGAGTAGTGATTATAATTTTTTTAAAGATTTTATTTATTTATTTGTCACAGAGAGAGCACAAGCAGGCAGAGTGGCAGGCAGAGACAGAGAGAGAATCAGGCTCCCTGCTGGACAAGGAGCCCAATGTGGGACTCGATCCCAGGACGCTGGGATCATGACCTCAGCCAAAGGCAGCAGCTTAACCGACTGAGCCACCCAGGCATCCCAGTGATTATAATTTTAATGTTCATATTCTTGGATCTAATAATACCACTTCCAAAATTTACCCTACAGGAACACTAAAACATGTGTATGAAGTTATGGGTAAAAAATGTATGGTAAAGTTATTTGGAGTCATGCAAAATTCAAAGTAATGCAGATGGTTTTAATAGAGGATTAAATATAATTAATGAACAGTATATAGTAGGTTTTTAAAAAAGTTATTTTGAATAACAAAAAAAAAAACCCAAAAAGATTCTAAGGTATGTATTCAGTGAAAAAGAGTCTCAGAACCACATGTATACAATCATTCCACTTTTGCAAAACAAACAAACAATAAATAAAAACAAAAGCTATATGTATATGTGTATGCACACACACACACACACCCCAGGACACTTCTGTGAATTACATCTGAATCATCAGCATGATACAGGACTGTCTAGAGGAATCAGAATCCATAGTCACCTTACTTTAAGAGACTTTATATTCTGGATTATACATCTTTTTGTAAGTGTGTTTTAATAGCAATAGCGAGCATGCACTATTTTACTAATAAAATTAAATTTCCCATACTTGAAGTATATATGAGAATATTGAATTAATCTTAAATTTGGATCTCAGGACTGGTACCTCCAATTCTCTTAGAACTACCTCCCTTTGTTCCAACACTTTTAGTTGATCTGCTTTCTTCAGAACATGCCCTACAGTATTTTAAATTCTTGTATCACCACAATACTCTTTTCTTGTATTCTCTTAGAGCCAGAACATACTATTAACCCTTCCTGAAAATCCGACAATTGCAGAGCTCCCAGTCTCATCAATTTTATTTTTTGTCACCTAACTATCCATAGCAGTAATTTATGGTATTATATAGTATTTATTTTTGTGCTTTGGATTTTTCCAAAGATAAATTTCAGTATCTATTTAAATTAATGAGTGGTGACCACTATCTTTTGATGGTTCCTATTGCTAAAGAGGCCAAGCATGGGCCTTTGCCGAATTTCCACATCAGCTTGGTTGACCAGTTGTATTTTTGGTGTAAGTTACAAGCCACACTCACATGACAGTCTTTAAGATGATGCTTTTGGTCACATGAACACTGGACAAGAAAGTGCAGTGATAAGATCAATACAAATATATTCTTCTAGAAAAACACAACAATTCAAGGCATATGCATTATTAATGCTGCATCAGAGGTATTATCTTCATATTCAAAGACTAGCATATAATTATAAAGGACAGAAATGTAAAGAACATGAACAGCCTGATGATGGAATTGGTTCATGTTTATTATTAGAAATCTTATTTGAAATCCAGAGAACAACTGAGTGGTTAAAAACATGTCAGACAGTAGGTGACAAAGAATATGAGAAAATTAGAACTTTTTCCCCACTAAATTTAACAATGTTTTGTACCAAATTCCTTAATGACTGACTGAGTAATCTGGCTCTGTAAGGATAAGGACTCAGGGAGATATTTTTCTGCCACTGTTTCCACCTGTGATGCAGTTAGTCTGGAATTTGCATCTCTACTGGTCAGAGTGACTCCAGAAAGAACTATCAGAATAGAAGCATACGTTATCTCCTTCAACAGATGTCCATTGAACATGAAGTCAGACTTTTCCTAGTGCTAGAGATACATTTCAGAATAAGCCAAATGTTATGAAGTTAGCACTTAGGTTTAAAAAGTAAGTTTTCATACTTAAAAAATTGCCACCATGGGGGTACCTGGGTAGCTCCATCAGTTAAGTGTCCAACTCTTGATTTTGGCTCAGGTCATGATCTCAGGGTCATTAAATGAAGCCCCACAACCAGCTCCACACTCACCGTGGAGTCTGCTTGAGATTCTCTCCCTCTGCCCCTCCCCAACTCTCTCTCTCAAAAAAATTGCCACCATGATGATCAAACATATAATGTTATTGTGAAATTCTTCTTTTTTTTTTTAAAGATTTTATTTGTTTATTTGACAAAGAGAGTGAGAGAATACAAGCAGTGGGAGCAGCAGAAGGAGAGGGAGAAGCAGGTCCCCGCTAAGCAGGTATCCCGAAGCAGAGCTTAATACCAGGACCCTGGGATGATGACACAAGCTGAAGGTAGACATTTAACTGACTGAGCCACCCAGGCACCCTGTTATTGTGAAATTTGACCCAAAATCATTGGCTTCTTAAACTGGAACATGTTGTCCTGTGCCTTGGCCTATGTCTCAGTTTAACATGTTTAAAGCTAATGGACAGGAGGATAGCAGAGTAGGACAAATCTCTCTAGACACCACCTACACCATCTGTCACCTAGACAACAATTGTACTGGCAGAATCTGTCTGATATAACTGTTTTGGAACTTTGGAATCTATTGAAGGCTTAAATCTTCGGGGAAATGCTTGGATCACAAGTAGCTGTTGATTATCAATTTTAGCTCTTTGTACAGCAGCACCTACCTGTCCCCACCCACAGCAGCAGTGGAAGGCAGCAGTGCACAGTGTTCTTGGAACAGTTTGTACACAGCTGGTAGGATCCAGGTAGAAAAAAAAGGACCCTGTTCTCCAACTATTAGGAATCGGTGCTCTGATCACTGATTGGTTGTTCAAATCACAGAAGTATAGGCAAAGAACTGGGCACCCATTGTTTTTTTAAGGTACCTCATTGTTGTAAACCCCTCTGCCTCCTGCAGAAGTGACTTTCAGGACATTTAGAGGGCTAATGTCTTCTTCTCTCATTTTTCTTTTAATTTTCACCTTTGGGAGACAAACATTAAAAACTAGGATATTCAAAAGCAACTTCATATACTCAGATGAGAAAATGACCACACATGTCCAGGAAAGGCTCAGGAAAGACCTTAAATTTATACCACAGCTTGATCCTCAGTACAGAGAAAGCCTACATCAATCAGAAAAACAAAAACAATAACAACAACAAAGCCCAACCAATTCTGGAAGGGTAGTATCTTATGTTCAGAGTTACCACATTATTAGATTCAAAAGACCAGCTTTCAACAACATCAATAATCACAAATCACAAGACATACAAAAAAACAGGAAAATATGACCATTTAATGGAAAAAAATGGAAACTATCCCTAAAAAAGACCTCATGGAAGATATACTAGGCAAAGACATTTAAAAAACTGTCTTAAAAAAAAAAAAAACTAAAGGAAGATGTGGAGAAAGTTTTAAAAAATTGATGCATAACAAAATGGAAATATCAATAAAGAGAAAATCTAAAAGAAAACTAAAAAATTCCAGACTGAAAAACATAATAGCTGAAATTTTTTAAAAATTTACTAGAGGGACTCCAGGGCATATGTGAGCAGGCAGAAGAAAGAATTAATGAACTTGGAGATGGGACAATCGAAATCACTGAGTCTGAGGAACAGAGAGAAAAAAGTTTGAAGTGAACATGGACTAAGGGACTGTGAGGCAGCACCATACACAATAATATATGCATTGTGGGAATTCCAGAAAAGAAGAAACAGAGAGATGGGCAGGGAGAATATTTGAAGAAATAATGGCTAAAAACTTCCCAAATGTGATAAAAGTATGAACATAAACACCCAAGAAGCTCAACAAACTCCAAGTTATATGAAATCAAAGAGATTCATACAGAGACACATTATAATCAGACTTTTGAATGACTAAAAGTAAATCTCAAAAGAAGGAAGATGGGCACCTAGGTGGCTCAGTGGGCTAAGCCTCTGCCTTTGGCTCAGATCATGGTCTCAGGGTCCTGGGATCGAGCCCTGAATTGGGCTCTCTCTGCTCAGCGGGGAGCCTGTTTCCCCCTCTCTCTCTGCCTGCCTCTATGTCTACTTGTGATCTCTCTCTTTGTCAAATAAATGAATAAAATCTTAAAAAAAAAAAGAAGAAGAAGAAGAAGAAGAAGAAGAAGAAGAAAGTGGAGCCTTTGGCTCAGGTCATGATCTCAGGGTCCTGGGATCAAGCTCTGCATTGGACTCCCTGCTCGGCAGAAAGCCTGCTTCTCCCTCTCCCACTCCCCCTGCTTGTATTCCCTCTCTCACTGTGTCTCTATCAAATAAATAAAATCTTAAAGAAGAAGAAGGAAGAAAGAAACAAATCATCACATACAAGGGTTTCTCAGTAATATTTTTAGCAGATTTCTCATTAGAACCTTTGGAGGCCAGAAGTCAGTGGGCCAATAAATCAAAGTGCTAAGAGGAATAAAAAAGCTGTCAACCAAGAATCCTATATCCAGTGAAACTCTTCTTCAATAGTGAGGGAGAAATCAAAACACCCTAGATACAAAAGTTGAGGGGGTTCATTACCATTAGACCTGCCTCACAAAAAATGCTCAAGACAGTCCTGCAGGGTAAAATTAAAGGACATTTGATAGTAACTCAAAGCCATATGGAGAAATAGGTCCCAGCAAAGGTAAACACATGAGCAATTATAAAAATTAGTGTTATTGTAACATTAGTTTAAAGCTGGAGTTTTCTGTTTTCGGTAAGATTTAAGAGACTAATACATTAAAAAAACAATAATTGGTCTAAAAGCTGGTATTACTATAATTTTAGTTTGTAACTCCAATTTTGTTTTCTATGTAATTTAAGAGATATATGCAGCTAAAAAGAATTATTAGTTTGTTTTATGGGTACACAACATACAAAGATGTAGTTTTGGGGACATCAACAATAAAAAAAAAAGAGTAGGAACAGAGCTGTAAAGGAACAGAGTTTTTGTATGTTATTGAAGTTAACCTGGTATAAATGCAAATTATAGTGCTATAACTTTAAGACTTTAAATGTAATCCCCACAAAGAACTAAAGGAAGTAACCACAAAGCAAATAGCGATAGAAGATACAAAAAAGGAAATGAGAAAGGAACTGAAACATTTCACTATAAAAAAAATCAACATGAAAGAAACAGTAATGTAGGAAATGAGAGACAAAAAAACTATTAGATGTATAGAAAACAAATAGCAAAATGACAGAATTAAATCCCTCCTTATCGCTAATTAATTTAAATATAAATAGATTAAGCTCATCAACCAAAATACAAAAATTGACAGATGGCTTAAAAACACATAGTCCACTCATATATGAAATCTTAAAAAAAAAAAATACACAGAACAAACTGATGGTTGCTAAAAGGAAGGGGAGTAGAAAAATTGGACTAAATGGGTAAAGGGAAAAGGAGATATAGGCCTCCAGTTATGGAATGAGTGAGTAATGGGTATAAAATGCAGAGCATAAGGAATACAGTCAATGTTATTGTAATAGCAATGTAATGGGGCAGATGGTAGCTGTACTTGTGGTAAACATAGCATAATGTATAAACTTGTCAAATCACTAAGTCATATATCTGAAACTAATGTAACATTGTGTTTCAACTATTTTAAATTAAAAAACACACAAACAGGGACTCCTGGGTGGCTCAGTCAGTTAAGCATCTCCCTTTGGCTCAGGTCATGATTCCAGGGTCCCAGGATCCAGTCCCACCTAGTATCCTTGCTCAGCAGGGACCCTGCTTCTCCCTCTGCTTGCCACTCCCCCTGCTTGTGCTCTCAATCTCTCTCTCTGACAAATAAATAAATAAAATCTTAAAAAAACAGAATAAACAAACAAACAAACAAACAAACAAAAAAACCAAACGGGTGGCTGGGTGGCTCAACTGGTTAAGCCTCTGACTCTTGCTTTTGTCTTACATCATGATCTCATGAGATCAAGCCCTGTGTCAGGGCTCATATCAGGCTCTGTGTTCAGCAGGGAATCTGCTTGAGGATTCTCTCCCTCTGTCTCTCCCTGCCACCTGCACTCTCTTTATCTCAAAAGTAAATAAATAAATCTTTAAAAAAATAATGAACAAACACACAGTCCAACTGTATGCTGTATACAAAAGACTCACTTGAGACCCAAAGACACACAGATTGAAAAGTAAAATGATGGGAAAGATATTTCACAAAAATAGGTACAAAAAGAAGGTGGAGGTAGCTATCCTAATAGTAGACAAAATAGACTTTAAGTGAAAAAAAGATTATAGGGGACAAAAAAGTACATTATATATTAATAAAAGGGTCAATACAGCAAGAAGATATAATAATTATAAGCATTTATATACTAATGACAGACCACCAGCATATATGAAGCAAAAATTAGAAAAACTAAAGTGAGAAATAGATGTTTCTATAATAAAACCTCACTCACAATAATGGGCAGAAAAAAACAGACAAAAGACAAGTATGGATATAGAGGACTTAACAACATGGTAGACCACCTAGATCTAACAGACATGTAGAAGATACTGAACCTACCAACCACAACATACACATTCTTCTCAAGTACACTGGGGTAGACTATATATTAGGTCACAAATTAAGTCTTGGTAGATTTTAAAAGATGATATCATAAAGGGTATCTTCTTTGACTACAACATAATGAAGTTAGAAATAAATAACAGAAGAAAAATGGAATTTTCACAAAGTTGTAGAAATTAAACAATATACCTTTAAACAATCAGTGAACCAAAGAAGAAATCACAAAGAAAATCAGAAAATAGTTGCAAATAAATGAAAATGAAAATGACACATACCAAAACTTAAACTTTGTAGCCAAAGTGGAACTAAAGGGAAAATATACAGCTATAAATCCTTAAATTAAGAAACAAAACAACCTAACTTTACAATTTAATGAACTAGAAAAAAAAGACAAACTAAACCCAAAACTAACAGAAAGAAATAATAAAGATTAGATCAGAGATAAATAAAAGGGAGAAAAGAAAAACAATAGAGAAAATGAAACCAAAATTTAGTTCTTCAAAGAGATCAACAAAACTGACAAACAATTACTAGATGAATTAAGAAAAAAAGAATATTGAAATTACTAAAATCAGAAATGAAAGTGGGGACATTACTATTGATTCTGTAGTAATAAAAAAGGACTATAAGAGAGTACTGTGAATGATTGTGCACCAAAAAATTGGATAACCTAGATGAAATAAACAAATTACTATAAACCTTACACCTACCAATACAAAATCATGAATAAGTAGAAAATCTTAATAAGACTTGTAACTTAAGGGGATTGCATCAAGATTGAATCAGTAATTAAAAACCTCCCAACAAAGAAAAGCCCTATTCCCATTGGTTTTGCTGGTGAATTCTATCAAACAATTAAAGAACTAATACCAAGCCTTCACAAACTTTTCCAAAAAAATGGAAGAGGAGGAAACACAACCTAACTCATTCTAGGAGGTCAATATTGACCTGATACCAAAGCCAGACAAAGACACTATAAGAAAGGAAAACTACAGACCAGTATCTTTCATGAACATTTATGCAAAAATTCTCAGTGAAATACTAGCAAACCCAATTCAGCAGTTTATCAATATAATTATACAAATGGAATTATTCCTGAAGGCAAGGATGGTTCAACATATAAACATCAATGTAATATATTACATTAACAGAATGAGGATCAAAAACCACATGATCATCTCATTTGATGCAGAAAAAGCCTTTGTTGAAATTCAACATCCTTTCATGATAAAAAATACTGAAAAAAACTAGGAGTATGAGGAAATTACCTCAATATAATAAAAGCTATATATGAAAAATGCACAGTGAACAAAAACTCAACGATGAAAAACTAAAAGCTTTTTCTTTCTCTAAGGTCAGGAACAAAGCAAGTATGCCTACTTTCAATACTTTTTTTTTTTTTAAGAGAACACATGCATGAGTTGGGGGCAAGTGGAGTAGAGGGAGAGGAAAAGAGAGAATCTTAAGCAGGCTCCATGCCCAGCATGGAGCCCAATGTGGGGCTTGATCTCACAACCCTGAAATAATGACCTGAGCTTAAATAAAGGGTCAGACAGTTGACCAACTTAGACACCAGGAGCCTCTGCTTTTACCACTCTTATTTGACACAGTAATGGAAGTTCAAGCGAGCAATTAGGCAAGCAAAGGAAATAAAATGTTTCCAAATTGGAAAGGAAGAAGTAAAATTATCTCTGTTCACAGATGACATGATCTTATATGGAGAAAACCCTAAAAATGCCACAAAAATTGTTAGAACTAATGAAGGAATTTGGTAAAATTGCAGGATATATTCAGTGCACAAAAATCAGTTGTACTTTTTATGCTAACAATGAAAAATCTGAAAATGCAGTTACAAATAGAATTTCAATAACAATAGTAGCAAAAATAATAAAAACTAAGGAATTAACTAAGAAGGTGAAAGACTTAGATGATTAAAACTACAAAACATCACTGAATGAAATTAAGACACAAATATTAAAGTGTAATTAATATGTAGTGTTTATATTAATTTCAGGCATATAAAAGAATGGTTCAACAATTATATACATTACTGAGTGCTTATCACAATAGGTGTACTCTTAATCCCCTATATCTATTTCACCACAAAGAAACACGAATAAATGGAAACACATCCCATATTCGTGGAGTGGCAGACTTTATACTGTTAAAATGTCAATACTAGGCAAAGCAATCTAGAGTTTCAGAGCAAACCTTATCAAATTCCTAATGACATTTTTTTGCAAGAATAGAAAAACCTGTTCTAAAATTCATGTGGAACGTTAGTGTACCTCCAATAGCCAAAACAATTTTGCAGAAGAATAAAACTAGAAGACTCACATACATGATTTCTAAACTTACATTCAAAGCTGCACTAATCAAAACAGTGGGATTCTTCCACAAAACAGAAATATAGACCAATAGAAGAGAATAGAGAGCCCAGAAATAAACCCTTACATATAAAAGGACAGTCTTGTAAACAAATGTTGCTGGGAAAAACAGATATCTACATGCGAAAGAATGAAGTTGGATCCTTATCTAACACCATATACAAAACTAAAGTAAAAATGAATAAAATATCTAAATATAAGACCTGAAACCATAAAACTTTTAGAAGAAAAAAAAAATTAAAAAAAATGATTTACATTGGATTTGGCAATGATTTCTTGGATATGACACCAAAGGTACAGGTAACAAAAGACAAAAATAGACAAATGGGACTTTATGAAAATTTTAAAATTGTGCACAACAAAATATGCTATTAACAGAGAAGAAAGGAAACCTACAGAATGGGAGGAGATAGTTGCAAATTATGTATCTGATAAGGGATTCATAATATGTAGAGACCTCTTAAAACTCAACAACAATAAAACAAACAACCTGATTTAAAAATGGGCATGGCATTTGAATAAACATTTCTCTAAAGAAGATAGACAAATGAGCAGTAAACGTATGAAAAGATGCTCAACATCACTAATCAGTAAAGAAAGCAAATCAAAACTACAATGAGATACCACCTCACCGATTAGGATGGCTACTGTCAAAAACACAGACAAGCTCTGGCTAGGATGTGGAGAAATTAGAACCCTCATATACTATTGGCAGAAATGTAAAATGGCACAGGCACTATGGAAAACTGTGTGACAGTTCCTCAAATAATTAAAAACAGAATTACCATATGATCTTGTAATTCCACTTCTGGGTATATACACAAAAGAATTGAAAGCAGTTGTCAAGGAAATATTTGTACATCCATGTTCACAGCAGCATTATTCCCAATAGCTAATATATGGAAGCGGCCTCCATGAATACTGATGGTTAAATGGATAAACAAAATATGGTATAGACCTACAAAGGCATATTAATCATCCTTAAAATGGAACAAAATTATTCAATATGTTATGCCATAAATGGGCCTTAAGAACATTAAGTGAAATAAACCAATCACCAAAAGATATATACTATATGATTCCACTTAGAGCTGTCAAAGTCATGGAGACAAAAAGTGTAATAGTTGTTATCAGTGACTGGGTCTTAGGAGCATGGGGAGTTATCATTTAATGTCTCTTGAGTTTCCTGTTTTACAAGCTGAAAAAGTTATGGATATGAATGTGGTGATGACTACACCATATACGAATGTGTTTAATGCATTTAAAAATGGTTAATAGATTGTATATGTATTTTACCACAAAAAAATTGAATAAAAGTGACAACGGACTCCACTTTTTATGTTTCAAAGAAGACAAATGGAAGATTATAATAACATGTGTTTCTAGCATCTTTAGGTATTCAAATAAGTAAATATTTCATATATATCCATTTGCCCCATTATTTTTGAAACATATTTATTACTTTCATCATGACGAAAATGTATCCAAAATGCCTTCATAATTTATTCTTGGCTCAGAGACATTTGGATATAATAAACGTGAGTTAATCTTTTTTTTTTTAAGATTTTATTTATTTATTTGAGAGAGAGACAGTGAGAGAGAGCATGAGCTAGGAGAAGGTCAGAGGGAGAAGCAGACTCCCCATGGAGCTGGGAGCCTGATGTGGGACTTGATCCCGGGATTCCGGGATCATGACCTGAGCCGAAGGCAGTCGTCCAACCAACTGAGCCACCCAGGCGTCCCGTGAGTTAATCTTTTTATGACTAAAGATCATCACTGGAAATCATTCACTTTGGGGTTACATTTTTAAAACGTAATGCTGGGGCGCCTGGGTGGCTCAGGCAGTTATGCCTCTGACTCCTGATTTTGGCTCAGATCATGATCTCAAGGTCCTGGAATGGAGCCCAGCATCAGGCTCTGCGCTCAGCAAGGTGTCTGATGGAGATTCTCTCTCGTGCTCTCTCTCTCTCCTTCTTCCCCTCCCCCTGTTTTCTCTCTCTCAAATAAATAAATCTTAAAAAAATAAAAATAAAAATAAAATAAAATGCAAGGCTTGTTGGGTTTTGAGGTATATATATTGCCTGTCCCTGAAATAAATGACCTCAAACTGCTATTTATAGTTGTTGATTTTACTACCAATATTTTCTCCTTCTTCATTTCCATTTTGTATTTCAGTATATAAAATTCTGTTTTTGTTTCCCACTGAATTAGAATCCAAAGTTACCAAGATAAGTAACCATCAAACTAGAAAGTAAATACAGATGTATGTTCTTGCCAGAGGATATGTAGATAAACGTGTTGTACGTATTGCGATAGTTCTCAATCATGAGTGTACCTTGTGATCATAGAGAAGGCTTTTGAAAACAGAGATTTTCTGATTCAGTAGGTCCAGGGTGGGGCCTGAGACTTTGCATTTCTAACAATTTCCCAGCTCATACTGCTGCTCTGGGAACCACACACAGAGAACTGCTATACAACAAAGTGAGATGGAAATGGATTGAAATATCAGTAAGACTACCAGTTTTAGGAAACATTGGAAATATCTGGTAATCTATAAGCAAGAAAAGGAGAGTGTTACTTTTCACATATTAGACATTACAACTCTGGAGCTTGTTACACAAAGACTGAGAGCTGCTGAAAAAAAAAAATCCAGGAATTTGTATAAAATGGTTGATTATAGTTAAATGTCAGTTCACTAAGAGATTTTAGGAAGATATATTAAATGCTTCTGTCATTATAAACTGATACCACATCAGACAGCCTTGATCTCCAAAAAACATCTCATGTTGCCTCTCTAATAGGCTATCCTGGATGGACCATTGGTTTGACCCCGTGTGGCATGCCTAATGTCTCTATATTCTAATCTATTGGTTGCTACTAAAGTGCTTTGCCAACAGATTTTTTTTCTCAGATAGGGCACAGCACTGAAAAGAAAATCACTTTGCAAATCCAGTGATTTCATGGGCCACTAGGCTCTCTTGCATTCTCTATTACCCAGTTTCTCTTTTGTTCATTTAATGCATCGCAAACAACATTGAATTAGTTTGTTGGACAATTAGGTAAGATATTAAACCAAAGATGTACGTATAAATATGTCAAGTAATTATTTTAAGACTACATCTGTAAGGAGTAGCTGGAGAAGGCACTTTGTGAAGGTTTTTTCTCCTGGCTTTGTCTAATAGTTCAACAATCCCAACTTTTATAAATAATATACCTTTTTCTAAAGTGCACACAGCAAAAAAAAAAAAATTCTATAATGAATGTTTAAAAAATCATTTCCAAGGAAATTAGCTCTTATAAACATCCTGGAATATGTCACTTAATTAAATTGGTGTTTGTTAGAATGAACATCCCAAGTCAAACCCACTATTGCAAATGTTAGCCCAGGCGTAGTTTCTAGTCTCTGAAAGTCTCTTCCTTCCTGAGCTGTGGCCACTTCAAGCCCTCCCACAGTTCACCACTGTCTTGACTCTCTGCCCTATGCTGAATTGTTGCTGGGGAGTTTCTCATGGCTACACATTTAGAAACTGTGGTTAATCCTGTTTACTTTGCCTTTGCTCTGATGTCATACTTTAGTTCTGGTAAATGGATCTGACTCTGTTTTGAAGTTTTTGTTTTTGTGTTTGTTTTTTTTGAGAGAAAGAGAGTGACTGTACAAGCCAGGACGAGAGGTGGGGTGGAGAGAGAAACTTAAGCAGGCTCCATGCCTAGCCAGGAGCTGACACTAGGCTCTATCTCACAACCCTGAGATTGTGACCTGAGCCAAAATCAAGAGTTGGCTTCACTGACTGAGTCCCTGTTCTGAAGTTTTATTTGCCTGCTCCCAGGCACCCAAGTCTGATCCCTGTTTCTGAGGTTCTCTTTCATTCTCTGCCACTGCCTTCTCATAAAGGAATATCCCAGTCCTGGATCCTGGCCCATTAGCTTGGACCATCCTCTATAATGATAGGTACCTCTTGTTTCAATTTGCTATCCTTCCTATAAGAATGAATTGTGTCATATTCCACCAACTGTTTGGAAAGGGCTCCATTTCATTTTAACACTTTCATGATATCTACTTATTTGGACTATAACCTGCTACTGTTCTGTTGTATTGGACATGCTGCTTTGGTTTTTATTCACATCTGTGATGGGATCCATTTGTCCAGATCCTACTCAGTGATTGAGTCCTTTACTAAATTTCAGCCCTGTCTCACCTAAGCCATATGGCAATAAGTAACTGGACTTACCTGGATTGTTCATTCATAACAATGCTTATTGGATGCCTGGAACTATATGGCCATTGAGGAGAAGAGCATAAGCAAGACACAGTTTCTTTCTTGAAAAAAACTCATTCTGGATGACAGAGAAGACAAGCAAACAAGTGAAATACAATTCTTCAACAATTAGTTCTAAGAACATTTCTCACTGGGATATAGTACCTTAGGTCAGACAACTGTCCTTCCATAAACATCCATTCTACTAAGGCTTGCTCAAAACCTCGTGTGCGCCACCCAGAGGTCCCTTACGAGGACTGTGAGTCAGACTCAGATATGCACTCTGGCCTGGAGTGTCTAGAGCATTTACCTCCTGAAGACTAATAATGTGTGTCTTCTGGCCCTAAGAAGTCAATAGGAGCCTTTATAATAGCCTCTGAACTTGGCTCCTGCTCCCTCAGCCCAGGGCGATCTATCATGATTGAACCCTGATGACTGTAGTATGGGGGTTGTAACTCCAGAACCTCTGAATCAAGTTTCAGCCTGTTCCATTTCACCCTCCTGGATTAATTAGAGCTGCATATCCTGAAGAGATGAAAGTTTTATGAGTCAGTTGCAGTACTTGTGAGAACAGGTAGGAGGAGACCCTGGCGATAAACCTACCATAACTCTCAAAAGCCAGCATTATCACCTAAGTGGCCGAGTTGCCTTGAGTTTGTGCTTCTGGTGGAAATGACCACCAAGGTGTCCCTACTGCCTCCTAAACCATTGAAGAGACAACCGAGTAGGTCCCTGGGACTCCATGAATGACTAGTGACTGCCCAGGGACTGCTAACATTTTCTTGACTCTGAGCTGCTAAGGCTGCCCATGGCCTTTGACTGATGGAATGATCTCTGGACCTGATATGGACATAACAGAGATTCCTTGGGACACCCCAGAGAAATGTGAGCTTGCCCTGGTGCCTCTAGCCTTAACTCCAGAACTAACAGACATTTTGCCAAGCCCTCTTGCTTCTCTCTCCCAATTATAAGCCAGCCCTAGTCCACTGGAAGATAATTCTAAACAAGCCTAGAAATAACTTCTCTAATCATCAATGTTTCTGAAATTCTATGAGGATTATGAAGAGAAGAGGCAGGTGTTTGGCCTCGAGAAGGTAGAGATAACAAGGTGAGAAGAAGGCTCAGGGGCAGTGTTGTCAGCATAGTAAGTACCCTGGAGACCTAGAGCAAATAGGACTAAAGCACCAGCTCCAGGTCCATGTAATGATCCTAAGTGTTCATTTCAGTCATGCTTTTGAGAAAGAGAAACAGAATCAATCACTCCCTCTCTTTTTTTTTTTAAGATTTTGTTTATTTATTTGACAGATAGAGATCACAAGTAGGCAGAGAGGCAGGCAGAGAGAGAGGAAGGGAAGCAGGCTCCCCGCCAAGCAGAGAGCCCAGGAACCTGGGATCATGACCTGAGCCTAAGGCAGAGGTTTTAACCCACTGAGCCACCCAGGCGCCCCCAACTCCCCCTCTTTTAATGTCAGCACATTCCACTGTAAAACATACACATTCTACCTCACAACATTCTTCACATAATCTAATCTGAAAAAGCATGTTAAAATGATAAAACTATTTTAAGAAGTTATGTAATTGTACCATTAAGGTAGATTATAAATTATAGTTCTGTCATTTAATGCTTTCTCATTTATTTGCTATGAAGCTTTTATGAACTTCCAGTTAATTCTTTTTCTCCCCCCTCCCATTTATCAGCAGGCATATCTTATGGTCTTATTTCATTTTTAAAATATCATTTCAGAGTTAATAAGATGTTTCTAAAATCTAGCTGTGTCCTCTATTTGCTCATAATATTTTGTCTGGAAAAGTCATTCTTAAAAAAAAATGAATGAACTATTTATAAAATTGTGATATGGTCAAGGCCAACTGTAAACAAATGTGTGCAGGTCGACAGAACAAGTATGCCTTGCTATATGGATGACTTTCCCAGTGTGCCATAATAGTTTCTTAAAGCTGTTATGAATTATTCCATAAGCCCATATTTGGAGACTTTTTAAAATGCAGATTATTGGCCTGAGAAACCATTTTGTCTCCAAAGGAACATTTGCAGGCTGTCGTGCAAATCTGCGTTTGAGCTACTTTCACATTATGATCTTAGTGAATTCTTGACCAGATGGACTTGAACAGCTGCCACCCATGCCCAGTAAGCCCCTTTGCTTGAGAAGACAAAATAGCTCATTTGTTTGCAATTCCTTCTTCCTGGAAGTACACAAGGGCAATTTTCTACATTGTGAATTACTTCTATCAGACGAACATTTTCCCTGAAAGACCATAGTTCATTATGCTATTTAGAAACAAACACAAAAATATGCACAAACATTTTTTTCCAGGAGTCTTATAATTTGTGCCCAGAAGGGACAAGTCTCTTTTCAGATTAAGTTTTTAAAAATGTTCCTCTGTTGCCATTACATTCAAGCTGACACAGAAGGTTATAACTGAGAGAACACCCTCTGAAATAATAATGCCTTACATTTGTATAGCACTTTATACTCTTCAAAGAGCTTTCCAGGCACATTATCTCATTTGAGCCTCAAAACTCAGGGAGGCAGGGAAAGTGGGTGTTTTTATTCACTGGCTTATAGATAAAGAAATCAAGTTCCCTTAGCAAATATTATCTGAGTATTTACTAAGTTCATCGTATTATACTCTGCATTCCGGAGGATAAAATAACATGTATTCCTGAAAGAGTCATCTATTTTGCAGATAAGACGTAACAACACAAAGCTAAATAATGCAAAAATGTACAATATGTTTCAAAAGATGACAAAAGCCAAGGTATATGGTAAAATATTAGAGGCATCCATGATGAGCAAAATGTTCTGGAGGATTCTGGAGGCTTTTTAAATCAGGACTCACCTGGAAGAGATATGCTTGAAAAAGGCTTGGAATTTGGGGAATCCATGAGAATGTCTGCTGTTTGGCATCGCAACCACATACCCCTATAACCTTAGAATGCCCAAGATTTTGGCATTCCCGTAGTTGATCCTGATACTCAATGCCGGAACTGTGTCTATGGTACCCCCGGCAAAAAATGTTGCAACAGCTATAGTTTTTAGAAAATTCTACCTCAGATGAAGTCGCCATGTCCCTGTCTATATAATTCTGTGCATTGCCGACTGAAGCAACCTTGCCGGTCTAGTTTTCCTTTCTGCGAAAAGCCTTTAATACATCTGTAGACAGTTGTACTATCTGCCTTTAGGTTTTTTTCTTCTTTCCATTAGATCTTTGAACTTCTCTAGATACTTACAGTCAGTACTATACTGCTGGACCCCCATCTTATTTGTCCAAATTATCTGTAACTTTGCCATCCACAACTGATACCTTACTGTAGTCTCATGCAGTCATGGGATTCTCACTTCCTTGGCTCCTAACACTGTGTAAACATTAGTTATGCTTTCAGTGGACTTTCAGCATGTAAATCAATACTGCTAGTTAGGAAGATTTCTCACAGGTAATAATAAGTGTCATGTAAAAGTTGCTTAATTGAAATACCTGGGATGAGTTAGGAATGCTTTCCTGAAGAACAAGGGCCACTTCCATTGCATGGCTTTTTTTCCCCTTTTAAAATTTTCCTTCTTTTTCTTAAGTCATTTGTGATATATACATATCCACCCAGAAGAAACTTTCTTCGGGGATTAATACCAAATTCCAGTATAACAATCATCCCTGGCATTTTGTTTCTCATTTTTATTAACTGGGAAAATAAAAATTAATAGCTCATGTAAATTAACAGGCCAACACTGACCTCTGGTGTGTAAGAAAGAAATTGCTTAGTGGACGTTGGGGAAAAGTTTTATGTTTAATATAAGAACATCTTTGTCCAAGCAAAGAAGTTTCCCGAGTCATAATTACCAATGTGGAGATTGGAGAATGTCAAACTAACTGAATGGAGAGAATTTCTCTACATTAGTCCCTTGCGGTAGGAAGTGGAAAGGAAAAGAGAGAACTGCTGTGAGGAACGGCCCCATTGCCTCATGTTTTTGCCCTATTAGGGCTGCGTTTAAGCAATTCTAACCATAGTAATGGAGAAATGATCTGCACTCCCTCACTGGACTCCATAGAAACTGGATTATTTTTTTTTAAAGGCTTATTGTAGATTTGTCTGGGTTTTCTCCTTAGATGGGTATGTTTGTTCCTTGGCTGTTATGTCCCCGAATGCCTCTTCACTTACTTCAGACACGGATCCCAAAGTCATCTTTTTCTATTCTTGTTTATTTTTGTTCATTCTCCTAGAATTTTCCAAAGCTGTGCCATGTGCCTGGGCTATATTTGCTTTGTAACTGAAAAATCTAATTGTTTATTAGAGTGTTTGTTTTGTTAGAATGATTCTCCTTTCAGATAGATGCCCTGTTCTCTTCTCTGTTTTCAGTATGTGCCCTCACTCACTGGAGCCAAATTCTCTGTCTACCTCTCCCTCCCAGGTCCCCTTTGGGTGGAGCCCCTAGGGAGTGCACAGCCAAGGGCTGCAGGCTGAGGCAGTCACTGCAGATAGAGGGGTCAGCGGTGCAGATTCACCAACTCCGGCTGGCCCACCCTCTGCTGTAGAATCTTAGAATCTAAGAATCTTAGAAACTCACCTATTGGGAAAAGAATCACTAGCCCCATAACCAATGTACCCAGGTTTCAATTTCATCCTGATCCTGCCACTGACTTGCTATGGGATCTTCTGCAAGTCAGTTCAATTCCTAGAAGGAGGCTTCTATAACCTGATCCACAAAAGGCGGTAATTAACCAGATGACCGCTAACATCCCTCGCAGTGCGCGAACTCTGCAAAGCTGCCAGTCTGGACCCAGGGGCCAGCTTGCAACCCAGCGCTCTTACTGCCTAGGGCTCCTTCACCTCCTCTCTCCTCCCACCCTCCTAGTTTGTGTAGCTGTTTCGACTGTGTGCTCCTGATGTTTACTAAACCATTGTACTGATTACACTGTATGGCTGTTTGTCTGTCCTTTTCCCTTCATTGGCCTAACCTGTGGCAGGCTGTAAGTAACTAGTGAATGAATGAAAAAATAAAAATAATTTACGCTCCTCCTGTAAGTCTGTATCTGCCATGTATTCCTTAGAAGTTCCAGGGCCCTAGAAGCTCTGGAGTCAGCACCCTCCTTTTGTCCTGATTCTACAAACTAGATAATACACAAGAACATTGCCTCACAAAAACTCTCAAAGGAGATGAATAGCTAGAGCCCACACTGCGAGCAAGTGCAGGAAGGCCAGATTGTTAGTAGGAGCTGAATCACTGGGCATAAGGGTGGGAAGTTTACTTCCCCATGGTCAGGCGGACTAGGAAGAAGTGGGCAAGAAGAGATTCGGGTAGAAGGGCAAAGTGGAGCTGGTTTGTGGAAATGGTTTGAAGTCGAAGATGATGCTGGGTGAAGGCCCAGTGAATGTGTCCAGTTCTTGGGGTGGCCACGGGAAATTTTTAAAACCTTGGAATTCAATTTGATTTGACAAAATTTGCTTGCTTATTCAACTCCCAATTTAAGGTCTTCAGTAAACTCTTGTTGTGTTCACAAATGATGTGCATGGGTAGTTTATTTGTGGCAAGCGATGGAGAAGTGAGTAGTACCTTTGGGTCTGTGTCTGTATTTTTTCTAAATGACAGATATTGGTCCTATGGTATGGCGATACTATGGTGTATAGGAATGTCATTTTTTTCTTTGTAGATGAAAAATAGTACAATTTATAAAATATGGTGCTTTAATTTAAAAAGATGTCTGTGTATATATGGTCTGCATTTCTCGGTAAATTGCTAGAAACATGCTATACTAATTAGGTGCATGTGGTGCAAGTAACAGAAGAGTCACTAACAGTGGCTTAAGCAATATAGTATCTCAGTTTCTCTTTATCTGTAAATAAGAGCTATGAGATTTTTCTGTGGCAGTTCAGCAATGTCATAAGCATCCAGCTTTTCTCTAGCTTTCTGCTCTGCTACTCTTAGCATGTTTCATTTTCATCCTTTGTAATTCTTCGTGGTTAAAAGGTCACTACCACAACTCCAATAATTATGTCTTTAAACAATAAAGCCAATGAAATTTTTAAAATGCATGTATTTTCTGCCCTTTCACTTTTTCATCAGAGGTCAAAATCCTACTTTTAAGTTCCCTCCCATAATATATTTTTCTAAAACATCGGATTAGCCACAAGATTACAAGAAAAGAAGAATTAAGTCAACATTTGTATTAATTAGCTTTTGCTATAATAGTGCAGCTGAAGAAACACACTAACATGTCAACAAACATATGTTTATCATTTCTGACTTATGAGTTTGTGGATCAATTGCAGCATTTCTACATCAGACCATGAGGGAGGTTCAGGTGTGTTCCATAAGTCCCTCATTCCTGGAAAGCTGAAGGGCAGTGACTAGCTGGGACATATGAATTTCACAATTCAGAGCAGTAATGCAAGAGGAGAAGCAGAAACATATGATGCTTCCTAGTAGTTTTTCTTAAAATAGGCACTCACTCTCTCACTTCTACCCATGTACCACAGGTAAAGCCATCATATAACCAAGCCAAAGTCAATGCAGCAGGTAAGTCCTCTTTTCCCTCACTGAAGCATGGCAAGGGTGGGAAGGGAACAAAGAATTATGAACAAATTAAACAATCTACCACAACGTTCATGGCTTAGACCAATCATGGCCCATCCCTTCAGACTGGAAAGGAATCACATTCTGTGAACTTGTTGCAACACGTATAGAATATGATTATTATAAATTAAGGGAATAAGTAGTGATTCTAGTAAGAAACCAGTAATATTATCTGACTTAGTTCACACTAGCCTCACAATGAGTATGCCTGGACTGGAGAAG
Organism: Lutra lutra; assembly: GCF_902655055.1. Classification (NCBI taxonomy): domain Eukaryota; kingdom Metazoa; phylum Chordata; class Mammalia; order Carnivora; family Mustelidae; genus Lutra; species Lutra lutra. The sequence goes on from NC_062280.1 coordinate 93,864,088, forward strand.
AGAGAGTGGGATAGGCAGAGCCCACTGTGAGGCCAGAACAAAACAGTCCCTTGTTGATGTCTCACTATTTAAACAAATTAACTAGAACCCTCTTCTAATTGAGAAAAAAAAAAAAAAAAACCACCCCGGAAAAGCAATTCAAATGTTGATGAGAATAGCACTGGCTTGTCTATTTATTGACTAAGCATTTTAATTCAATAATTTGGAAAAAGGGGCACCTGGGTGGCTCAGTGGGTTAAGCCTCTGCCTTCGGCTCAGGTCATGGTCTCAGGATCCTAGAAGCGAGGCCTACATCAGGCTCTCTGCTCATCAGGGAGCCTGTTTCCCCCAATCTCTCTGCCCTCCTCTCTGCCTACTTGTGATCTCTGTCAAATAAATAAATAAAATCTTAAAAAAAAATGTTGGAAAGAGACTTCCAGAAACCATTCTACCTATTTTGAAAAAGGCTGAAATTCATGTATATGGAATATCAATTTCACAGTATCTCCAAGAACTCTCTGACACCTTGGGTGAAGAACTCCCAACTGTCTTACCTGCAGGACCACACAGTATTTATGCACTTTTCATTCTGGCCCATCCACTGGCACAGATTGTTCACTTCTGTTACTGTCATGGTAAGTGATGCAGGAAGAGAAACATTGCTGATCTGTGAAATTGGACAATACATTAAATCTGTCTTGGTATTTAAGCCACAGTAAGTACCATGTTTAATTGGGTTTATGAAATGACATCTTGTTCAGGGCAAGGATCAGGATGGAAGAGAAACTATAATGGATGATAAATTAAATGCCTAACTTTAAACTGTTAGATGCTCGAGTCAGTAATTTCAGAACTGTGACTCCCAAGTGAATAACAAATTGACCTTTGTGTGACATTATATGTCATTAATTTTAAAGGCCTAATCTGACTTCCAATTATAGACACCCAAAAAACATAACTGGGACCTTTTTCTCTCTCTGCATTCCTGACATTATTTCCCCAGTACTAAGTTAGTAGATGGCTTCAAATCTAAAATCATGGGAAATGCAAGAGTTTGCCCAATTGTTAATATCTGAATCTTAGGATTTATCAACTGTGGCATATCTAGAGATACAAACCCCACCTTTTCTAGTTTCCTGGAATGTCTAGATTTAGAAATAAAGACCTCGTTGCATGTGGAAGTGCCGTACCAGGCACAATTTTCATAAAGGGAATTTAAATAGCTGTTTTAATTTGTAGACCAGACCGTGTATGCCTGGAATCTAAGACTAATGAGCCACTTTCTTAGAGAATTGCCTCTTCTAAACAAACAAGGCTTTTGCACTGACCCAAGAATCTGAGTTACAGCTGAAAGACTAATTTTACCAATATTATAATGGGCACATCCACAACAAAAGAATATTCTCTCCATCTTCAAAGTTAGATGAGTGTTCAAATGAAATCCAATTTATCTGGATTGTCTTTAATGTTTTCCTTTGCACCTCTATGGGAACTAAAAAAATTTTGTCAAGAAACAGTTTGAAAATCCATCATTTTTACTCTTTTTTAAATATATATGATACCTCCCCTATAAATGAATTCAAGCTGAATTATTCCTTTGATAATTTTATTTGAAAGGAAATTAGAACAAATCATTATAAGCAGAAAGATTTCAATTAAAACATAATTAAATGTGCAAATATAGAATATATTTTGCTAGGCAATTAGATGATTAATTACACTGGAAATCTAATATCACACTTAAATTGCCAACCACACTCCTGTCTTGAGCTATTGACCCTCCACAAGTGACCACAAGTCTAGACCTTACGACTGGAGGAAGTGACCTCAGTAGAATAGTGTTTTTGCAGTGATTCAATCATCATCTGATAAAGTCTTCTTCAGATAGTAATCAGAGGCTCCTTCTTGCCTTCCTTCTTACTCTCCAGCCAGAATTTTGTTTGATTTGATTTTAAAGATTTTTTTCTTTTAATTTGACAGAGAGAAACACAGCGAGAGAGGGAACACAGGCAGGGAAAGTGGGAGAGGGAGAAGCAGGGTTCCCGTTGAGCCGGGAGCCCGATGTAGGGCTCAATCCCAGGACCCTGGACCATGACCTGAGCCGAAGGTAGACGCTTAATGACTGAGCCACCCTGGAGCCCCTGATTTTAGGTAAGTAATGTGAAGCCTGGCAAACTGCAAAAGGCCTCTTTTATCTCTTTATATTTAGTAATTCTTTCCTATTCAGTTACTCTCTAAATGAAAGTTGATTGTTAAAATTTTAAACATGTAAAAAAAGCACTAGGCTTTGAATAATTTAGAAATCATTAAGTATTGCTTTTTTAAAAAGATTTATTTGAGATACAGAGAGATTGTGAGCACCCATGGGAACAGAATTGGGAGACTCCCCACTGAGCACAGAGCCCCAATGCCAGGCTAGATCCCAGGACCCTGAGATCATGACCTGAGCCAAAACCAAGAGTCAGATGCTCAATTCACTGAGCCACCCAAGTGCCCCCATTTAGCATTACATTTTAAGTTGTCTTTAACTTTTTTTTTAAAGATTTTGTTTATTTATTTGACAGTCAGAGATCACAAGTAGGCAGACAGGCAGGCTGAGACAGAGGGGAAAGTAGGCTCCCTGCTGAGCAGAGAGCCTGATGTGGGGCTCGATCCCAGGACCCTGAGATCATGACCTGAACTAAAACCAAGAGTCAGATACTCAACCCATTGAGCCCCCAGGTGCCCCCATTTAGCATTATATTTTAAGTTGTATTTAACTTTTAGATGCAAACGTCTGAAATCTATACTTTGCTGCTGGTGATTATGGGTTAGGAATGTCTTCAAACTAACCAAGACAATGAATTTTATTACCATAGGAGTGGAAGGGGTGATTTAGCAAGGTTTGTGACTGGTATGTATCAATGTTGCTCTAAAAATTGAGATTCCCTCACATACTAAAAACAATTTGCATTTCCAGAAATTCTTTTGTGTTATATCTATCTATATATATCAATCAAGTAATTTTTATCATCTTTCAGTCCATACTTCCATATCATTTCCTGGGATGCTGAGTCTGGAAATCTGTAAATTGCTTTTTCCAAGGCAGCACACTTTTCCCCAGAGCATGATGGGAAGGTCTCTTAGATCAAAGATACATCCCTAACCTGAAATGCAGTCATTAGCTTGGGTTAGTACATTCTCAATCCCCATGAGTGTGATGTTTTCCTCTTCAGGTAACTTTTTAAGATACAAAAATCCATCAAAAAGAATAGTAGTTGCCTTTTAGGTCACTGAAGCTTTATTATTAGCAAGTTTGTCAGATAGTTTTCTCCGATAATGGTGGGTACTTTGTCATAAAGTTAGAATAGGGGTCTTGGGTAGATAGGGGGAAAAAAACAGATGCGAAAGAGAGAAAGACGGTAACAGAGCTTATTGATCATGTAATTGTGTCTTATTTTGATCCTAGAACTATTGAGGGATGACTCAATTTCCCTTTTTTGTGCAGTTCTTTGATTCACTTGTGGACCGACCTCTGGGAGCTGACTGTAGGAAAAGGAACGTTGAGAAATAGGCAGAAAGCTTGTTGTAAACAATGTTCAATTAGGAAATCCGAAACAGTGTTTTTCAGCTTTAGCTACTCATTGGAATCACCTGGGAAATTTAAGAATTACCAATACATGGGTCCCATGCCCAGAGATTTAAAAATAAATTGCCCCAGATGATCTGAACAGCCTTGATAAAGTGGAGAGTCACTGGTCCAAAGAGCTAATCAAATAAAGATTTACCATGTGCTCAAAGTACTTATGATTTAGGAAGGCCTAGTACAAAGAGAAAAAAAAAAAATAGAAAGTTCAGAGCTCTCTTACTTTGTCAATCAGCATCCAATTCCACGTCCATGTTTGTCCTTACTTCCAACTGCTACCTTGGTCCCAAGCAGCTGGTGCCTCTGGCTGCTATGGGGCTATCGTTAAGGGACTGTTTCACAGGACATCTAAAAACTATGGAGCTTCTAGAAAATGTGAGATACCAGAAAACCCCATGTTTAGTGAAGGCATGCAAAGAGAAACAAGTTTTGCTAGAGAACTTGGAGGGACTCCAGATACCCTAGATATTGTGCAGTTTTGCAGGGATGGCTTTCTGTGAAGACATCAACTCTGAAATATGAATAAAGGACAGAAAGTTAAAGAAGATTTTTCTCAGGGCCTGTGTGTAACCATGCAGAAGACAACCAGGAGAGTCAGAAACGTATGCGGGTATCACACCGCTGGGATGAGACAAGGTAAGAAAAGAAACATGAGATAAACAGGTATGATGCATTTCTTTTTGAAGAATCTGCTCCCTCTATGGGCCTAAAATTCCTATTGCATCCTTTGTATCTTTTTCCTATTTTCTGCCTAAAATGGCTGGGTTCCCTTAATCATAAATATGGCTTGAAAGGAAGGACTAACCAAGGCAAACTAACAAGGATTTATTGAGACACTACTCTGGGGCAGTCTACCTGCTAAATGGTTGTCAGATTTGAGTTTGTGATCAGAAACGCCTGGAGGGGGGGCGCCTGGGTGGCTCAGTGGGTTGAGCCGCTGCCTTCGGCTCAGGTCATGATCTCAGGGTCCTGGGATCGAGCCCCGCGTCGGGCTCTCTGCTCAGCGGGGAGCCTGCTTCCTCCTCTCTCTCTGCCTGCCTCTCTGCCTACTTGTGATTTCTCTCTGTCAGATAAATAAATAAAAAAAATCTTAAAAAAAATAGCTTTAAAAAAAAAAAAAAAGAAACGCCTGGAGGGCCTGATGCGGGAAGCTTCTGGCCCCCACCCCCACAGTTTCTGATTCAACAGATCTGAACTGTGGCTCCAGAATGTCTATTTTCATGAAATTCCCAGGTGATGCTTCTAATGCTATCTGGAGACTATAAGGAACGGTGTCTCTAGGGAAGAAAAAAGAAATGGCTTATCAGCAATCTGTGCCTGATTCAAGATTCGTAAGGAGAGGTATTAGGGGTGTGTTTTGTCACATGTTTGACAAAATAAGAATACGGGCAGGTCATGTATTTTTAACGTAAAATACAGTGCAGACACTACAGAAGTTCTGAGACAATAACTAAACAGCAGTGAGGCGGAAGAGGTCAGAGATGACAAAGAAGAATATGATACCAAGGCCTACAGAGGTGAGGGTGGACTGCGGGGCTGACTTTATTAGGAAACACACACAGGTAAGGAAATCCCCTGAATATTTGGGCCTAAAAGGCAAAGCTCAGGGTCTTAAATGCTAGAGAGTGGAGGGCCATGGTGCTTATGCTAATTAAGCACTGAAAACTCACATTTCTCCTAGGACTGAGGATGGGTGCATGTGCTCTGGAAAAGTATCCCCTCCTTGTTTACTGGTCATGAGTAAGTTCAATTAGATCCAGAAAGGGTCCCTTTTGTTGGGGGGCAGGGAAAAGTCATTCCTAGTCCCTTGTGGTTAATCAGCTTCAGCTGGTTAAGACCCAGTGTAATGAAACACATGTAATTTTGCCATCTCATAGGCAAGTGCTACTTCAAGTGAAAAATTCTCTTTTTTTTATAGAAAAGAATACTCAGGGCATCGAGAGTCAGTTCTCAAAAGCAATGCTGGACAGGGTTGACAAAAGTTTGAGGAGGGTCCTTAGGCCAGGAGTATTTGTGACATAAATAGTATCCTGAAGTTGGAGATAGCAAGACCTTGGACCAAGACTGGGCAGATTGGCTTGGCTTCAGTGAAAGGACCATAGGGGTCTAAAAGAGGAAATATATTTATGCATCTGTGCAGCATTTAAAAGGTATGACTGTGTGATAGCGATTATAATCCCCCAAAGTGACAGCTGGATCCCTAGTGAGTTCTGGCATTTAATGTAGTTACCCAGAAACAGTAAATATTTAGAATTGCGTTCAAACAAATTTGAGACACTTACATATGTATGTGGAACTTTACACACAGTATTATTCTGGGAGTTTCCCCATCTATATTCTGTATAACTACATATATTCTTTCCAACTTTATTCTATATGACTACCCAGCTTTTACTCTGTATGATTTTGGCTATTTTCAGATTGCGCATCTAGTTTCAAAAACTCATTGAAGAGATTCATAGAATCTTTGACTCTAACGAAAATTCTGAGAAAAGAGCAACACACCTAGTAGTAACAGCAAGGGCAAGGGCAAGCTCACAGGACACTGGGGACAGGTAGCACTTATTTGACTATATAAATTCTGGTATGTTTAATAAATTAAAAACAATCCTAATACAATAATTCTGAGCTTCTCAGTTACCATTGTAAAATGTTTATAGGTGTCTAGGTATGAGAAGAAATCCTACTCAAAACCTTCGTGGGTAGTCAGTGTGAATGCCCGGGGTGATTGAGGTCAGCATAATTTCCCATAGGCTGTTCTGCTCGGCTAGCCAATACACTTTAAGCCAGTTTACCATAGAAATGTACTAATTTAGCAGAATTAACTTTTAGACCAATTAAATACTTTCAACTGAAAAGTCATAGAGAGTGGGGCACCTGGTGGCTCCATCAGTTAAGCATCTGACTGATGATTTGGGCTCAGGTCATGATCTCGGGGTCGTGGAATGGAGTCCTGCTTCGGGCTTTGCCCTCAGTGGGGAATCTGCATGAGGATTCTCTTCCCCCCTCTCCTTTCCCCTCCCGACTTTCATGCTCCCCCCATAAATACTTTTTTAAAAAGAGAAGTCCAAGAGAATATCTGTTTCTATAAATAAGAAAAATGAAAGGCAAAATGACCACATTTTTCTTCTAGTCATCATGAAGCTAGAATTTTTGTGATATGATAGATTCTAGACTCGCAGTGGTCTCCAGCTGAGGCTTCAGCTTGTGGTGAGGGTATCCTGAACGATGATGTTCCATGAAAGGTGCTGCCCACGAGTGATCATTCTGGGCTCCATTTCCCTTCCTCTGTCTTCCCAAAGCCTCCAGTAGAAGAGCAAGTGGGAACGGTAAGAATTTCTAAGCAACTGAATGGAACAGATGCTGTTGGAGGTAGTTTTGTGGGCCTGAGAAGAATAAAGGAGAAGGGGAAGGACTGAAATGATTGCCAAAGGAAAATACAGAAGGGAAGCTACAGAGCGGTCCTGGGTAAGAGGGTCCCACCCAGCCCTATTTTTAACATGAAGTCTCCTTAAGAGTTTACATATGTAGGTATTGTATATAAATTTATTAATTATTTTACCTTACATTTAAAATGATAAACAATTGTGAGTTTGTTAGTAAACATTAAAAGATGAAGGTCCACTTTTACTTTCTTCCAAGTGTACATACAGTGTTATTAGTACTACTTATTAAATAATCCATCATTTTTCCATGCAACTGAACTGATCATATGTAGCTTCTCATACATTCTGGATGCCATTTCCGAATTCTCTGTTCTGTACCGCCGACCTATTTGTCCTGTCCAAGGTTGTAAATCATAAATATAGATCCTAGGTCATTCATATTAAATTCATTTAGTATTTTATAGTTTTCTTGGAGCCTCTTCCAATTAATATGTCTTTATTCACCTTTGTAATCTCTTCTATTGGGTTTGGTCCATCCAAGATTCCTGCTATTTAATTTGACAATGAGAATATCGTTAGCAAGTCTTTCATTTACTCTAGATTTTCAAATATATTTCTATAGAGTTCCATATTCTCTTTCCATTATTAGTGTTTGAAAAAATTTAGGCATGCAAAAAAGTACATATTAGGAAAAATAGCACTTAATTGGCATTTAAAATCTTTTGCATATTAACTGTAAATGCACTGCATAAAGTTTTATTCTTTAAAAACTTCCTTTCAGAGTTGATGACAAACCAATGCCCCATGTAAGAAAGAGTGTTTTATAGTAATTCTAAATATCAAAGAGATATCATGAAGTTAATTAGGAAGCCTCACATAAATAGCCATCGTATTGCATTGAACTTATTCTGGTAGTGTATGATCTACAGTAGGTGGTAAAATAGATGTAAATTATGTTTTTTGTGGTTGCATGAATTTCTGATCTGGCATTGGATTTTTTGATGAAACTTCAACACCTTAGGCCAGCTACCAACAAAAACCAGGATAAAAAATGGAGGTAGAGGGAGGAAGCATACTACTACTTCTAATATTTCTGCTTTAGCTTATAAGCAGGTAAATTTTTGCTTCTCTTCCAGTTCAGGGAGTATAAAGAGAATTATTCTAGTATCATTTTATTCCCACACTAAATATTCAATTATTTTGTGAGGCTTGTGTTTGCATGCCCGAAAAACATTGGATGACATTATCAGTGGAAAAGTCGGCTAGCATCCCCCCTGCCAAAGAAAGAAAATAGGTTTCTCCTAGGTTTTGAAGCCTGTTTTCTTTCCCTATACTCTGTCCAGACAGACATCTACTTATATCCCTGACTCCAAACTGCAGGCTGTTGTGAGGGAACTCCAACATTCTGCAACTTTTCTACTTGAGTTTTGCTGGTAAGTCATATCAGCACTGCCTCCCGTGATCACCAGCACTTCCTCCCGTGATCACCGGTCTTCATCCCTATATCCCATTTTGACCTCAGATTCCAGAAGTGTTCTAATTAAGCTGTAACAGAGAATTCCTGTGGGAATTTTTAGACCTCTGCTTATGCATTTAATACTCTAAATCATCATGTGGGGACTCAGGTTTTTTTCCTACATGCTAGAATATAATGAAAGGATAGCTAATTATTGCCATTCCTGGTCTCAACAGTTTGTAGAATTACCTCCATTATTAAGCTGACAGATGACTGACTTAAAAAATGTTTTCCCAATAAAATTGACATTGATTGTTGCCTTTACATATAGGTAAGATTAGACTTCGTGCACAAACCTCAGTGCTAGCTACACATTTTGCCTGTAGTTTCTACTATTTTACACTTTCTCTATGAAGTCATACATAAAAGATCTGAATTTTACAAAAACTAAACCGTTATGGATTTCAAATAAAAACTAGTTTGACTGTGAAATGGTTAAAAGCAAATTGATTTTATGAAAGCTTCTAACAAGTTTAAGTTAAACATGTATTGCCATTAATAATGGAATCTTCTGCTAGATATAAGAGATATGAAATCACATAGCCCAGATCTACAGTTTAATGAGGATTTTGGCATGTATAGTTGTCTTAAGCAGTTTGAACTGCTAGAACAGGATACCATAGACTGGGTGGCTTAAGCAACAGAAATTTATTTCTCACAATTCTGGAATCTGGGAAGTCCAAGATCAGGATGCCAGCAGATTCAGTGTTGGGTGAGAGCCCATTTACTGGTAAATTGGCCAATCTTCTCATATCCTCAAATGGTGTAGAGAGAGATCATCTCTCTTGTGTGTCTTCTTACATGAGCATTAATCCCATTCATGAGGGCTCCACCCTGGTGACTTAACCACTTCCCAAAGGCCTCCCCTCCTAATACCATCACACTGGGAATGAGGCTCAACATAGGAATTTTAGAGGAGAATCAGTCCACAGCATCAGCGAGCACTATTGATGCTCCAGCAGACATCCTGAATCCCTTTGGCTATTTCTGTAAACCCTTTGCCAGCTGCTTTGTGCTGCTTCTAAAAGCCTTCAACTAAGATTCTTGGGTGGCTCTGTTGGGTAAGTGTCTGCCTTCAGCTCAGGTCATAATCCCAGGGTCCTGGGATTGAGCCCCTCAAGGTGGGGGGGGGGGGGGTCCTTGCTCAGCCGGGAGTCTACTTGTCCCTCTTTCTCTGCCTGCCACTCCCCCTGCTGGTGCACCCTCTCTTTCTCTCTCTGTCAAGTAAATAAATAGAATCTTTTTAAAAAAATTAAAATAAAAGCCTGCACCTACGACTCTCTTCAGAGACCTCTGCAGCAGGGGTTCCTCAGGAAGTTAGGACTCTCCAACAGCAATTTAGCAATGACTAAGATTCAGGTTTAGGAGTCTGACCAGTCCATTCCCTTAGCCTCCCATTGGATGAGCCTAAAGCTGGACTCTTCTGAAACTACAACCGTACTTGTCTGTCTTCCTCATTTATTTCTGACTTCACTTTCTTAATACATTACTTCCAACAAAATCCTCAACCCAGGGTATTCTAGAGTAGAACCAGCCCTAAGACAACTTACAAATAAAGAGCTTTATAGTCAAATAAGAGGATAACTTTTGTAACCAGGATATGAGCAGAGCCCTTCACAGTAGTGACTGTGAGATTTCCTCACTGTGAAGATTTCATCTTCAACCAACAACAGCCCAACACCCTTTAGGGATTCCTCAGGAGTCTGTAGGGAAGATAAGAGGGGCAAATGACAGGCATGGGGCTGAGAACATAAATCAATGTGAGCAGATTTATGAAGGTGATCCCATTTCTACTCACAGGTCACTGAGGTCCAAGGAAATGAGAGGGCTGCACATTGAATAGATAACAAGAGACCAGCCCAACAGGTGAAGGAAGTTGGCATCCTGTTTCATATCTGAATTTGGACAGCAACCCCAAAAATCTGTTAGATATGTAAATTTGGAAGGCAATGCCAGAAAATATCTCCTTTACAGGTTTTCTATAGAACCTGAAATATAATTATGGGCACTTGTTGAATTTAAGATACAGTTTCATCTGGGAGATCTGAGGTAATATAGCATGGATGAATAGATAGATCAATAGATAGATAGATAGATAGATTGATCAATTAATCTGGAGATGGCCGAAGACTTCTGGAACCTGAAAAAATTATGTGACAACTGATTACTCTGGGAAAGAAAGAAATGGAGATAAATTTGTTTATAATTTGCTGTAATTTTCTTTAGTCTCCAGATTTTCCACAGTATCGTATATTAATTCTATTATCTTAAAAAGTAAATTAAATTTTGATTACTTCATAACTTTATGCTTATAAGAAATTTAAAATTAAATTTTATTAGGGAATTATTGGTAATTATGAACATTCATACAAGGCAATATTATACAATCTTTTTAAAAAGTTTATAAAATATTTTGAGGGACAGTGAAAAATATTATGGAGTAATATTAAATAACAAAGGCAGGCTTTTAAATTTTGTATACTATTTGATATCTTTTATGTTAAAATGTGTAAAAAATATACTAAAAGGAAACAACATTATATTGTGGGTTTATTTTCACTAGATAAGAGGTTATGGGGTTTTTCTATTATTTAAAATTTACAAATATTCTATACTGAGTTTTTAGCATCAGACAAAAGTAAACTTCAGAAATTTAGCTGTGTGTACTTACTCAGAGGTCTGAAATGGTAACATCTGAGAGGCAGTACTCTTAACAGGCCTGGGACTAATTAGTTCTAGTCGAAACATTTGAACTAATTTATGCTTTTAAATAGCTCACATTTTTCTCTGCTACACTTACCCCATTTTCCTCTAAGCATCTATCTTCTTTTGAATGCCTGCCACTTCTTTGTCTGGGGAAAGCTTAAATTTATTTCCAGCACTTTCTTTCACATTCACATGAAAAATACACATCTGCTTGTGTGTGTGTGTGTGTGTGTTTTCTTTTTTTCTCATATCTCTCTGAGAGTGTGCTAGCATTTTTCTGATGATTTATGGAAAAGTAAATATAGTTTTCCAGTGCTTTTCACCCCATGTAAATTTCTAATGATCCCCAATGTGAGGGTATGTATGACAATGATGCCTTGGTAAAAAGCCAGCTGCTCTTTTCATTTGAGCAATAGTTTGATATTATTCAACTCACAAAGTGAGCTTGTTTGTTTCAACAGCTGTTGACTTCATCTCCCTCTCCGTGGATAAAAAGAAAAAGAAAAAAAAAAAAAAAGGAAAAGCTTCCCTCCATATTCCTTGCCTGGCTACCTTTCAGAACTCTTTACTGGGTGGTAGATTTCTTATCCTTGATTAGAATCAGGGGCATTTAGAGCTAGAAAGAATCTAATAGATTATAATTATCAAGCACCCTCTCCAGGAGGTAGTTTTACATTGCATAGATTACCGTGTCATTAACCACTCTTTGTCAGATAAGAAAATTGAGGCTCAAATCCATTATATAGCTTGCCTGTGGTCACAAACCTTGTGGGGCGAGAATTTGAATTACCATCTTCTTTCTCTCGCAGATGGAAATGTAAAGTCTAATAAACTTATTTGTCTTAAGGTCTAATGAGGGATATAAGCCATAAAATAAATCTCTTATTAGGCTTCTGTGCATTTGTACACGTGGTTATAATCTTCAAGCAAGGACACTACTGCCTTTTAGCAAGAGGAGGTGGGCCCTTCTGCAGCCCAGAGGATTCAAGGGTTCAAGTCTCTGTGCCTCAAGATCCTAGGGTTCAAGTCTTTCACGAGTATCTATTCTCATATTTTTTAAGAAAGATTTTATTTATTTATTTGACAGACAGAGATCACAAGTAGGTAAAGAGAAAGGGGGGAAGCAGGTTCCCTGCTGAGCAGAGATCCCGATGCGGGACTCGATCCCAGGACCCTGAGATCATGACCTGAGCTGAAAGCAGAGGCTTAACCCACTGAGCCACCCAGGTGCCCCTCTATTCTCATATTTTGATACCAAGTCTTGAAGTCCCCCTCCTTTCTTATAAAACCCTAAATATTGCTGGGAGACTTGCTGAAAATGGAAGCTGGCTTTTCTTTAGGTCTGTGACTCTTACAGTGGGTCCTGGGCCTGATCTTCAGCCTGGTTCATCTCTGATTGTAGGAGAAGGTCTGTTTAAAACATGTGAAGGGGTATTCTGACTTTCCACCACACCTGAAATTGACCAGCTTGAGCCTAGCATCTTCACTTCCTTATGGAACCTACCCACAGTCTTTGCAACTACCCTTTACTTGTATCTCTCAAAAGCCAGTGTCAATTGCACAACCTGGTATACCCCCTTCTGTCAGTATCTTATTTCTGTTCTTTTCCTAAGGTTGCCCTTACAAAGCACCGCAAACTGGGTCCCTTAGAATAGCAGAAATGTATTGTCTCACAGTCTGGAGGCTAAAAGTCCAAAATCAAATGATCAATAGGGCTGTTTCTGAGGGCTTGAGAGAGAATCTGTGCCATGATTCTCTTGGGGTTTCCAGTAGCTTCAGTTCTTCCATGCCTTATAGACCGTGTTCTTGCTGTGCCTTCATATCATCTTCCCTCCAGATGTGTCTGTCTCTGGGTCTGAATTTCCCCTTTTTATAAGGACAACTGTTACATTGGTTTAGGGCCTGCCCTAATGGCATCATCATAACTTGATCTTCATAAAGATTCTATTTCCAAGTAAGGTACTGGGGTCAGGCCTTCAACATCAATTTGGGGGGCACAATTCAACCTGTAACAGCATTCTAATTCATCAGGGAGGAAAGCTGAGCACTCACAGTGTGTCAGGGGCTCTCAAGCTTCCCCATACTACCTGTGATAGGCTCCTAAGTGCTATTTGGCTGGCAGTTCAACTCCAGCTCACCGTCCGTAGAGTCTGACTTCAAAAACCACCACTGCACTCTTGGTACCAAGTATCTTATGTAAACTTTCTAGAAGCAGACCCTGAGATACAGTGTCATGAGTAAGGGGTTCCATAAGGGTCAGGAAAAGCATGTAAGAGAAGGCCATGCAGACAGCAACGGGGATAATTTCACACAACTTCCCAGCCTTCACCTCATCTCCTGGGGAGCTCTAAGCCATAAATTATGTCAGAATTCATCCCACTTGGGAGCAAGGGAGCCAAGCTTTCAGACTCTTGCCGTAGCCAGTCATTGGTTTCAAGCAGCTCTAGACAGACCTGTCTGTCTGACTCTCTGTGTGGAGTTGAGCTGATTCATGGCAGCCCTCTGGTGAAGGCCACAGGCACAAGACATTTGGAACAAAACACAGACACTAAAGGATGTGTGCATGCAGCTGGTAAAGTGGGTTGGAGGGGCTGGGGGAGAGCAAGCATGGATGCGGGAGGTCATTCCACCATGAAACTTCCTGGGGCTCCAACGCCTGAATGTTTCAGATAAAACAGGGTTACTTTGAAACACCGGGGGTTCCAGGAGGATCAGGAATGCCTCACAATGAGACTCAGCATGTCCAGGAAGGACGGTGTTAAGGTCTGTGAGGGAAATGCCGGGTGGAGGTCATTCTCAGATCAGCGGCAGGAACAGCAGTGGCAGCCGCTGGATTGTGGGCTGGGAACTGGCAAGAACCAGCCTTCCCAAGTTAGCACAACAGAGCAGCACCAGTGGGGCCTGCCTGAGACCTTGCTTGTGAGACGGTACAGCCTGAGGAATTCATGCTTATGGTTTTTAACATCTCTCGTGTTTTAATGCAGGACAGGCACGGCCATCCTTTGTCAAGAACAAAATGTATTTATTTCTTCCCCACAGTGGTACAGAAAATTCACACAGCTTATTATAAAGATTTAGTGAAGGGAAGATAATTTGAAGAAACAGAATAAGTTGAAAGTAATAATGAAAAGAAATCAGAGTTGGCAGAAAGAAGTAGGAATTGACTTGAAAGCAGGTAGATTTCAAACCAGGGACTTATGAGGAAAAACGTTACATAAACTCTCTCTTTGAAGTGGGGAGTGTGCAGGAAGGGCAGCAACAATTGTTTGAAGGCTCTATGCTAAAGATTTAGGTATTCTCTTGAGATGAGGGCTGGGGAGCACAGATTAAATATATTTGAGGAAACCAAGATTCTGAGGGGTTAAGTGATTTTTCTCAAAATTACACAGCTGAGGACTTGGCAGCTTAAAACAAGAAAAAAAAACACTAAAAAGAATTATAACCAAGAAATAGGTCTTTTTGCCAACAGACTATTTTCTGGCAAATCTTAGGTTTATATAATCATAGCCCCAAACTGTGCTTAACATCTACCCCACCCCTACTTTCTCATTCTTAGCAGCAGACCTCCTAAATTATCTTCATATGGGATATCTCCGATGTAGCTAGCCAACACCAGCACTCAATTGCCATCTATTAAGTTGCTTAGGCAAACTCGCATCAGGGCAAGTGTCTCTCCCATCCTTGACCCTTTAGCTGCCGTGTACTTGTTGCAGCAGCTTTTGCAACACTGCGGTCCCTTGGATCTTGTTAGGAGCCCCATGACCCCTGAAGGGAAGCCGCCTCAGAAAGGCACTCAGGTGTGCGGCAGCCGGAGTCTGCTCTCCTCGAGTTCGGGACTGCTCCAAGCCGTTTACATAATAAAGCTTGAAACTTCTTTTTGGACACGTGGGAGTTTCATCCCCAGTTAAGTCTAATGCGTTCTAAGTGTGATGCTAAAACCACAGAAAGCAAAGCACGTTAGGCCAGGAAGAGCTTCACCTCTCCAAGTACCTTTAGGAGGCTCTTTTGAGTTTTTGTCTCACTGGGTGCGCGCGCCCTCTGGTGGCCGAAGATCCCACAGGTTCAAGTAGCAGCCGGACCGCGATGAAAGTCACCTGGAGACAGTGCTCTAGGCTCTGCGGACACTGCTCATCAGCCCAAAGTCCTAATGCTTTCCCTATCTTTTCACACTCCAGCTGTCACAGCAGCTAACCTTACATTTCAACGTAAGCAAGATTGTGCTTTTTGTGCCGTCATTTCTATTCTGAGGATACATTTCATTCTATTTTGACAAAGCCGTATTAGAAAAAGACTGGGGAGTGTTTGCTTTGGAACGTTCCTATCATACATACAGCTTCCAAAGCTCACTTTTGCTTTCCTGAGACCATGGTCCTCACTTTGTGACAAAGAGGACTGGAAGCTCATATTCTGTGAGAGTCGAATTTATTTTACCTTTTCATATGAGTGCTTCGTTCTGACTGGATCCCTGTGTTTTGAAGGATCAGCATTGATCAAATCATACCCATTTCTGCAAGTTTTACTTGTTTCTAAACAAGAGAGGTTATTTTGTAACTCCTTTAAATCATATTCTATTTCAAATATTGGAATATAGAGGTTAAGCCATATGATCCCACCACCCACCAGCACTATTATAATTTTAAAATTTCCTTTTTTTCCTCTTTTATGCAAATTTACACTATATATAAATATGTTTTAGCCTCATTTTTTCATGTCTCTTAATAAAAGTTATGATTATATTAAATCACATAAAATATATCATAATTATATATTGTTTTATTATTCATAGCTTTTTTGGTAATGTTGGTCATGTTGATCAATTATGACCTTGAGTGAATTATATTCAGAGAATATGCTAGAGTTATTCAAGCTTGATAATAAAAGTTCTGGACTAAAGTGCCTCTGGGGTGAGCTTACATTCAAAATATGGGAAACATTCAAAATATATATATATTCCACCTTTCTCCTGGAAGCAATGAGATTATTAAAATGTAATTTGTATTCCTAAGTTTACCATGATTTGTGTGTCACTTTCACAAAGGATAAACTATGATGAGGAAGGAGAGAATTTTGTTAACTGAAAGATCCGAGACTGAGTTGGTTTGCAGAGAATATTCTTACAGACTAACACCAACTCTGCCTCTCGTCATCCCTAATGAGTTATCCAAGAATTTAGGGTTCATGCTGCCTCAAGCTATTCAGGTCATTCTCCTGTTAAGATGTGTTTTCCCAACAGAGTTTATATACACAGACCCCCTGGAGAATATCTACCCTTCTTTAGTCACATGTGATGGTTTTGCTTTCAGTTAGCCAATCATGTATATAACTCTTGCTATGGGGATTAAGTCTATTTTGCCCAACAAAGTGGCCCCGAACAGTTTGAGAACCACAGGGTTAAAGTCTCTGAAATTGCTCCATGGATTGCAAGCATTACCCTCCCCAGGGTGTGCTGGTCTCTAAAAAGCCCCTCAGAGCACAAGTCAGGCTGTTCTGGATCTCTTCTCTCCTTAAGTCAGAGAAGAAGAAGTCATACACCCACCCTCCCAGTAGAACACCTACATGCTATGAAATGCTGAGTTTGACCACAAAGAAAGAGATCATCTTGAGTAAAATGGGTTGGGACTTCTAATCAGCAGCTGAAATTCCAGAAATTTGCCCATTACCTGACACTATTACCGTCCATAGATATGGGAAGTCTGGTCTTGAGAATTGGGGAGCATGGAGTTGAGAATTGGAGAGCAGCATGAGGAATCCTCACTCAGACTCCCTGCTTCCAGAGAAGGCTCTGCCTGCCATTTTCCCCCAGCCCTGCCCTCTGACCCAGTCCTTCTGACCTCCTCCCCCAGAGGTAAAAGCTTGGGCTCACCTCTGTTTAGGAAGGGCAGCAGCGAGGAAAAGCTGGGGAGATGATGGTGGCCTACTGCTTCTCATATTTCATCCAATGTACATGAGCACTCAGCTTCACATCACTGTCTCTAGATAGATAATTTTTAAGTAGAAAAGAAAAATTCCCCTTCTTTTCAGTTCTGTGCCTGAGGTTATTATAAACAATTTGGTTGTTATTTGTCAATCACATTAGGATTCTCTTATAATATACTTACCAGTTGTCATGTATCTGGTAGACATACACTAATGTATGTTGTTGTAAAATATACTTACATATATTTAATGCCAGACATAATGATTGCATTTCCTTTCCACTTCAGTCCACAGCATGGGACCTCTTCTGAAAGTGCATATACAAAAGTAATTATGTCTAGGATGGCCCAAAGCATTAGCTTCCTTTCTTCTCATTCCTGGAAAGTATTATACTTTTTCTTCCCTCCAGAATTTTATAATTACTGTGGGGGGAAAAACTAAATGATGCTACATTTGCCAAGTCCAAATTTTTCAAAACTTCGCAGGTAAATTTGCCACAAGAACAGTTTTTTTTTTCCCCCAAAATGGTTCTTACCAGTGCTTTAATGAAAGAATTAGCTCAAGACTTGCTGTCTGATATGAAATTATGCTCTTCTCACAACACATTTCTCTCTGTGATTAAAATTTATAATCTTTGTGTCCTCATTTAGCTTTATTACCTACTCTCTATAAGATATATTTAAGCTGATGTGAATTTTCTTTCCCTACCCCATTTCCCTCTTAAGATCCTTAAACTGTTTTCATTTACTGAAACAAGCTTAAAAGTCTAACACACGAGGGGAAATTAAGGAACTGTAACAAAGTCATCATCGCATTGCAACCAAACACTATTTACTGAGTGTTTACTAAGTGCTAAACATTGGGCTAAGTGCTTTACATCTTTTCCTTCATTTCTCATAACACTCTCTGAGCTGCGAATGATGAGATGCTCGTTTAGCTGGAGGGAGAACAGACCTGGCAAGGTTGTACATTTTCCTAACACCACTGGCCTGGATTTAGTGGCCTATTAGAATGCAGTTTTGTCTGACTTCACATCCTGAGAACTTGGTCATGAGGCTTTACCGTCTCTTGTGTACCATGGCAAAGAAAGAGACAACCTACTTGAACTCAACCTGCCTTCTTGGTACTGAATGACTGTCTGGACCCCTATTTGTCTTCTAGATAAAAGTCACGTATCCTGAGCCACTCTCAGTAGACTTGCTTTCCTGAATACTGAGAGCCCTCCAAGTCTACATTCTCTCTAGATTATTTTATCTGATGTCATAGCTTGAAATATTACCCCAGTGCTGATTATTTCCAAATGAAGACCTTCAGCTGTGACTGATCCTAAGACTTCAGATTCACATCTCTCACTGCTGAACTAGACATCCACCAGGATGTCTGACAGATCTCTGGAATTTATGTCGGAACGGAAGACTTGATTGCTCCCTGTCCCAAATCTGATGCTTCCCTTCACTTCCAATCTTAATAGAAATATCGTCTCTGGTCACCCAGTTGCTCAGTCCCCAAATTTAGGTAGCAGCCCGGATTCCCTATTTCTCACACACCCTACATCCAATCCTTTGGCCAAACCGGTCAGCATCACCCTCACAGCGGTCCTAAAGCCCATTTGCGTCTCTTCCGTAGCTACGACGCCACCGTCAGCGTCCAGGATCTCTCCCCTATAGCACGGCGGTACCTTCCCCCTGGTCTCCCTACTTCCATTATTGTTTCTTTGCCACCCCAGTTCCAGTCTGCTTTCCAACAGGAGCACATTGAGTTTTTCAAAGACGTTTATCAATCACATCATTTTCTCAGATTTTTGCAAAGGATTTTTCTCACAAGAGGAACAAATCCAGAGGCGTCACTCCCATCTGCAGGCTCCGGGGACTTTGGGTCCTGGTTTCTTTAGGATTCACTCTCTGCCACTTTTCCTTCACGCCCTTGATCACTTTTGCACTACTGTTCTTGCTATTTATTGAACTCCCCTAGCTCTTGCTGTGGTAGGGCCTCTGGTTGGCTCTTCCCTCTTCCCCACTGATGCCAGTGTAGGTGTTTTGTCATCTCGTTCCTTTCTGAGCCGCTTCTAACTCAGATACTTCCTCCCTCTGTTTTCAACAGGACTTATTCCCTCCCAGCCCTAACACAACCTAACCCCATACCATATGTTGCTTTCTGAATCTGGTTACTCTATGGTCCTCACTGGAATGGCAATTCCATTCTACTCCCTTGGGGTAGAGATTTTGCCTGTTTGCTCACCATCGTATCCCCAATTTTTTTTTTTTTGTTTTTTGTTTGTTTGTTTTGTTTGTTTTAAGATTTTATTTATTTATTTATTTATTTATTTATTTGACAGAGAGATCACAAGTAGAGAGACAGGTGGAGAGAGAGGAGGAAGCAGGCCCCCTGCTGAGCAGAGAGCCAGATGCGGGGCTCAATCCCAGGACTCCGGGATAATGACCTGAGCTGAAGACAGAGGCTTTAACCCACTGAGCCACCCAGGCGCCCTTCCCAAATGTTTTAAAGTGTGCCTGACATACAGTATGTTTTCAAAATAAGTATTAAGTAAAAAATTGCTTAGATTTATTTTTCTAAAATAAGTTTTTATAGATACTGCCTGTCTTATGAGATTATGCTTAGCACAATAGGCTTTTCTCTAAGATCTTCAGAATTTCTTAGAAATACAGGTTATGCTTTTGGTTAGAAAGTAATAGAAATATATGATAAGAGAGCACGGAATGTTGGAGCTGACCATGGTCTTAATCTTCATTTTTTAAAATAAACAACAGACACGTATTCCTCACCGATCTGCAGGCTGCAAGTCTGAGATGTGAGTTCCTGCAGGGATGGGTGAGGGCCGTCTCCTGAGCTATAGACTTCTTGCCGTGTCCTCACGTTGCTGAGAAGGACAAGTGAGCTCTCTGGGCTCCCTCTCTCTCTCCCTCTCTCTATTTTTCTTTTTCTTTCTTTCTTTTTTTTGTTAATTAAGGCATAGCTGACACACAGTGATACATTATTTACAGCTCTACAACACAGTGATTCACTGACTCTATATGTTGTGCTGATCACAAGTGTAGCTCTCATCGGTCACCATACGGCATTATTACAGTACCATTGACTATGTAATCTGTGCTGTACCCTTCATCCCAGGACTTACTGATTCCACAGCTGGATGCCTGTACCTTACTCTCCTCTTCATCTCTTTTGCCCATCGCCCCTCACCACCTCCCTTCTGTCAACCAGCAATTTGTTCTTTGTATTTATGAGTCTGTTTCTGCTTTTTTTTTTGTCCATTTGTTATTTAGACTTCACGTATAAGTGAAATCAGATGATACTCGTCTTTATCTCACTTATTTCACTTAGCATCATACCTTGTACATCTTGTCATGAATGGCAGGATCTCTTTTTTTATGGCTAAATAATATTCTATTGTATGCATATACCATGTCTTCTTTATCCATTCATCTATCAGTAGATACTTGGGTTGCTTCCATATCTTGGCTTTGGTAAATAATATTGCCATAAACATAAGGGTGCATACATCTTTTAGAATTAATGTTCTTGTTTTCTATGGGTAAATGCCCAATAGTGGAATTATAGGAGCATATAGGATTTCCATTTTAAAATTTTTGAAGAGCCTCCATACTGCTTTCCGCAGCAGCCGCACCAATTTGCATTCCCACCAACAGTGTGGAGGATTCCTTTTTATCCACTTTCATACCAACAGTTGTTATTTCATGTCTTTTTGATATGTGCCATTCTAACAGGTATGAGGTGAACTATCTCATTGTAGGTTTGAATTGCATTTCCCTGATGATGAGTGATGTTGAACATCTTTTCATGTGTCTATTGGCCATCTGGATGTCTTCTTTGGAAAAATATCTGTTCAAGTCCTCTTCCCATTTTTAATTATATTATTTGTACTTTGGTTTGGTTTGGTTTGGTTTGGTTTAGTTTTGGTGTTGAAGTGAATGAGTTCTTTATATATTTTGGATATTAACTGTTTATCAGGTAACATAGTTTGCAAATATCTTCTCATTCACTAGATTGCTCTCTTGTCTTGTTGATGGTTTCCTTCACTGTGCAAAATCTTTTTTATTTTTTAGTGCCAATAGTTTATTTTTGTTTTTGTTTTCCTTGCCTGAGGAGAAATATTTTTTAAAAATGTTGCTAAGGCTGATGTCAAAGAGATTATAGCCAATGTTTTTTCTAGAAGTTTTAGGATTTCAAGTCTCACATTTAGTTAGTTTAATCCATTTTGAGTTTCTTCTTGTGTATGGTATGAGGAAGTGGTCCAGTTTCATTTTTTGCATAGCGATGTCCAGTTTTCCCAGCACCATTTATTGAAGAGGTTTTTTTTCCCCATTTTATGTTCTTGCCTCTTTTGTCGTGGATTAATTGACCATATAACTGTGGGCTTTTTTCTGGGCTCTCTATTCTGTTCTCCTGATTTATATGTCTGTTTTCATACAATTGAAATACATACAATTTCAATTACTGTAGTTTTGTAGTGTATCTTGAAGACTGTAATTGTGATACCTCCAGCTTTGTTCTTTTTTCTCAAGATTGCTTTAACTCTTTGGGGTCTTTTGTGTTTCCATACAAATTTTAGGATTATTTGTTTTGGTTTTGTGAAAAATACGACTGGAATTTTCATAGGGATTGCATTAGACTTATAGATTGTCCTGGGCAGTACGGACATTTTAACAATATTACTTCTTTCAATCCATGATCTTGGAATATCTTTCCATTTTCATTTTCAATTTCATTTTCAATTTCTTCTGTCAACATTTTATAGTTTTCAGAGTATAGGTCTTTCACATCCTTAGTTAAGTATATCCCTAGGTATTTTATTCTTTTTATTGTACTTATAAATGAAATTGTTTCCTTAATTTCTCTTTTCAGTATTTCATTATTAGTGTACAGAAATGTAATAGATTTCTGTATATTAATTTTGGATCCTACAGCTCTACTGAATTCATTTATTACTTCTAATAGTATTTTGGTGGATGTCATTTATCATTTTTTCCTTACCAATTTGGATGACTTTTAAAATTGACATTTAATCTTTGACATTTAAATTATTATGTGTCATGGTATAGAATTCTGTGGGTTCATCTCACTTGGAATTTTCTATAATTCCTGAACCTGGATGTCTGTTTCCTTTCCCAGGTTAGGGATGCTTTCAGCTATTATTTTACTTGATACTGTCCAAAAGAGCTCTCTCTCTCTCTCCCTTTTTTTTTTTTTTAAAGATTTCGTTTTTAAATAATTTCTATACTCAAAGTAGGGCTTGAACTCACAACCCCCAGATCAAGAGTTGCATACTCCATAGACTTAGGCAGGCTGACACCCCTGTCCAAAAATCTAACCTATCATTTTTTAGAATCTTTTTTTTTCCTTTCTCCTTTTCAGCTTGGATGCATTTCATTACGCTGTCTTCCAGATCACAGATCTGTTCTGCATCTTCAAATCTATTGTTGATGTCTTTAGCATATTTTTCATTTGAGTTACTGTATTCTTCAACTCTGATTCTTTTTTATATTTTCTCTCTTTTATGAAGTTCTTGCTAAGTTCATCCACGCTTCTTTCCAATCCAGCAAGCCAAGCATCTTTATGATGACTTTGAACTGTTTATCGGGTCGATTGGTTATCTCCATTTCATTTCATTCTTTTCCTGAGGTTTTGTCTGGATCTCCAATACATTTGGAGCATATTCCTCTGTCTCTTCATTTTGTGCAACTGTGTTAATTTCTATAAATTAGAAGAGGGGTGCTTGGGTGACGCAGTCAGTTATGTGACCAATTTTTGGTTTTGGCTTGGATCATGATCTTGGGATCATGAGATGAATACTTGCATCAGGCTCTGTGCTCAGGATGGAGTCTGCTTTGGATTCTCTTCCTCACCCTCCCTTCAGCCCCCACCCCTGCCTGCTCATGCACTTGCTCTTTCTTTCTTTTTTTTTTTTAATATTTTATTTATTTATTTGAGAGAGAAAGAGAATGAGAGAGAGCATGAGAGGGGCGAAGGTGAGCAGGAGAAGCAGACTCCCCATGGAACTGGGACCCCTATATGAGACTCGATCCCAGGACTCCAGGATCATGACCTGAACCGAAGGCAGTTGCTTAACCAACTGAGCCACCCAGGCACCTGACTTGCTCTTTCTCTCTCTCAAATTAATAAACAAAAAGTTTAAAAATATAAATAAATAAATAAATAAGACAGAACAGCTACTTCTCCTAATCTGAAGAAATGGTCTTGTGTTGGGTGTCTCCTATGTAGACTATGCCTGGTGATTTTGGCTGGTTAATTGGAACAATGGCTGGCATGGGCCGAGGGTCCTGGGGCACTGTGTGCTTGGGTTACCCTTTTGGGATGGCTAGAACTGAAGTGGGCATTGGCTGGTGTAGTCTGGGCTCTCTGCTAAAGTAGGTACAAGCTAGAGTCCTAGGGTGCTCCACGCAGAAGGCACCCTGACAAGACAGCTGAAACCAAAGTGGGTGCAAGTTGTGGTATCCTGGATTGCCAGGCAATCTGGCAGGTGGTTGGAATTGAGGCCAACATGGCTTGTGGGGCCCTGGGGCACTCCCCTCAGAGGCACCTTGTGGGTTACCTGGAGCCAGAGCTGCATTCAGGCTGGGCTGTCTTGGGACACTTCACACAGGAGGTACCCTGGCAGGAGCCAGAGCCAAGGTGGGCATGTGCCAAGGGGTCCTGGGCACTCCACACAGGGGCCACCTGCTAGCATAGCTGGAATCAAAGTGGTATAGGCCCAAAGTGTTGCAGCATGCTTTCCACCTGTGTCACCTTGGTGAGCTGGCAGGAACTGTGGGAAGCTCTGATCAGGTGTAGGGGGAGTATAACTATGGCATTTGGCAGCCCTCTGGCCTATAGAGAGTTCTGGTAGCTCCCCACATTTGGCAGGGTTCTAGGACTAGTTCCTTTATATTCTTGCTGCTCTTTGAAACCATGGCTTTTTTCTGTGTCCCAAGGCAGAATCGCTCTGGGTCCCTCAGGACTATCCCTCCAGTTGTTCTCAGTGTTAGGAGTAGAAGTCTCTCCTGTCTTTCTTGCCTCTCTTCATGTGCCTTCTCTATCTTTCCTTATGCAGAAGCTCTTCAGTCAGCCCTCAGTCCTTCTTTAGGATGAATTGCTCTAAAACAGGTGTAGATTTAGGGCATCTGTGGAGGAAGTGAGTTCAGGATTTCCTATGTTGCCATCTTGACCTGAAGGCTGTTAGTCTTCATTTTGAATATCAGTGTTAATAGTTGTGTGATGGAGGCTTGTCTACCCTTTGTTAAGTTCTACTGATTACATTTCCCATATCCCCCCCCCCATATCTCTTATATCCTCTTCCATAAAATAAATTTCTCTTACAGTTTAGTTTTTTTGTTAAGGCTTATTTATATGTCAAGAAGCAGTTAGATTTTACTCTTGTAAGTGTTCACAGTTGTAGTATTTTCTTCCTTCTCTTCAAATATATAGCTAATTATATAAAAATTTCCTGTGGGATTTATGATAGTATTACAAGTTGGTTATTAAATGAGCTGGACTTGATGGTGTATAAGCAAAAAATAGTACTTATTTTATTCGCTAACTCAAATTCTCTGTTTTATCTTTTTTCCACACCTGTATGTTAAAGAGATTCCAGAATTTTTCTGGTCTTGTTAAGACGTTGAATGTCTCATTTTCATTAATTAAAAGTCTTATCTAAAGCTACTTAAATATTTACTGGAAAATACCGAGGTTCTAAAACAGCCAAAATAATTTTGAAGTACAAAATGAGAGGATTTACATTCTCAATATCAAACTTTACCATAAAGCTTAAAGTAAATCAGACAATATGGTATTAGACAAGGATGGATATATAAAACAATGAAACAGAATAGTCCAGAAACCTGGTTTTTGACAAAGGTCCTGCTACGACTCAGTGTAGTAGAATGATCTCTTCCGTAAAATGTGAAGGATCGATTGGATATCTACAAGGGAAAAATTTATTTTGAGGCCTCTTCATACACTACGCACAGATTAATTTGCTCTGGATCTCATACTTCAGTGAGAAATACAAAACCATACAGCCTCTGGAAGAAAATATCATTATTCCAAAGTGGCGTGTTTTGGGGAAGTATAGACTGATTCCCTTTAGACATTATTGCCTATATTTTGCCTCTATCCTAATCTGCCACTGCATGGTTGTTTGCAGGAGCAGTGCGCCCCCTGGTGGACTTCCAGAGTTCACTTCACCCCATCAGGTCCCTCCTTTGGCCCTGGAGTCTTTATTTTTTAATTTATTTTTAAGACTTCCAGATCCATGTTCTTTATTTGACTTTTTAAAAATTTTATTTATTTTTTTATTTCTTTTCAGTGTTCCAGAATTCATTGTTTGTGCAGCACACCCAGTGCTCCATGCAACACGTGCCTGCCTTCCTTAATACCCACCACCAGGCTCACCCAACCTCCCATCACCCTCCCCTCCAAAACCCTCAGTTTGTTTCTCAGAGTCCACAGTCGCTCATGGCTCATCTCCCCCTCCAATTTCCCCCAACTCCTCCTTTCCACCTCCCCATGTCCGCCGTGTTATTCTTTATGCTCCACAAATAAGCGAAACCATATAATAATTGACTCTCTCTTGCCCTGGGGTCTTTTAAGATGGCTGTAGTTCTGCTCTCTCCCAGAATCTTTCCTCACAGGAAAATCCCACTCCCTTTGTCTTTCTAAACTCTAGAATTGCAGACTGCTCCTATTATGTCATTCTGTCTTTACTCTGCAACCCAAACCACTTCAGCCAGCTTCTCAGAGAGGTGGTTTGTGGCAAGAGTCAAGCTTGAGTCGCTATCCCAATAGGCCCCAAGTGGCCCCAAGTGTCTTGTCAAGCTCTTCAAGCTGGTCTTTGAGTGCTGCCTTCACTTGTCTTGAACTGATGGTGAGGGTTTTCCCGGTACAGAGAACGAGCCCAATTTTCTAAATCTCTTCAAGGAAAAGCTTGCTAATCTCCTCTCCCCAGTCTCTAGCCACCTTTTTTTTTTTTTTTTTAAGATTTTATTTATTTGAAGGAGGGAGAGAGAGATCACAAGTAGGCAGAGAGGCAGGCAGAGAGAGAGGGGGAAGCAGGCTCACCGCCAAGCAGAGAGCCTAATGTGGGGCTAGATCCCAGGACCCTGAGATCATGACCTGAGCCAAAGGCAAAGGCTTAACCCACTGAGCCACCCAGGTGCCCCTCTGGCTGCCTCTTTACAAACATTCTTACTTGGAGGTTCATGATGGGCTACTGATTGCAGAGCCAGCTTGGAAAGCCTGTGAAGTAGATTTTCCTATTCACCTGTCACTCATTGTCCTTCCTATTGAATCTCAGGAAAGTATGAGACCATTGGCAAAAAATGCACTTAATATCATGTTTTATTTTTTTCTCTCTCTCTTTTTTTTTTTTTTTTTTTAGAGAGAAACAGATCACGTACCCATGAGTTGGGGTGGAGAGAGGCAGAGGGAGAGAGAGAAAATTTTTTTTTTTTTTTTTAAGATTTTATTTATCAGAGAGAGAGAGGAAGAGAGAGCGAGCACAGGCATACAGAGTGGCAGGCAGAGGCAGAGGGAGAAGCAGGCTCCCTGCCGAGCAAGGAGCCCGATGTGGGACTCGATCCCAGGACTCTGGGATCATGACCTGAGCCGAAGGCAGCTGCTTAACCAACTGAGCCACCCAGGCGTCCCAATATCATGTTTTAAATATATCTTTTAGTTTACTTATTTGTAAGCATAACTACTTCCCTCCCCCACATTATTTACACATCGGGAACAGAGATTGGAATGTATTTCTTTGTATCCCAAGTACCTAGCTCAAGTCTGACGTGGCCTGATACCTAACCAGGTTTGCTGGGGAAAAAAAATGGTTGAAAAAAAAGTTTATTATAATTTAAACATTACACAAGCCTCAAAGATTGATTATAATTTAAACATTAAATGTGGGTCACATATTGGTTTTTCAAGATTGTACTCAGAAGATACATGTTAATCTCCCTCCCATTTCATTGAGCAAGGCAAGTCGCAAGGTGAAGACAGATGGCAAAGAAACAGGGAAGTCTAATTGTCTCTAAGAAAGGGGCACTGAGCATTTGTGAACAATACTTCAAGCTAGCATAGAGTCATATTTCACAAATCAGAAGTAACCATTCTTTGTACTTAACTCAATTTGCTGCCAGTGTATTTCTTCTGTTTGTAAAATGATGATTGTATTTAATATTTGTGGATTGCTATATTCCCATCACTTATCTAAACACTTAAATATAAAAAAAAATAAAAAAAATAAACACTTAAATATATAAATTAACTAAATGCTCACAATAAGTTATGAGGTTAGTGTTAATATCATCAGAATTTTAAAATGAATTAGAAGCTCTGAGCAGTTAGTTAACTTGTCCAGAATCACACAGCTAGAGACAGAGGGACTCAAGCCCAGTAAGTCTGGTTGCAGAGACTAAAACCTTACTCAGATCTATTTGTCTATCCATCCATCTGAAACATACTATATAATTATGATACATAACTATACATAGTATATATATGAACAGACATATAAATACATGTGATATATTCCCTTTTTAATTTAGAATATTATAAAAGTTTACAAAACCTTTTTTAGATTTTATCAAGACCCCATTTTGTCTATTATCAACTTGGTTCATGTACTTCCGATGTTATTCTGCACATTTTCATAGTAAAAGTAACCACTAAAAATGTAATGGGTTTTTTGTGCTTTGTATTTTAAATGGCAATATAAATGACAACAAACGACATACATAAATAATAATATTTTTGTTCCTTGCCTCTTTTTCTTAACATTTTATATATGTATATAAATGATAAATATAAATACAAATTATATATATAACGTGTGTGTGTATATATATGTATATATGTGTGTGTGTGTGTATATGTGTGTGTGTGTATATATATATATATATATATATATATATATATATATATATATATATTTATGGTAGGCAGCAAACCAAGCTTTATTGAGTGATAGCAAAGCAATAGTACAAAGCTCCCAAGGAGGGATGGGACCCAAGAGGGTTACCACTGGAGTTTCTAAATCTAGGGGTTTTTATAGGCTTGTTGGTGGGCTGTTTTAATCTGATTAACCTTCCCTGTACATATCATCCAATCAGGTTTTTGTCCCCTATCACATTGGAAAGGGAGAAGGCTCCTTCCAGGGTGGTGTAAAATCCTTTTAAGGATGATTTCCTCTTAGGGTGAGGGAGCTTTGTCCCTGCCTGCTTGCCTTCTAACTATCCTTCATCATCCCTAACTCTCTAATTGTTGTTAGGGAAAAAGGGCAACAACAATCATAGCTCCTTCCTGATGGTCAAGGGCATTGGATGGAGCAGCAGTCAGCGTTCCTCTTGTCCCGATCTATCAAAGAGTCCCCTGTCGCGGTCTGATCTGACCTCCATGAGAGACTCCATCTGAATAACCATTTGGAGTTTGATGACCTTTATTCTGGAAGATATAAAATGGGTTACAGCATTTAGGAGGCAAGGCCCAAAGCACAATGCAAAACTGAGTACAGCCAGGAGTCTGGCGAGAGATAGAGGATGTTATGTTTTAGTGAACTCCCCACATACTGTGAGGAGAGGGTGGGTGAAAGGAGTGCGATGAAGATGATGATTTTGATGGGATATAGGGAAAGTGACATTTAAGAAGACTTACCTGTGGCTTGTTGCTTCAAGACTAGTTTGAGGTCTTCCCTGGTTTCACAGAGGGATTTTGTTTTCTTGTTGTCAGGCCCCGTTGGGGACCAAGGTTTGGCTCTGGAATGGTGGATCTAGGTTTCAAATTTGGGCACTTTGACTACTGTTGGAGTGGCTAAAACCACTGTATGTGGGCCTTCCCAGACCACTTCTACAAACACTTGGTGCCCACGGTGAAATGGAACAGGCTGTTTATTTGGGGGCTGGGAGTTGGGAAGCTCCTTGCCAGAGGAAATGATTTATCAAATCAAAGACGTCCTTGTGTCTCACCAGGTCATTTACAAAGAAGGGTCTCCTCTATAAGGTCTCAAAGGGGTTCAACCCTTTTTTCTTGGGGGTGTTCCTAATTCAGAGTAAGGCAATAGAGAGTAGGGACACCCAATTTTTACTTATTTCTTGGGCTACTTCATTTTTCCAAAGACTGAGGTCTTCAGACACAGTGTAAGTGATAGCCCAAAACCTTGGATACTCCCCCTGTTATCACTCTGAAGGGACTGGGCAAGTCCTAACTGAGGGATTTACTAGTGCCTTTAACACTTTTGAGGATTTTTTGATTCTGTAGGGGAAGGCCTCAGCCCAATGCATGAAGGTATCTACCCAAACAAGGAGGCACCTATACCCATGCATTTTTGGTGCATGTGAAGTGCATTTACCAGTCTTCTTCAGGGTAACTTTCTACCCACTGTACTTGTGGATGGGAAAATGGATTATTCTTCTGGGAAACTTCACATCTTATTCATCTGTAAAACTTCCTGTCACAGAGTTAGTCTCATAGCTGAGGGAAACACTGCCCTAAGACATGTTGCTAAACCACAAAATACCAGATCCAACTTTTTGCTTAAATATCCTACCAGCTGTTGAGCTGGCCCCCAGGCCTGGATTAGGAGGCCCAAGGCCATTCCCTTTCTTTCTGTCATATACAAGTCCTCACAGTAAGAAAACTTGAAGCTGGGGCACTGAGCAAGGCCCTCTTGAGATTTTTAAAAGCTTCTTCTGACTCTGGATCCCATATTAATAGGTGGGTACTGGCTGTCTGGGTGTCCTTGATCAATTGATGGGGGTGGTGGTGCTATTTTTCCATATCTTGGTATCCACGAGCGACAGTGTCCTGTTAGGCCCAAAAAACCTTTCCGACAAGAGAAAGTTGTGGGCTCCTTAAGGTGTGTGGGAATGGGCACTGCTGCTAAGGCCAACCCATTTCAGCCTGAGTTCCCCAGACCTGGGCATTAATATCAGCGTTTCTTAAGGGGAGGCAATTGCTAGTCTGCTAGTCTGCCCAGGGGCTATCAGTATAAGAGTAAGTATCTTTACTAAGAGAAGTATGGGGCTCTCAGGCATTAAGAAAGAGTGAGAGGAAATTAGATCTCCCTAGGTATATCCCAGAAGGTGAGAAAAAAAATGTCTATGGGTTGCCCAGTGACATCCTTAACAACAAAACTGCAGTTGGACAGTTGGCCCAGGTTAGATAGTAGAACAGAAAAGGTGTCTCCAGTATCAAGAAGGAAATCAACTGGTTTCTTCCTATTTCCAAAATTATCTGAGGCTCTGGGTTCCCTATGGTGAGCTGTTTCAGAGGAACCACTGCTTAACCCCTCATCAGTCCGGATCAGGGGCACTGGCCACCTGAGCCCTTGCAGATAGAAGGCCCTGAGGGCATTCAGATTCCCAGTGACCCTCTCCACAAGTGAGACTAGGGTTACAGGGCCTTGGTTTTTGCCACTGGGGGCATTCTCACTTCTAGTGTCAGAGAGATGGCATTTGGTGACAGAGCCTTGGCAGGCTGAGCTGGCAAAGGCATGCATGTCTGCAACCAAGGCTCAGCCTTTCTCTTTAGCTTCTGTCTCTCACTCTCCTCTCGGTCCTGATTATAACTGGCCACTCCTAAGAGCTCTCCTGGGGTCCCCTCAGGGCCAATAGTCAAGTTTTGTGGTTTTTTCTAAATATCTGGGGCAGATTGGTTCCTTAAGAATAATCTCAGCCTCAGGAGAACAGAGGGAGAGAGCTGTGTGTTTAATGGGAGTCTCTCTCTATCTAAGAAGATTATTGGGTTTTCTTCCTGAGTTTGGGTTGACAGTTTAATTTACCAGCAGACCTAGATATCCTTTGATGATATCCTTGGTATCAATATGAGAGTTAATATTTCTGCCTAAGGGAAGTGTGGGGTCCTCAGATAGTAAGCCTATTTAGAGGAGACCTACATGTAATCCCGTTTACCATCCAAGCAAAACTTTCTTAACAATTACTCATGAAAACTTTGAGACAGACAAGATTAAACGCCATTTTAACAGGAGCTTATTTGACCTTCAGCAAATCGAGATAAAGTTGTTCCTGGTTCCAAACCTCATCAGCTTAGGCAGACAAACAGACACCATGTTTTTTGGAAAAGATGTGGTCCATGTCAGGCTGGAGAAGACAGGGAATTTCCCCCAAACAAAGGGAGTTTTGGCAGCTGTTTGGGTATATTCCTCAAAGTCTCTGTCCCAATGTAGACTAACCACAGTTGGTTCCAATTATAGCCATTAACCCAAAAAATGAATGAGGGAGAAGCTCCCATGTACTGCTCAATCCCTCTATGATGCAGGCTTAGAAGTGACAGTGATACCAGTCTCCAAGGGGATAGTTAGGATAACAGTTGGGATCTTGAGAGGATCCCAATTGGGGTCTTGAGGAGGTATAGCCTGGACTCCAGTAAGAAACTAAAGCCACCCATGGGGTCACCTGTCCCTTGTTCGCCGTATCTTTTAGCAATGACCATAACCCAGTGTTTTTCTACTTTGGAGATGGTTTGATATAACAAAAACATTACATCCAAATTTGGAAAACTTTGAGGTCCCCCTTCAACTCAGGTCTTAGAGTAGCACTTCTTCTTGGTCCCCCTTCCAGACTACCTGTTCTTGTAGAGAGTAAAGCCCTCAAGCACTGGATAGGGCAGGACAGGTATAGGGACCTGTTCTTACCCTAGGAAGGATGCAGCCATGGTTGAAGTTTCCCCTGCAGACTTCACTTGCCTATCTACTTTTTTAAAATTATTTATTTATTTGACAGAGATCACAAGTAGTCAGAGAAGCAGGCAGAGAGAGAGGAGGAAGCAGGTTTCCTGCTGAGCGGAGAGCCAATGTGGGACTCGATCCCAGGACCCTGGGATCATGACCTGAGCCGAAGGCAGAGGCTTTAACCCAGTGAGCCATCCAGGCACCCTGCCTATCTAATTTTTTTTTTAATTTATTTGACAGAGAGAGATCACAAGTAGGCTGAGAGGCAGGTAGAGAGAGAGGAAGGCAGAGAGAGAGGAAGGGAAGCAGGTTCCCTGCTGAGCAGAGAGCCTGATGCGGGGCTCTATCCCAGGACCCCAGGATCATGACCTGAGCTGAAGGCAGAGGCTTAACCCACTGAGCCACCCAGGTGCCCCCTGCCTATCTAACTTTTAATGTGCATGTGGTGTTCCTTTGTGCCCCAGGGGCAGAAGAGAGCAGTCAGGAGGCTGGGATTAATCCTACATTGCTGACATCAGAACAAAAGAAAATGAGCCTCCTTTTTCCCAGTTAAAACCAGGAAGGCAAAGTCCATCAGGTGGCCATGTCTCATCCTTCAACTTGTATTGTGGCCATGCCCCAGAACAAAAGAAAATGAGTTGTCTTCGTTCAGTTGAAACCAGGAAGGCACCCAAGTAAATGATATTGATTTACAGGCCTGATACTCTTCCTACGGCCTATAATGCCAGGAAGGGACACTAAAAGAGTAAGGGTTTTGGTTAGGGAATTACTCATCTACGGAAGAGGAGAAAGGGAGTCTCCTCCCCAGTTCCTCCTCATCTTTCCTGATGTGTGGCCCTAGCTACTCTCACAACTGACAGCCAGAGCCCCTGTCTTCTCTGTGTGGTGCTGGAAGTAGTCACAATTAGCCAGGTTAGGCCAGGCCCTACCTCCAGAGAGTGACCCTGGTTTTCCCCACACTTAAGACTCCCTTAGAAGTCAATGGATACACTAGACTTCTTTTAGTAGAGTTTTTCTGTCTGGCATAGCCACCTAATCATCTTTTAGTAGAATCATTCTGTCTGGTATGGCCACATGGAGAGACAAGATGGAGCATCCAGGGAGGGGAAATCCACCCCTCCCTGGGAGATCCCTTAGATCTTAGTTCTTTTGCCCTGCTTGGCCATTCCTTCACACATGTGATGCTGCCAGTTCAAGGAATGTCCTGGTAATGTCCATGATAGGAGTCATCAGAAGCAGACTGTTCCTCACGGTAACAGGAAACTGTGTGTGAGATCCCATGGAGGCCACCCAAACCATTCACAAAAGAATGTCTGAAGGACCATCCTGGGCTCTCTCACTCATTTTTCTAGGGGAGTAATCAACCAAGAAAAGAGTAGTGGAAGGGTTTCTTTCTGGATGCCCACATGGGCAAGTAAGGAGCCAGGTCCCTCCAAGAGCCTTCGGGTGCCCAAAGGGTAGCCTTGGTCAGGCCTTTCAATTGCTGCTCAGTTTTCCCTCAGTCCCTTACCTCTAGTAATCTGCCCCAAAAGGAGTTCTGAGTCCTTACAAACCAAGATTCCCAACTTCTGCTGGGGGATCAGTCAGGAAGGAGCCCAGGGAGCCTGTCACCTGAGACTTAAGAATGACAGTGCTGCAAATTGTTCTTACATTGCTGATGGGTACCTGTTGTTTCAACATACAAAATGGGAGAAGAGAGAGAGAGACTTGCTGCCCACTACTCATGATTCATTGTCCTTAACAATGGTGGATATCCTGGATGAGCCCCCATAAACGTTACAGGATTTTATTTCTCTGTTGGTGACCATAGTTCTTTGTCATGCCACTTTGAAGAATGAAGAAATAGACCAGAAAGAGTGGGAGGCAGCAAAGCTGAGCTTATTGAGCAATAGCAAAGTGATAGTACAAAGCTCCTGCAGAGGGAAGAGCCCTGAGAGGGTTATCACCCTTAATACTGTATTTTTAAACTATATCCTTCTTGATACATATGGATCTAGTTCACTCCTTTTAAGTTTAGTTGACTCATTATTTTCCAGTTCCACTTCATTGTTATTAGGTCATATACTTGTTTTCTCAAGGAGTAAATGTGTTTTGTACTGTTTTGCTTCAAAATTTTTTTTCTCTAAAACAATTAGGGAGTTTTGGGTGCCTGGGTGGCTCAGTTGTTTAAGCAACTGCCTTTGGCCCAGGTCATGATCCTGGAGTTCCAGGATCAAGTCCCACATTGGGCTGGCTCCCTGCTCGCCAGGGAGTCTGCTTCTCCCTCTGACCCCTCCGCTCTCATGCTCTCTATGTCTCTCTCTCTCTCTCTCTCTTAAATAAATAAAATCCTTTAAAAAAATTAGGGAACTTCAACAAATAGAAAAATGTGTTCTGTGGCTCCCTTCAGTTTTATCAGTGGGATAAAATGGAATCAGGAAGAGAAAGAATCGTGTTTGTTTGCAAAGTCCACTGTGTTATTACTCACTCTAGCCCTAAAAAAAAAAAAGATCAAAAGCTCCATATATCACTACGAGTCCAGCAATTTGGAAGAAACTTCATATTGTGATGTCCAAATATGCCCCATACATGACATCACAACTACTAATATCTGTATATTCATAGGTCAACAGATTTATCTTCTCTGTATGATACAAATGCCTGCTACCCTATAGACAAAAATTTCTAGGGTTCAGCAGTACAAAGCCTTTTTTTCAACGAAGGTTTAAGCCTAAAATAGTCATTTATCCTTGATACAAAGTAGGCACCTGGGTGGCTCAGTGGGTTAAGGCCTCTGCCTTCAGTTCAGATCAGATCTCAGGGTCCTGGGATTGACCCCCTCATCGGGCTCTCTGCTCAGCAGAGAGCCAGCTTCCTCCTCTCTCTTTCTCTGCCTGCCTCTCTGCCTACTTCTGTCTGTCAAATAAATACATAAATACATAAAATCTTTAAAAAATATATGGTCAAATGAAATTTCAAAGGCAAAGGCAAAAATACGATCTTGTAAGTCCTATAATAAAGTTGGGGAGCTATAAATACTTTAAAGTACATGTTTTCTTTTAAAATCAAAGATAATTGTTTTTCTTCTTTAGGTAAAAACATTTGGTTGTTTGGAACATGTTTGTATTAGATACTTTTACCTTTCCTATGATATGACCTGATTTTAATTTGCTTACGTTTGACACACACATTGAATGACATATTTTACAATGAAGTCAAAACCTGACAGATTTCTTTTTCAGTTTCCAGCAGTGTTTAGAGAATACTATCATGATCATATAGGTGTATAGAATGCTATGATACCCTCTTACAGGTAGAAAAGTCGTTATTAATTTTTTGCGGAATTTATTAATGGAACAATCAGCTTAACACAAACTTACACATTCTTTGGAAATAATGATTTTTTTAAAGCTTACAATGTTGGGGAAGGACTTTTCTTGATAAGAAGAAAAGATGCAGAAGGAAATTTCACTTTCAGTCATTTCCACCTCCTCAACACACTTTTATATGTGAACAAAGAAGGAAGCTCCGGCATTATATATTCCAAGGCTACACGGCACACCAGTCTCTTTAAAGCTCTAGTTCCACATGGGGCCTGACATGTGAGTCTGAGACCAAACCTGGGAAGCATGCTGCTATTGCTGCTGCTGCTGCTGCTGCTGTAGGTTCCTTTCTGAAAAGTGTGCAGCAAAGCCTGGTTTGTGATGACGTCCCAGGAAAGAGGGACAGGTGAACCATTTTCCCCCAGCACAGGAGGGATGCCAGATGTCAACCACAGGTGGCTGGTGCAGGAAGGAGAGATGTCTGTTTCCCAGGACCTTGGCCAGAAGGAGATATGAACCCTGGAATGCTTCTCTGCTCAGCTTTCTTAGATGAGCACATCAGGCAAGGAGAGGACATGTGTGTGCTCGCCTGGAATTGAGGAAGTTGTCTGGTTTCAGGTTTCATGTGAAAGCTGAAAGCCCTCTTAGGGCTCATTTTTCTTCAGGGTGCCGGAGGGGGACCCATTGTCCTGGGCATCCTGGCTGTGCAAGAGCTCTGGTCACCTTTTCCTCCAGGGGTCTGGACTAGGAAATCAGAGGAAGTCTGTGGTGAAACCATCCAAGTAGGGCTCCGTTTCCCCCTTGCCAAGATAGCCTGGTGACTGTGATAACTGGTCTGGAAATAGAAAGCAGGAGACAGGGCTGGGACAATGAAGGGGAGGTGGCAGTGGAACTTGCTATTCTCATAGGGGCCAGGTGTGTCTTCACTAGGAAGGTGAGGCTTGAGTCAAATTCAAAAAAAGGTGAGTGATATCAATGAAGAGTCTTCTAAATGGAAGGGAAAGCATATGCAAAGGCCCTGGGGCAGGAGCATACCACGTATGTCCAAAAGTAGCAAGCCCTGTGGCCATAGGAGACAGCTTAGGACATGACCTCAGAGAGGTGACAGTAGGGTGACAGAAAGCCATGGCAGAGCTGTGAACCCATGGGACCCTGTTTTACTGGGCCATCCTGGCTACAGTGTTGAGAACAGATGACACAGGGTTAAGGATGGGCAAGGGAGGTCAATAATGAAGCTTTTCCAGGAAGTCAGGTAAGAGATGGGCTCCAGTATGGACCAGACAGTTGGCCTTGGAAGGAGGGGTTAGTGCTATTCTGGATACCTATTAAAGATGGAGTTCACAGGATTTGCTGATGGGTTCGATATTGGGAATGGGAGAAAAGAGGAATTGAGGTAAGTCTGAGCTCTTGTAGGTTGTCCCAAGCGAGGTGAAGGAGGAGGTTTCTGGGGGTAGGAGGTAGTCCATGTTCTACCTGCTGAGGAAGGTGCCTTTCACAGTGGACCTGCTGATGTTTGTGTCTGAGAGAACTCTGAACTTCTACCTCCTCAGCAACTTTCAAGTACAAGTCTTTCCCACTTTTCTCAAAGTTCCTGGTAGGATACTTGGCTTTTTTTTTTTTTTTTAAGATTTTATTTATTCATTTGACAGACAGAGATCACAAGTAGGCAGAGAGGCAGGCAGAGAGAGAG
Source organism: Lutra lutra (assembly GCF_902655055.1). Taxonomy (NCBI): domain Eukaryota; kingdom Metazoa; phylum Chordata; class Mammalia; order Carnivora; family Mustelidae; genus Lutra; species Lutra lutra. The sequence continues at coordinate 93,900,927 of NC_062280.1, forward strand.
GAGGAAGCAGGCTCCCTGCCGAGCAGAGAGCCTGATGCGGGGCTCGATCCCAGGACCCTGAGATCATGACCCGAGCCGAAGGCAGCGGCTCAACCCGCTGAGCCACCCAGGCGCCCCGATACTTGGCTTTTTTGAAAGATCTATGTTATTACCCAGCTCCAATAGCAGGAAGAAACCTGAAGAGGATTTCTCTCATGAAAAAAGCCAAAAAGTGAGTATCACATTCAACATCTGTTTTGTGGGGAACCACTACAGAGACAGCATGCACCCCAACCAGCTCCTTCCTGGGCACTGATCTCCATGTCCAGCCACCAGTGCTTTGGATTGTGTCTGTGAGCATCTGCTGTGCTTTATCTCCATTTATTTTGGGCATCCATTAGGATGTTGTGTTTTGAGGTCTAAGAAGAACCAAAGAGAAGGAACTTTTGGTGTCTGAGTATGCTCACTCATTTTACTGTAGAAATGAATGGTAATTCCTTTTTCCATTTACACCACATCTGCTGTGAAAAGTTTCCTAGGAACACTGTACTTTCAAGTAGCAGGGGAGCCTGTACCCCATCCTGCAGGGTTAGCTTTCATCTCCAAACTGCACAGAATATTCCATGACTTGTGGATTTTATCACGCAAACATGGCACCTCTGACTACCTTCACCCATTTCCCCCCACCATCCCTGAATCTGGAACCACCCATCTGTTCTCATTATGCATGCATTCAGTATTTTTTTTTTTAAAGATTTTATTTATTTGACAGACAGAGATCACAAGTAGGCTGAGAGGCAGGCAGAGAGAGAGGTGGAAGCAGGCTCCCTGCTGAGCAGAGAGCCCGATGCGGGGCTCAATTCCAGGACCCTGTGATCATGACCTGAGCTGAAGGCAGAGGCTTTAACCCACTGAGCCACCCAGGCGCCCCCGCATTCAGTTTTTTTTTTTCCACGTGGAATGTCCATGAGAGCCTCTGGTGTTTGTATTTCTGTGTCTGAGTTACTTAGCATAATACTCCCAAGGTCAATTATTTCCATGTCTGGTTATTGTGAATAATACTGCCATGAACATGGTAGTGCATCTCTCTTTTGGAGGGAGTGTTTTTTGTGTTTTCCCAAGAAATAGTCACTAGAGCAATTACCAGGTCATGTGGTAGTTCTATTAATTTTTTTTCCAGAAACTCCATAGCATTTGTCACAGTGGCTGCACCAATTTCCATTCCCTGCAACAGTGCACAGGGTCCCCTGGTATACACACCCTTGATCACACCTGGTGTCTGTCTCTGGGACGATTGCCATTCCCACACTTGTGTGGTGATAGCTGATTGCAGTTTTGACTTCTGATTCCCTGACGACAGTTAGTAATGTTGAACAACTTTCTCTGTGTCTGTTGGCCACCTGTATGCCATCTTTGGAAAGCATATTCTACTCACATATTCTCCCCAGTTTTTATTCAGTTTTTGTTTGGATTTGATGGAGTGTTTTGTATATTTTGGATATTAGCCTCTTCTCACACATAGGATGTGCAAATATTTTTCTCATTGTGGAGGTTTCCTTTAAGGGTTTGATGGTTTCTTTTGTCGTGCAGAAATTTCAGTTTGATGTCCTTCTACTTGTTTATTTTTGCTTTTGTTGCCTTTGCTTTTGGTGTCTGATGTAAAAGTCTCTTCCCCAAAACCAGTATAGAGGAACATACTACCTTTGTTTTCTTATTGGAGGTTTATGGATTCAGTTCTTATATTCAGGCCATTCATCCATTCATAATTTGTATGTGCGGTGTAAGAAAGTGACCCAGTCACATTCTTCCGCATTTAGTGTCCAGATTTCCCAGTACTGTTCACTGAAAAAAACAGTCCTTTCCCCATTGTATATTTTCTGCTATATCATAAGTTAAAATTATATGTGTGTGGGTTAATTTCTGATGTTTCTTCTTTCTTCCTTCCTTTCTTTCTTTCTTTCCTTATTTCCTTTCTTTTTTCTCTTCATCTCCTTCCTTCCTTCTTCCTCTCTTTCCTTCCTTCCTTCCTTCCTTCCATCCTTACTTCCTTCTTTCTGTGTTTTTTTTTTAAATTTTACAGTTTATTTGTTGGGAAAATATTTTTCGTGTCAGAATATATACAGTTTGGAGTTCATTGATGATATCTTCATACTCTTTGGTAGGACTTTTCTCTGACATCTGTGTTTTTGTAAATGAGTAGCTGGATCTATAGCTTTTTGACAGGTTGAACACTTGGGCAGAACTACGTAAGTAGTATTCTATTCTTCCATCAGGCACCAGATTGTGTCTGATTGTCTTCTTTTGTGATGTTCTCAGTTGTGATGATGGAAATCTATATTTCCGTTTCTGTGGTAGGTTTATTAAAGTGAATTTAAGTTTTCCTAAAAATGTGAATTCTAAATCATCCTTATTTTGTAATGTGTATGTATATAAAACAGCATGTTTAAAAAATGCATTTATTGGTAGCAAACATTGGAACAGGACATCAATATTATAAATTCCCATTCAGAGTTAATCATTCTATCAGAGCTAAGTTTAAATATGCTTTTAATATATGAATGAATAAACTTTGCCGAAAGTACTAGGATTATCAGTTTCCGAGTTTTCTATTGTGTCCATTGTCCTGTGTGTCTGTTTTTATGCCAGTACCACACTGTATTGATGACAGCAGCTTTGTAATCTAGCTTGAAATTGGAGTGTGGTGACTCCAGGTGGCTTAGTTGCTTGCTTGTTTGCTTGCTTGCTTGCTTATCAGTGAGATTATTTATTTATTTTTTATGTAGTTTACACTTGTATTCTAAATGTTTTTTTTCACTTCTTTTTTATTATGATCATATAATGTATTATTTGTTCCAGGGGTACAGGTGAGATCCTTCTGTTTCACACACCACACAGTGCTCACCACAGCGCATACCCTCACCATGCCCATCACGCAGCCACCCCATTCCCTCACCTTTCTCTCCTTCAGAAACCCTCAGTTTGTTTCCTGAGATTACGTATCTCTTTGCTTTGACTCCCTCTCTGGTTTCATCTTGCTTCCTTTTCTTTTTCCTATTCCCCTATGATCCTTTGTCTTGTTTCTTAAATTCCACATATCAGTGAGATGATAGGATAATTGTCCTTCTCTGATTGACTTATTTCACTTAGCATAATACCCTCTAGTTCCATCCATGTCATTCCAAATGGCAAGATTTCATTTTTTGATGGCTGCATAATACTCAATGGTATATATACCCATATAGCTCCATTCATCTGTCGATGGACGTCTGGGCTCTTTGCATACTCTGACTCTTGTGGGTATTGCTGCTATAGACATTGGAGTGCAGGTGACCCTTCAGATCACTACATTTGTATCCTTGGGGAAAATACCCAGCAGTACCATTGCAGGGTTGCAGGGTAGCTCTATTTTCAGCTTCTTGGGGAACTTCCACACTGTTTTCCAAGGTGGCTTCACCAGCTTACTTCCCACCAACCATATAAAAGGGTTCTCCTTTCTCCACATCCTCACCAATACCTGTCTTTTCCTGACTTGTTCATTTTAGCCATTCTGACTGGTGTAAGGTGGTATCTCGTTATGGATTTGACTTGTATTTTCCTAATAGCTAGGGATGTTGAGCACTTTTTAAAGTGTCTGTTGCCCATTTGGATGTCTTCTTTGAAGAAATGTCGGTTCATGTCTTTGGCCTATCTCTTGATTGGATTAATTGTACTATGGGTGTTGAGTTTGGTAAGTTCTTTCTAGATTTTGGATATGAGTCCTTTATCTGATATGTCATTTGGAAATATCTTCTCTCATTCTTTTTGTTTCTT